>NC_134489.1:66499237-66814237 GCF_040206685.1 Ascaphus truei | reverse complement strand
CCACCAATTTTTAATTTTTTTTAGCAACCACAATAAAACGTGTATCTTATTTCCTTAGTACTGTAGAATGTGCTGGTGAGGCAGTGTTAAGGTGCTCAAAGTTCTCCTGGGTCCTCTTTGCAATCACAGGTGTCTGTGGCTGCTGCTTGTCAGGTGAGGAGCGTAATTTCCCTAGAGTAAATACAAACAGTAACAGAAAAGTGCAAAAGATGCCACCATATGATAATGTATGTATTAAAATCGATAAGCAAGGGGTTAATAATATACTCACAATGCAAATATACTAGAGGCTCATCAGAAATGCAGTGGTATCTCACTGTGCCTGGCATGATTCCTTTAAGTGCCTGGTAGGACACAGGGCTGCTGGTGTCAGCTGATGAGCGGCTTACAAGAAACAACTCAAGTGTCCCTAAATCCGAATATGGAAACCAAGTAAGCAGATGAACATCCTGTACACTTTTGCCCACACCCCTGAGTGAGGAGTAAACCCACAAAATGTGCAGGGTCAATTATGGCTGTTCTTCGGCAGTTCTACAGGAGGTTCCTGTCCTATGGCTTCCATCTTCAGATCTATGGGATGCATGAGTCATGTTGTTCGACTGCCACTCACCAGCTTATGCTGACAGCCCTATGTGCTACCAGACACTTAAAGGAGTCACATCAGGGACAGTACAATATTTCAGCATTTCTGATACATCTCTTGTCTTATACGAGTGCATTATTATACACTTGCTTGTGGACTTTCACATCTGTTTTCACACTATTGGCATCTTTTGCGTTTTTCTGTTCTTGTTACATTAGGTGTCCTGTTAATGATATCAAATAACCCTAAAGATAATGGCTTCACAGATTTATATAATTAAAATGAACATTATGAAATTTCCAGTTAAAGCTGCAATCCTTGCAATCCATTTTTTGGGGGGATACCATTGGTTGTGGAGTCAATTTAATATTAACCATTGGTGGGTTTTCCTTAAAATAGTGCCTAGCAGGGCACTAATAGACTTAAAACATGGTGGCTTTTAAGTAACATTCCATGGTATTTTTTGTTTAAAAAATTGTATAAACATTCGTGGCCCACCTGATTTTCGAGATATTTGTACTTATGCACAATACCCACCGCATAAGAATACAATATGGCAGCCATGGTTAACGTCACTCCAGCTTTCCAATAGAAAATAATGACACGGCTGTCTTATTTGCATTTTCTTTGCCACAGAAGCCAGTACAAAAAAAAACCAAATATATAAATCCAAGTAACAAAAAAAAAAGGTTACAAGTATGTGAATTTCAGCTTTAGAACAGGAATCTGCTCACTTTGTTTTTTGACCTTAAACCGGGGGAGACTCTGGAGCTTAACTGTGCTTGTTACCGAGATACTTATCTGTGAAATGACCAGTTATAAAATCTCCCTCTATGGGAAACTAAACAGTTAACAAATCTCAGGCAAATAGGAAGCTGCAAGATTATCGTTTTCGGTACCTTGAACAGTTGTGAGATTCTACCCGCCGAAAAACTTTGAGTACCGCGGTCCAGTCACAGGAATTCAAGGAAATTACATGTTGCGGTTTGGTGGCGTTTCTTTTTTTAAATTCCAATTCAGTATGTGTCCGGCAGATGGCACAGTGAATATCTTTGTCCATGGCCACAATGAGACTATTAAACCGCACATGTACACTTGTGCAAATAATTTTTTACACACTTTTTTTTGTCAAGTTATCTGTCTGTTTTAGGATTAACTGTTAGATCATGCAACTTTTCTTAAGGGTAATAAAAAAATTGTTACACGATAAAACTTATGTATAATAAAATTCACTACAATGTTGCACATGTATGCATGACACTGCAGGTTGAAGTTGTGTATGCACGCTTACAAGCACATATTTAAAAGAATAGAACCAAACTCCTCAACCTCGGTCATGTATATTCTCAATTTAAAAACATTACTTGGGTTACTATTGTGTTTGTTGGGGGGGGGGAGGTGCTCCAGCACTGTACTGTATGTGTGACCCCAAAATCTCAGACAGTGGAAATTGAATAAGACATATTTATTACAGTACGTGAGGTGAAATATTGTAGTTTCTTTAACAGCAAGGTAAATATTATTCAAGAGTTATTGTAGCTTTACATGGGGACATTACACGGTTCAACAATATTGAGTTAATACTGTTTACACTTGTAATGTAATCCCCACCATCACCAAATGTTTCCATTTTATCACTACCTACACCACCCTACCCAACTTTGGACGTTACATAGTAATACACAAACAGCAAACAAGTGTTGAAAAATAAAGTTTTTATTGACAAAAAAACAAAAAAACAAAAAAACATCCCCTGCACTCACCACACCCCTCCCCCTCCCCCTCCAACACATTCACCAACCAAACCACTCACACTGTTCCTCAATTCATCCCAACTCACTCACAAGTTCCCTCACTCCAACAGTACCCCCCAACAACCTTCCAATAATATCCCCCACCCCAATATTACCCTCCAACAAGTCTCACCAACCCACTTCCCTCCCTTCCCCCCCCCCACCCACCCTCACAAGTAGAAGAATGATTATCTGACCCTGAAGGTACTTTCCTGGCCCTGTCTGTTTGCCCTACTTCATGTACAGTTAACCTGTAGGGAAAATGAACAAATCAGTATGTTACTTATGGTATAATCAGTATGGAAACTCAACATGTACTGAATGCATTGTTATACCCATACTGGTACAGTGACAGGTTTTGAATGTGAGAATAGAAAGTGAGAGAGGAGTCGAGTGTGACCCCCTAGGCAGCGTGGTAAGAGTGTAGAATTATACATGGTCACATGCTTTACATATACAAATAAAAATAGGGGGGGGGAAGCAGTATTGCTGCATTAAGTACAAAGTAAATATAATTCAAGCGTGCTGGTAGTGGTCCACAGAAACACTATAGGATTAAACATAATATGGTTAATACTGATTAACAATGTTTCCCCCCTACTTCCCATACCGATTGCAACACTGTTAAATTTGCTTTTATGGCCCGTGGGCACAGTTATGTTGCACTCTGGAACCTTTTGAAAGACAATATACTGTATACGATGTGCACATTAAATAAATTAGAAAAAATATATATTTGGCTTTTCTAATTTTATATATATAAGAAAAAATGCAACTGTTAATTTTTACTGCAGTACAAAATCTACCACACATCAGTGTTCGTGTCAGTTTAATACAGGGTACTCCTGTTGCACTGCAGTTTATATACACTACATGGCTAATACTGGTTAACACATATAAATCAACAGTTGCTTTCTTGCTTTTATAAATATTAAATTCACTTATTTGCACGTTATGAACATTACATAGAAATATTTCTTGACTATGTTTCCACAAAGAAAAACACACACACTCACTAGCCCTCTCCCCAACACATACTAACTCCCAAAACACTCACAAAGCCCTCCCCCTACTGCTACCCAATACTCACCAAACCCTCTTCCCCTAATACTACCGCCCACAACACCCTTAAAAACCAATCCCATATACTCTCTCCGAACACACTCACAAGACCATGCCCCAGCCTCATTTCCTCCACACTACCCTGCACAACGCCCTCAACAACCCCGACACACACACTGCCCCAACACACTCACAAAGCCCCTCCACAGCCCCCTTTCTCCAACACTACCCCTCACAACACCAAACACCCCCCCGCACGCAGACTAACCCCAAAACACTAACCAAGCCCCTCCACTGCCACCCAACACTTACTAATCCCCCTCTCCCCAGACACATTTCACCAATATTACAACCCCGCAACACCCTCAACAACCAATAACCCCTTCCCTTCCAATAAAGAAGACTGTCTCAGGCTCCTTGCTGACCCTGTCTGTTTCCTTCATTAACCAACAATCTGCAGGGAAAGGAGAAAACCACTGTGTTACAGTACATAATATACAAGAAGTATGGAAAATATACATGCGCTGAATGTTTTGTTACACTGTATACTGGTATATGGCACTTTATCGTGTATACTACTGCACCTGACTACCTAAAAATGAACTGTATTTGATTTGCATGATCCAGAAAAGTATTATCTCATACTCTGTCACTCTCCATACATTTTAAAACAGAAAAACCTGTCAACAGCAGCACCATCAAATAAAAAGAAAAAACTTGTTAAAATTAACACTCACCTATATCGACCACAGGCTGCTGTTGGAGCGGTATCGCACAACCCCCATGCTCCATATAAATAAAGGGGTCCCACCAGACACCATTCGTATTGCGGGTCAGGTATTTGCTGTAATGCAGATATGGGAGCCTATCTCACACGCAGCTTGGTAAAAGTGCAGTATAAAACTCATCTCGCGCCGCCCTAAACAATAAACAAACATTCTTACTATGTAGAATTTCTATAACAGATGCACACACAAGTGCAATTACTGTATGGTTAATGTTATTAAATAAAGAATTGAACAGGACATTTACCATTCAGAGGTGAGCCAAGTGAAATCCCAACCGCGACTCAAACACGCTCTAGAAGTGGGGTTGGTGGGGGGGATATCTCCATAATCTGCGGCAGTATCACCGGTCCCGCTGATGTTGATGCTACAGCTGCTTCTGCCATCTCTGCTGATTTGTCCACTCTGTACTGTTATTGTTACAACGTATCTGTTTACATATTGGCACATAGCACATGGACTGCGTGGAACGCAAATGTGCTTGTCACAGCAGGTTGAATATAGTGGTGGCTGAAAAATCAACTACTGTGCCTTGCACTTTTTTTTTTTTTTTTTTTTTTAATAAAGCCCTCCTTGATGAACAGGCAAAGGAGGAAAAAAACGAAGAATAATATAAAATAAACATTTTATTTTTGGACACTGCATGTGCATATTTAATAAAGACAGACCTAAAACGATTACATATCACAAATGTAGCCATGCCATCTGGGGCTACTAGTCTGCTTCCCTCCTGGCAGTAAGCCTTGATACAATCAGGCTGCCAGTAGTTGATATGGGGTTTTCCCTTCCAAGGAGCTGCATGTGAGTGACAGCAGGAGGTGGTGACATCCGGCCTGGGCATGACCAATCACGAGACAAACCTGGTGCCCTCCTCCTGGCTGCACTTAAGGGCAGTGCAACCCCAAATTCAACAGTGCCTCTACCCACTTGAGAGGGGCAGGTCACACAGCCTAGAGCCTGATTATTGGTCCTTCTCTGGTCCTCTTCCCCCCGGGGGGGAGTGAATGTGTACCATACAGTACCTCTGCCTCTGCTAGAGGGGCTGGGACTGCTGCAGGTGCCCTTGGCCTATAGTGAAGGTCCAGGGACCATCCTTCAGTGCTAGCTATGAGAGACTGCATCGTTAATGTGCCTTGTTAATTTGCTGTACAGTGAAGACAATAAACCGTTCCTGTTGCTATACCTCCGGCCTGGTGTGTGATCTAACTAGGGGGAGAGGTAATTAGTTCTACCGTGGGAGATCATCTTCAGTTCCCTGGAGCCTACGGTAGATGGAGGCGCTGCTAATGAATACGTAGGGTATGAACCCGAGAAACCTAGTCCTGTGTCCCCATTACTATCGGCGGATGACTCAGCCCTCCTGTTACCAGTAGGTATCATGCACCCCATACGTAGTAATGGCCAAATCTCCCCACCGGGTGGGGGAAACACGTTACACAAATAATGCAACATTTATTTCTATACAACCTTATAAAACTTGTAAAATGAAGAAACCCGAAAACAAAATAGATACATTTTGTTTTTATTGTGTAATAACGATATTCCACATGAAATTTATTTTTCAAGGGCTTTATGAAACGCACAATCGTTACATTAAAAATATTTTGTTGTCATTATTTTCTGTTGTCATTTTTCTATACATGTTGTCAGCATTGGTAGACAGTACAGTAGATGGCCTTACTTAGCGAGGGTTGGGAGGGGGTTGAAAAAAGGGCATGTGCCGTGGAGGGGTGGGTGGCGTCCCAAGGTTCAAGGGGCTTTGCCTCTTGAGAACGTGTATTTTTTTTACTAGATGGTTATTAGGGTCTCTGAAGCTTAGCAGCATTTATTTTAACTCCGCAGACCCCATGCTTCACATCTAGTAAACTAAAAACAAAAGACAGTATCGCTGAAGCTTGGGTAAACCAAACAAAATGCTGCAATACTGCTCTCTTGTGCCCCCCTCCCTCTTCGATCAAACACTAACTCGCCAGACACTGCAACCAAAGGAAGGATATGAACGCCCCCGGGCAGCGAGTGTCTGGATGGCCCTCCCACATCCCTTCCCGGGAGTGGTCCTGTTTGAGCTGGTTGTGAATTGTCCTCTACCTGTGTAATAACCGTGGAACAATAATATGGAATACATTCTTGCAATACACTGAAAAAATGCAGTGTACTGACTGACCCAATTATCACGTAGTCTGCCCTCTGCCCATGTAATCATGAAAAATACATTCTTGCACAACACTGAATACATGCATTGTACTGACAAGAATCACTCTATCAACCCTGTGCTATTGGATTGGATGATAAGTAACATGTAGGAATACAATTTAGACTTCTGGCCCATTTACAACAATATTCCATCTACCTGTCTTTTCTTACCAAAATTGCATCTATCTTCTGTCTTCCATCTTTTGCTTCAATGTTGGATCAATCTAGCTTCAATAGATGCAAGAACCTTCTTAGTCCTGTACCAGCTGCAGCACTAAGGACTCTAAGAAGGTGCAGGATGCTTGCCAATAATACTAGATGACCTATGACCCTAAAAAAAACAAATTGGACGAAGAATAAAGTGGGCCAAGAAAACTCAGTGGAAGCATCAAAAACTTCAAAGGACAAGACTCTAAGACCAATATAGAAGAAGACGTAAGCGAGAGCCACGGCGATTGAACATTCCTGGAAAGCTGCTTCTGCACCATATAAGTATAGCCCAGTAAAACTGATTAATAGAGTGTACTGTACAGCAGAAAAGTCTTCACTGCAAACAAGAGCAGCTATAAAGAATGTGCTTTTTTATTATTATATTGTAGATGCAAAGACAAGGTCAATGGAGATCCCGAACATGGACCCACCACAATACATGCTGGACACAGCTCACCCCACTGATCTTCAACCTCAAGCACCATCACACCCAACTCAGACTCAGCTCACCCCACTCCTGACCCAGCTTACCCAGACTCAGAAACAGCGCACCCAACTCCAGACCCAGATCACCTGCACATAAACCTAGCGCAATCCAACTTGGACACAGCATATCTCAAGTTAGACCCAGCACACCTCACCAAGATCCAAGCTCCAGTCTAAGTTTAACTGATGTCTTCTAAAAATTGTCCTGGGCTACAATTTTTGGATTGTATTTTATTCTGAGACCTGAGGATTGGTTTATGGTCTGCTGCAATATTTCTTAGTTATTAGGGACAGTTACCATAGTTAACATTATTAAATTATATTTCATATATTTATTCATATCCCTAGCGCCCTCGTAAATGTGTTTTAACTGGTACTGTCAAGCGGTACAGCAACTGTGGAGTGGATCCCAGTGGGTGGAAATGGCAGGACAGGCAGAGCAGTGGTGTTTGAGGTCACAGACCGAAGTCCAGGCAGCAGCTAGACATGTAGTCTGGGTCACAGGCAAAAGTCCAGGTCAGGCAGCGAGAGGCGTGGTTAGGGTCACAGGCAAAGTCCAGGTCAGGCAGACGAGAGGCGTGGTTAGGGCCACAGGCAAAGTCCGGGTCAGGCAGCGAGAGGCGTGGTTAGGGCCACAGGCAAAGTCCGGGTCAGGCAGTGAGAGGCGTGGTTGTGGTGGCCGGCAGCAAGAGGTGTGGTCAAGAGGCAAGCAAAGGTCTCGTAACGGCAGCAGTAAACAACAAATGTGCAGAGAGGCAGCGAGCTAGTCTATCAGGAAGAACCAGTATAAACAAGCAATGGGACAGGTGTAGGTGATTACATGATTAAGATCTGTAGTGAACTTTCTGCAAACTCAGGCAGACAGGATCAGCAGTTCTGGTGGCAGCGAGGAAGAACTGTCGGATAGGAGCAGGAAGGACCCGAGTCCATCAGGGACATCTCTGACATGTGCCTTGTTCAAGGATAGCATGGCATTGTCAAGTGTTTATTTTGGCGGCGGACAATTGTGATGCCGGTATACTGTGCACACCGGTGGCCAGACCTGTCACTGATCATGCAAAGGTACCTGAGCAGCATCAGAGACAGAACTTAATGGATAAAAAAATTGACCCCCATATGTCTCCAAGCAATACCAAGATGGTGTGAAGCCAATAGAGCCCGTACATACTTTCCTGCTCATTCAGCAAAGATGAAATTGTGCTTCTTACGACTTCCCATGCAACTGATACTGACCTGCAGGAAAGTGGCATCCCAGAATAGTTATCTATGCCTGTTTTCCAAAACACACCTCCGGTAACTGAAGCACAGAGGCTGAGACCCACCTGCATCCCTGTCACACTGATGTACAGTCTTTTTTTTTTTTACACTTTTTTGATAGTGGCGTTGTATTTTAGAGGATGACGTGTTAGAAGATAAGATTACAGGTTTTTTTTTGCCTGTTTTATTCTCTTATGAGTGCTACTGAGGAGAAGTTTTTTCTTTTAAGATGATCCTGTATAGACATAGTCTCGCATTTAGTGGCAGATTATGTGGCATGTAACATCTCCTGTATATTGTGGGAGATTCTATGATACTGTGCCTATTGTGAAAACTCTTTCAATACAAAACAATGTATTCTCTAAATGTCCCATGCTCTATTCCTTGTGAGCACTGAAAGTTCATGATGTAACATGACTTTTAAATAATAATTATGCATTATTTATTTTCTTAATTTGCCTCTCTCTGCCCCTTTTGTTCTCTGTGTGTCTCTTTTCCAGACTCTGCCAGCTTGCAGTTTGCTGCAGTGCATAGCTGTGCACAACAGAAAATATAAAACACCTGTGTCAATTTTTATGTCTTTCACAGGTCAATGGACCTACTTCATTTACTCAATTGTCACATACAGTTGCAAAGCTTTAGTCAAGAATTCTGGGTAGTGACATGCAAAAGGCCACCAAGTGGATGTGCTACGTTAAACTTTATTACGTGGACTGCCTAGAGCTTTTGCCTGCTGCACTAAAAAGTTTATATTGTACAGCTAAGCAGATATGGGTGAATTTTTTTGGCGGATTTGTATCCGCCGCGGAACAGCCGGTTCCTTTGGTCTGTGGATTTCAGCGGATCAATCTCAAAAATTTAAAAAAATTTAAAAAAAATTTAAAAAAAAAATTTAACACCAACAATCCATCCACGGATTCTACAATCCGCGGATGAATTCTTAAAATCCACCAGCAGATTGTATCCAATGGCGGTTTTGGACTCATCCGCGGATTGAAACTGTAACAATCCGTCGGCGGATTTTATACGGCAGAACAGATTTTGAATGGCAAATTCGGAAAAATCTGGGAAACGGATTTAGACTGGTTCACCGTCTCTACAGCTAAGCCTGGTTCAAGTAAGATGATGAATTAGTGGACCGAATCAATTAAAAGCAACTATTAAAACGTATTTAAAACAACTGCTGTATCATTACAAGATACTCTATTTGAAAAGGAGTATAGTCTACAAATGGGAGATGCACTTACTGTTTAAGTTCTTTCTAATTTTCTCTATCAAAGCAGTGGAAGTAAATAAGCAAACAGCAGTTCTGAATGCTGACCAAACCATGGATGCAATTACTAAGCAAAAGTATGTAACAAAATCACCTCATAAATGTTGCAGATGAGGTGTACCTTCCAACTGTTCATATTTAGCATGTACTGTTCCCATTCTTATGTCCTGTACCCATTAAAACCAGGTGGGCCGTACTTATTGCACCTTTTTCTGTCTGTATATAAGAGCAGAGGAGCACTCTGCTTCCTGTCTCTCATTTGTCGAAGCTTAGTATCTTCAGTTAATAACAGCAGCTTGAAGGTTTATGACTGATTTAATAAATAATCAGCATGTTATAGGGAGAATTTACCACAACTTCTATTTTATTATATATCTCTCCCCTTCTTCTCCAATGGCACAGGAGTAGCAACAGGGAAGAGAAGCGAAGGTGCCCACACACATGGAGGGGGGAGGTGGGGGGGGTAAGGGGTCACCATCTAGCGTCAGCCAGAGCTCATGTTTGGGAGGAAAAAGGACCCTGTCAGATGTGCTTGGTGACAAACAAGTATTCACATTGTGAGTGCATATATTTACTTCTTTTATTTTTTTTTTGCTATTGCACCATGAGGTGTGTATTTGCGTTCTCTTCTGTTTTATAGTGATTCGTCTTGTTAAATTAACATATTTAAAAGAAAAAATATGTTCTAAATGGTGTAGCATGGATTAACAAAAGCCCGTCAAAGCTTCAGATTACAATAGCTGGCGTGCAAAGGGCCCTTATGACGTTAAAGGAGGAACATAAGATTATTTCTTGTTTTCCATGGCTTATCCTGTTTAACGCTCCCTCAGAGCCAAGTCATAGAAAACCAGAAGAAAATATTGTATATGAGAAAAGTGAGCGAGCAGTGAGCACCTGAGACCTCACTCTATGATTAACGGCACACTGTGAAAACATCATTTATGTTGATGCAAAGCTGAAACTCAATCCAGCATCATGAACTGGGCACAGGTGGATAACCACATAATTTTTTTTTGAATGGCCAGAAATTAATTCAGTAGAAAATCAATTTTAAGTCCCTCCAGTAATGAAGGTTTATCCATTCAAACATTTTTTTAAGCATCACACATTTATAATGTCATTTCACACTGTAGAGGAAATACCATACAATTACTAATTCTTTTCATTGTATATAAACCAGGACTAAAGATAATGTCACCTGTTTTACGTAGCTGTTTTGAACACCCTGACAGCAATGCACTTGTTAGTATATGATATCCTTTAACAATCTGCAGCAGCACAACCTTATCTTATATTTCCATTTCATTCACTCATACAATTTTGCACACATTTGGTAAGCGGTAACATGATTCCTTATCAAACATATCAATGCCGACTCTTCAAGCACTAATGGATTGCAGGTGTTTTTTTTGTCTGCTTCATAATTGCAGCAGAGCACATTAGCCTACACATTTATATGCCAAGGAGTCTCACTAGAGAGATTGGCACTTTTAAAGACCAGTGCCAAACAATAATGGTTTCTCATTCCATCTTCCCTTCAGCCTAAACTCTATGATATACATGTCTAAACAGGTTAATTACAATCAGGCCGCAGACAGATTTCCTGGGGCCATGGACTCGAGCTTCCCCTGGGCCCCTCCCCCCTTTCCAGTCAGTGCCACCCCCGCCAGTGTCGACAGCCTTGCAAGCCCTGCCCTTTCACACCTGTATTTCTCTCCCCTCTCTGTCTCTCACTCTTCCCCCCTCTCTTGCACTCCCTCTCACAATCCCCCCTCTCCTTACACTAATTTCCCCCTCCTCCCCTGGCCACACACACAATTCCCCCCAATACCCAAACAATTCCATCTCCCACACTGCCCACACAACACCCCCCACTACACACACATTACCCCCTCCCTATAAAAAACTACCCCTCCCATACAGAAAGCACAACACCCCCTCAGATACAGACACTGCTACACGCACCCCCAGAAGCAAACCCACCGCCAGATACAAACACCACTACTGCCCCCGAATACAATTGTACAGTACTTACCACTGCCAGGATAAAGACCACCCTCATCCTCATCTTAATTCTCCTCGTCTTCCATGGGCAGCAACATTAAAATTAAAAAACGAACTACTGGCAACTAACCCCTTAATTACCTTAACAGTTATTAACCTCTATAGTAATTAAGGGGTTAACCCTACCCGGTACCCATGTGGGAGGTCTAACCACCCTCCCTGGGGCAACTACCTCTATCCCCTACCACCTCTACCCATTGATAATCACTGTGGTACACCATGCCCACAATATAGGCATGGATTCCCACAATATAAGCACTATGTACATTAATGGTGCTATACTGTATAAATAAAGACATAAAATACAATACATACAAAACATAAAATACAATAACAGCAGGCTAAAGACAGCAGGCTTAGCAATAGTATCCCCCGGACACCTGGGGGGACCACCCGAGGGCCCCCAGACACCCCTGTGGACCACCTGAGGCACCCAGACACCCGTGAGGACCACCCGGGGACCCCTGCCAACCTGTGGTATTAATCCTGTGTATAAAAAAATAAATTATGGTTTTATGTGGGGGCACAGGGGTTGGGTGGGTTGTGTATTGGTGTTTAGTACATATTGTAATGGTTATTGGTGGCCTAGGAGGTGGGTTGTAGGGCTGTTGTGTGTATTTTTGTTTATTGTAGGTAGCGGGGTGGGTGAAGGGGGTAGTAGCCCCAAGGATGGGTGTTTAGGCCTACCGGGTGGGGAGCGGGAAGGGTTAATCCCATTCATTACCTTAGCGGTATTAACGGCTAAGGTAATGAAGGGGTTAAGTCCACCCGCACCTCCCCAGGCCTAAACACCCACCAAGGGCCAAATACCACTTTCACCCACCCCTGCTACCCACAATAAGCATGGCACTGGTGGTTAACCCCTTTATTGCCTTAGCGGTTAGCTGCTAAGGTAATGAAGTTTCCTGTAAATACATTTTTCATGCATCAGATACATGCTGGGGTCTCCGGTGGTGATATTAATGGATATCAGCTCTGGAATCTCCAGGCATCAATCCGATGCAGGAAAAAGTACTTTTTTCCCCTCTAAGTGTCATCTCACCGCTTATCGGCAGCTTGTATCTTTTTATTGCATATATTTCAAAACAGAATTTTCAACACCTAAGTGAATTTAGATAGAGATTCCTAAGTGCATTCAACATGCAATCGTGCCAGGCAAGGATAAATAGGAGAAAGGAATTTACAAATGTATTAGATGGAGGTATCATTAGTGCTAATTCTACTGCTGATGCACCCCATTTAAAATCTCAATTTTATAAAATGGAGATCCTATTAAAAAATGAGATGCGACAATGGTGGGGCATGATTTCCCTGCAAAAGTATTTAGATAATAAATGGGTACCTAGATGGTTAAGGATTTTAAAGAAGCCAACCTTTAACACATTAACAGTTTTCCAATGATTTGAATGTTGCTCAGTGTTTATTTTCATTCATGAGAATTTAAATTAAATTTAGGGAGGAAAATTTGAATTTAATTGAAACTGATATAGATACCCTTCAAGATTCACTTAAAATTCATATGGATAGTGATGAATTCAGAAAAATGGACGACATCACTAATAAAAGAGTTGAACAATTTGAAAATGAATTAGTGACAAAGAAAAAGCAAAAATACAAACGAGATATGTCCAATTATACTAACAACAAAGTTAGGTATTGGAAGACACAGTCGAACTGGCCATCAAACTACAATCGTTATTCATTTAATAATACAAATAAAAATAGAAACATAAATAAAAATGATAATTATGAATTACCTAAAAAATCTCCTGTTGTCAAAACTGTATTTGATAGGACAGGTGTGAAATCCACAGCTAAAGTTACTGGGTTGAATGATAAAACAGTTACGATTTCCCATTTCGTCCTATTGTGATCCAGTTTTAAAAGGGTGTATCCCGGACAAATTGAATGTTATTTTTCGCAAAGCCAAAAGTGTCAAAAATATCATAGCCCCAAGCAAACTTCGACCCATCCACCAAACATTAGAACAAATTCACTTTTCACAAGCAAAGATGAGGTTTGGAAATTTTAAATGTGGACAAACTACGTGTCTCACTTGTCAATTTTTAATGACTGAGAAAGACTTCAGTTGCTCATAAACTAGTGAGACCTTTTTCAGTTAAGGGCTGTATTTCCTATAGGACCGATCATGTCATGTGGCCTTGGTTATGTTGGGCGTACCATGCGACCCCTTTATGTTCAGTTTTTGGAACATAGAAGAAGTATTCTAAATGGAGCACAGACGCATGGTGTTCCCAAACATTTCCAGAAGGTACATAATAATGACATTCATCCTTACAAATTATAGGCTTGGAATATATCTCCCCCAACATAGTGTAGTTGGGGATGATAGATATGGCACTCTTTGTCATCAAGAAATGTATTGGATTTTTAGGTTGAACGCTCTGGCACCTTATGGATTGAATGAGAGTTTAGACACTAGCACTATTGTTTCATATATATTTATTAACACATATATTTCATTCATTCATATCCTTTAACCACATTTAACATAATTTATTAACAGCACATGACACATTAATACATAAATTCTTATTTATTTTTTAATCATTCATAATTCAATTACACACACCACCATTTATATATACACATTTAAATTCACTGTCCACACTTTAGTAGGCAATATATAGAACACTCATTAAGTCTGTACAACCTATCTGGGTGTTCACCCTATGGATACAATGCGTATAAAATGTACAAGTATAAATATTTACATACACTAAATTTATATATGTATTTTGAATGCTTTTCCTATCTGTATCAGTTCAAGTTTTAATGTGTGAAGGGTTAATCACATTCACCCTATCACATGCATATTATTGTTGTTCACTGCAATATATTTAATCATTATTTCTCACTTTATTTCTCGTATATTTTCATTTCTTTTCATGTTCTCATAACAATGTGCATTCTAATATGTATCATGTTATTATTTTATGTAATTAGAGTAGTTCATTGTTTTTATGTATCTATGCACCTTTAAAAGTTAAAACTTATTGGGAACCTTCACCTGTGATTGATATTAGAAACAGGTGCTCGAGGTGGATATGTGGACTCTGAATAGACTGCTTGCATATGCACCTGGGGAATTCACTTTCTATGCTCCGAAATGCGTAGGGCCATTTTCATTGGTTCCTGCAGTAGGCACATCATTCTGATGTGACGTGCCTTGTCCCGCCACTCTATCGGAGACCCAACCAGAAACATTTGATATCAGGTGTTTGCCGGCACTGTGCATATACATCCGATGCCGGGTGGGGATTCCCTGTGGCGTCCCCGAAGCACCCCTGTGCCCCTGGACATCCAATTTACATCTGGATTGGACTCGATGGAGGTCGTCCCTCTCTGGGGTAGCAGGTGTGAGGTGTCTCATCAAATCTCCTGCTTCACAGCCCAGCAGCTACTGCACCGACACACTTTATTCGAGCAAATACCCGGTATGTACCTGGCAGATACCTGGAATGCGCCGCTCCTCACCTCTGACAAGCCCCGTTGCGTTTGCCTTCCCAGCCTGGGTTCATGCCTGGCTGATGGGCGGCTGATTTGTTAAATTATAATGATTAGGATTTAATAGGCTGCAATGCTTCGCGTGTCTACCAGATGGCATAAATTCATGAATTGTAATGCAGTATATATATATATACTGTGCAGTATTGCAGCCAGCGGGAATAAAATGCTTCAATCCCTGCCTAGAAAATAACCCAATATACTCGGGCAGAAAACAGTCACAAACCTCAATACACCCGGGTATACCCGAATTCGTGGGACTAGCCGAGCTCGAATAAAGTGTGTCGCCAGTGTAGTTCCACCTGTTGACAGGTTTGCAACACTGCGATTTTATCAAGAAACGTTTGTGAGTGTGCATTTTTAGGGTTACTCCAACCTAGATATTGTATTAAACTCTAATACACTATGGGGCATGCACTTCTGTTTTTTGTCTTATAAGTAGTGGTGTCAAAATACACAAAAACATAAAAGTAAATAATAAGAAATAAACAGTTCTTTCCCAGGCTAACCAAATATATAGATAACAGCCATGTGTAGACTAAATATGTATATTCCAAACAGATAACTTCAACAATTAATCATGATAATGCTTAAAGCAGCAATCCACGCTGCTTGTTTTTTTTCCCATTTTTTAAATGCTACCTATTCTAGGTGGTCCCCCCGTGTGCAGGGACCCCCAGGTTGCTGCTGTATTGGCACAGGCTGAATATATGGCCCTTGAGCCCAAAATGGCCACAGGGCCAGGGTTTGCTCTAGTGGCCAAGTAGAAAGCTGCAACATCAGGAATTGACATGGTGGATTTTCTATTGTTTACCCTGCAGTAAAAATGTGGTGTTTTTTGGTGTCTCTCACTGGCACAAAAAAATGACAAATATTTCTGGAACCATGGGATACACGGACTCCATGGAGCAGCTCCAGGAGACTCGCTGGTTTAGGTAAGCTTTTAAAAAAAAATCCATGAGGGGCAGGATTGCAGCTTTAAAAATTAGAAAGGCGATGACTCGATAAAGAAGTAGGTATTAATGTAGGTGTGCTCTCCAAATGCAACCAAAATAAACATTGAAACAAGGAATGCAAAAATAACAGAATATTCTTGGAAACGCAATTTATATTACACTGGTCATCTGTTTTTACTTAATAAAAATTAAGCTGACACTATGGTAGCTATTTATTTGTTCAGAATTTGTAAATTAGTTCAATATACTTTTCTCATCTGTAATGATCATACAGTACCTTGAAGGGACAATTCTTTCCATCGTTCTTTGTTTTGTTGAATTATTTCAACCAAATTCTTCTTAAAACTTTGTAGATCTACAGTTGCTAATGAATATTCTGTTGCAGAACCTCCTTCTGTGGGTGAAGTCCGTACACTGGTTTTTCTTAGTTGGTCAGAACCACTTTGCCCTTCAGAATTATTCTGGCTATAAAAGAAAGAGATATGCTAACAAAAGTAAGTGAAAAGTAAACCAGCAAATTCAGCAATGAGTTATTAAGATTCAGAATGGAATTATCTGCCCTTTGAGAAAAATGTTCACATGACGTGCTGGCTTGATGGCGGTTCCATTGGTGCCTTCGCACCGAGTCCCGCGGTTACAGAGGCTCTGTAACTGTCTCTTACCATGTTCGGAGGCATCTTCTCCTGTAGGATCTCATTATCTTGGCGCCACAATGTCAAATGTCATGGCATTGCCATGACGACGTGTCGTCACATGGCATCGCAACGTCACCTTGCCATGACAACATGGTGCCATGATACCGCAACGTCATGATGCTGCATCGTCTGAGGAGAAGATGCCATGCCGGACAAGATAAGAAGCCCCGCAAATGCCCTTGCACTAAGCCCCCACAATAATCCCAGTCGGTCCTGCTCTCAGCATCAACCTGACACAGTTTTTTTTTACTTCTTTGCTTCTAAATATGTTGTAATAAATAATATTTTAAATTTAAAGAAATGACCTTGTTATGATTTGTAAAATCATACCTTTTAAGGGTCATACATTGTAAGGTATTTTCCAGTGCTGGAAGTGGCCTCATGGGCCAAAATGACCTACAGTACATAAAAACAAAATAAAATGTTGTTAGCTGACCCTGACAGTGCATACATGCAGTATGACTCAGTTCTCTTCTCCCTCTCCCCTTCCCTTGCTTCTCCCTCCCTCTTCTCTTTCTATCCCCCTCCCCTCTCATCTCCCCCTCCTCCATTATTTATTCATTCTCTCTCTCTCTCTCTCTCTCTCTCTCTCTCTCTCTCTCTCTCACTCACTCACTCACTCACACCTACACACACACTTACATATATATACACACTCACTTACTTACCCACATACACTCACACTTAGTTACCTCGCCTCCCCCACACAAACACTCACTGTTAGCCACCCACCCTACCTCTAGTGTCAATATTGTCTGCTGTTGTTCCTTATATATAGTAGGCCTCCATATAACAGGGACAGCTGTTTCCTGGTTATTTCATTCTTACACGTGTTGTATTGCTTTGGCTAAAGTCGGTTCTGATCCCAGCTGCAGACTCTGACACTATATCAACTACAATCTCAGACTATCAATTATGATCCTGGACCAATTACAATCCTGTCTCTTATTAAGTCTTCTGTGAGAGAACCATCATGACAGTGCTCTGCCAATGTGTGTATTGCAATGCTGTGATTAATATTTCAACACTCTTACATTGTTGTTGTCTCATGCTTAATCTGGCATGTTCATAAATCACAGTATGCTTTCCTACAAAATGAAGATTAAAGGCTTCTTTGACTGTATCATACTGCTTTTTTATCCAGAGGAAGCACACACATCTCCCATAGCATATAGCTATGGAATTGACTTGATATTCCTGACCTTCAGCTCCTAAACCTTAAGTACTGTAAATCAGAAGCACTTAAAACACCTTCTTCATTTTGGTCAATCACCAGATGTTAGAAGTGAAACTTCTCTGGTGATTTGAAGTGCTTGTGGCAGCATGTCAGACTGTGAGAGTTCCATGTTGCTTTGTGAACACATTGAGATGCGGGGTCTGCACTCTCACTCTGCTGCTGAGAATTATATCTTAGATTTATAAGAATCACACTCTGAAATGTATTCTGACCCAGTTGCAGTCATGGTTCTGTTCAGTCTTCTAACACCATGTAGGAAAATGGCTTCCAGAGAGGGAGAGCACCGAACACAAGTGCTCTAACATGACCGCCTCAGCCCAGCCCAAGTAGACTAGAAAGTGCTCGATAAGCTTGTAACTTACCATTCACAATAAAAGCAGCTAAAAAGCTCCAAACAAGTCTTCTTATAAAATCTAAGCAACATGCATGTAACCCCTCTTTATTTTACCTCAGATTATATGGCCTATCACTGAGGTGGGAGCCAGAGTCCTATGAGTTACTGTTTAATTCTTATACTGTGTGGTACATGTTGTGTGAGAGTGTAGTGACTAGACACAACACAGTGGTAATGAATTATAACAAGCTTTATATATTCATATAGCTATAATTTGTGGTGTTACATAACTCATATAAATCAGTGCGGTGAATCTTAATCTCAGAATCATTCCATACACATATATACAAAAAACAAACTATACCAACAGTGTGAACGCTGCACAAACAAATAATAACTTTTATCTCTGTCAGCCTCCAATCATGGGGAACTGGCCTGTAGCTCCTGGTGTGCTAGTACAATCGTTGAAGCTCATAAACAGTGTGTGTATTGCAGGCCTGGTGCTTCACAATAATAAAACTGTGATGGCAATATAAATGCAGTTTATATCCTTTGTGGGTACACTCCAACCTGGTGTAATTCCTGCACAGCTGGGCTCCCTAATCTCTCTCTGTAGTAGCCTCTGTCTCCCTGCTTCCCTCTGCACTGTCAGGTCCTGGTCTCTGCTGGCCCTGCTGCATGCACTGGTCCAGTGGAGACAACTCTTTTTCAGCAGTTCCCTCTCTCTTAGGGGTCCTGCATGGACTCTCTGTGCAGGATGGTACTGCACAACCTCACTCCTTACGCTCCCTTTCCAACTATCACCAACTGTCATTCCACTGGCTAAGCACAGTCACATGATCCAGTGGAATGTAATTCTTAAAGGAGCCATATCCTGTGCTGATAGCAGACACAGGGGGGTTACATGCAGAACAAATGTTACTTATTTTACACACACATTAAGTTGTAGTGGGTATAAAAGGGACAAAATCCCTCCACCATACAGTGTACAGCAAATAATAATATCACTTGTGAGCACATTCATGTCTCAGACAGGTCTGAAACCCTGCCTTTTACCATTATCTTAGTGTACAGTGCTACCACGTAGTCAGGGATTCTTGGAAATGCCATGTAAATGAGCACACAGTGACACATTTTGCTTCTAATCCACATTAACATGGAACCCTATAAATGTATGCCTGCCGTGTTACACAGCTTTTCAGTATAGCCAGTAAACCTACCCACAGACAACTCTTTCAACCTTTTTGGTCTCATCAGTGTGAGGGTGGTTATACAGGCTTTGCAATACTGTATGAAGCTGGGATAGGTTTCAACCATTCATTAAACGAGTTATAGTGGGTAAAAAAGTAACAAAAACCTTCAACCGTACACAATGGCGGACTTCCCATTAGGCGTGATAGTTCCAGACTTAGGGCGGCAAAATTTGCCTCAATCCTCCCATTTACAGAGATCCCAGTCTCCTCCCCACTGATTGCCGGGGGAGAGTGTAGGGCCTCTGTAAAGTTCTTACCTTCTCCTTCTTGACACCGCAACATCACATTACCATGGCAACGTGACACCATATGATGTCGCATTGCCATGTGATGTCGCAACGGCTGAAGGAGGAGGGCGGCACCAAGGTAAGTGCCTATGAGTGGCGGATTTACAAAGTACAGCAAATAAAAATATCACTTGTGAGCACATTCACATGTTTCAGACAGGTCTGCAACCCTGACTTTCCCCATTATCTACAGCTAAATGCCATATATATTATATATTAAAACATACACAACTAGCAGGCACAGCCATTTTTTGTTTGATAAACATGAGGCATTCAGCCAAATTTATCAAAGTTTATGATTAGTGGAGAGTGAAATTAATAATTGAGTTTTTTTTAATTTTTTTTCCAGAAGTTGAGTCATGAAACTGATTGCCACAGTATGTCGTAACAATGAATGCACTCACTAGCATTGTATGTTATTTCCTCCATGTTCAAATTGTAGGTCATGTGGTCCGTATGTTCTCTCATGAGCACATTTCCCAGAATTCCTGGCTGCAGTGGAAGCACTATATGCTATGGGATAATGGTAAAATATATTATATAATTTATAACCCTGTTCATCTAATGTGACCATGTATTGTAACCATGTATCATAACTCTGTGCCTTGGACATACTTGAAAACGAGAGGAAACATTACTTCCTGGTAAAACATTTTTATAAATAAATAAATAAAAGCAGGGTTGCAGACATGACTGAGACATGAATATGCTCACAAGTGATATTTTTTATTTGCTGTACATTTTACATGAAAACATTTCAGCTAAAACATGGAATTGCCACTAGGTGGTAATGTAGTATAGGAAATAAATGTAAGAATATTTTTTTTCAAAAAGACATTAAGGAAACAAATGACTATAAAAAACGACACAAACACTAGAAAAAGAAATGAAATTGACAAACCTGGATTTATCGAAGACAGGATTGTCAGATTTTGCAGCTTCCTCTATAAGAGGAATAACAATTCTCTCAGATGAGTCAGTTAGTAATGCGAATGTTGGCTCCACTATGAAGTCAATAAACCCTGCAAATTATACAACAAGAGAGTGTTATTTCACTATATTTCTACAGATTGATGACAATTACTGTAATATTTAATTTAAAAAAAATTCTATTTAAAATAGGCTGCATAGCACTTTACATAACAATACATTGAATGTATTAAACATGTTTCTACCACTAAAGGGACTTTAGCTGTAGCTGAAATTATATCTGTTCTGATCATTAGTAACTGTTGTTTTATTGTAAATCTAAAAACAGCAGCTTTTTGCTTTGCATTGTGATATATAAATGACCAAACAATACTTATTGCATATTCCCCCGAATAAAATGTATGCTTTGTTATTTTTACACAGTGGGCTATACATATGTTTTCAGATAATGTTATGAAATGTAGCATAATCTTGTATTTAAATTCTGAGAAGATACAGCAACTATTTTGCTTAACTTTAGTATTAAGCAGAAAAATATTATGCATTTCTTAACTTTAATTTAAATTAAAGCCATATGATAAAAAAAAAAGCAATACATCTTTGTTATATTTGATATAATCATCATATGCAATTGAAGACAGTGGTAACAAAATATATCAAAATGTATTCAGAAAAGTCACAGGGGCAGATAAATTAGGTTAACGCACCTAATCCAGTGTTAACAGCCATTGACTTGAATAGGAAATAATGCTGGATTGGGTGCACTAACCTATACCTGCACTTGATAAATCTTCTCCATGGAGCCTTTCCACGGTGTCACAATATCTATATCACAATATATTTTGAAACAGTCTGGATACCTGTGCACTACAAGTAAAGCAGAAAAAGTGCGGGTGTTGGCAGAGTCACAGCAGGGATTCTTCTAGTGCTGAATTAAATCATGAGTGATCCACTGCACACATAAGTAAACTATAGTTTAAATAAACATTTTCGAGTCCTAAATTGGGCAGAACTGAGAGAGCGGCGCAAAGTTTGGAGGAACAAGCCCTTCATCAGGTAAAAGTGTAATAGTGGACAGAAAAATGAATAAAACCTCTATATATAAAGAACCATTCCACCTCCCCTTTCTGTAATTTTCTACCAGAACAGTATGATGATGTCACACAAACTTCCATTGTAGTGAGGTCATGGACAGTAGATAAAGTGTGCAATGAGAGAATGCTGATTTGTTTGACAAAAAAGAAACCGAACCGTTATGATAAAACGTCAAAAGTTACAAGATAGTGCATGGAAGATATTATTACTGTATCTGCCTATATTATCTCAAAGTACAGCTAAACCCCGTTATAACGCGCCTCGTTATACCGCGATTCGGTTATAACGCGGTTTTCCCGTGGCTCCCGTTTAAAAAAAAAAAAAAAAAAAAAATTTAAAAAAAAAAATTTTTTTTTTACATTTTTTTTTTGCACACTGCACACACTGCACACACTGCACACACTCACTGCACACACACTGCTCATTGCTCACACTGCCACACTGCACACACACTGCACACTGCACACACACTGCTCATTGCTCACACTGACACACTGCACACACACTGCACACTGCTCATTGCTCACACTGACACACTGCACACACACTGCACACACACTGCACACAATTATTATATAGAAATAAACAGACAACTGCACTTTAACAGATGTATTTTGCCTGTACAACGTCTTGTGACTTTTGTTTCACAAAGTTAAGGGGGTGGGAAGTCATTGTGCTGTGGGGGTTGGGGGGGTGGCGGGGCCCTGCGCTGCGGCTACGGCGGGCCCTGTACTGCGGCGGGGGGGGTTAGCGGTCTGTGTGTGTGAGTGCCTGTCTGTGTGTGTGTGTGTGAGTGCGCGAGTGCCTGCATGTGTGTGCGCGCGTGTGTGTGTATGAGTGCGTGAGTGCCTGTGTGTGTGTGTGTGTGTGTGTGTGTGTATGTATGAGTGCTCCAGCCCGAGTCCGTGGAGGGAGGGGGGGGGGAGAGTAGCGGGTCCCTCCTGCAGCCAGTGGAGGGAGTGGGGGGAGAGTAGCAGCTCCCTCCTGCAGTCCGGGGAGGGGGGGTGAGAGTAGCAGCTCCCTCCTGCAGTCTGGGGAGGGGGGGGAGAGTAGCAGCTCCCTCCTGCAGTCCGGGGAGGGGGGGGAGAGTAGCAGCTCCCTCCTGCAGTCCGGGGAGGGGGGGGAGAGTAGCAGCTCCCTCCTGCAGTCCGGGGAGGGGGGGGGAGAGTAGCAGCTCCCTCCTGCAGTCCGGGGAGGGGGGGGGGGAGAGTAGCGGGTCCCTCCTGCAGCCCGTGTAGGGAGGGGGGGGGGAGAGTAGCAGCTCCCTCCTGCAGTCCGTGGAGGGAGGGGGGGGAGAGTAGCGGGTCCCTCCGCTCAAGCCACGCCCCCCCTCCCTGTCATACCTCCCACCTCCCGCTCCGGCTCTTACACACACTTACACACACACTCAGACACTTACACACACTCACAGACACTTACACACACTTACACACACTCACAGACACTCACAGACACTTACACACACACTCACACACACTTACACACACACTCAGACACTTACACACACTCACAGACACTTACACACACTCACACCCACATACACACACCCACATACACACACACACTTTCTCTCCCATATATACATACACACACACACTCTCTCACTCTACACAGACGGGGGGTGGGGTCGGAGCAGAGGAAAGGCCGCGACCAGCACCACCACCCGCTCCCCCCCCTCCTCCCGCGCAGGCAGCGGGAGCGCCAGGGACAGCGGTGGGGAGAAGAAACCCCCCGCTACCACCTCCGTGCAGGCAGCGGGATCTGAGGTAAGCGGCGACCTGAGGGACATCCCCGCTCCCATCTCCTGCCCCGCGGCCTGTCCCGCGGTGACAGGGGGAAGCGGGGACAGGAGGGACATCCCCGCTCCCATCTCCTGCCCCGCGGCCTGTCCCGCGGTGACAGGGGGAAGCGGGGACAGGAGGGACATCCCCGCTCCCATCTCCTGCCCCGCGGCCTGTCCCGCGGTGACAGGGGGAAGCGGGGACAGGAGGGACATCCCCGCTCCCATCTCCTGCCCCGCGGCCTGTCCCGCGGTGACAGGGGGAAGCGGGGACAGGAGGGACATCCCCGCTCCCATCTCCTGCCCCGCGGCCTGTCCCGCGGTGACAGGGGGAAGCGGGGACAGGAGGGACATGCCCGCTCCCATCTCCTGCCCCGCGGGATGAATATGCGCTAAAGCGCGGCGGCCATTTTTTTTTGCGCGACCCCGTTAGTAACGCGGTGGTCTCGGGGTGGACCCCGAGACCCGCGTTATAACGGGGTTTAGCTGTACTACAGATGGCGGAGTTGGTGCCACGGGAAAAGAGTCAACAGATGTCCAAGATCCGAGAGAACCTCAGATAATATGGAATGTCATAAACATAAGCAGTCAAAATTACAAAATTACAATCATGACGATTATAAACATCTCTACATGACATACTTTGGAGAATAGTGTAAAATGGTCATACTGTAAGTAGGAGCATCCTACTAGAGGATTAACTACAGTATGTAATTATATGGAACTGCGTTTTTCTAGATTCTAAGGTATGCAGTATATTCAAGTATAATACGGAATGAACATGTGTAGTGGGAATATTCTATCAAACGTATTGTTAGAAGAATGGCCCTTTACCTGGTGAATTCCGATGATAATGAACTATGTACATGTTTTATACATACCAGATACATGATTTTTTCCTATAATGGAAACATCTTGTTTGTTAGGTTTATTTTAAAGTAGTTTCCTTGCAATAACCATTGCATTTCATAGAGGTCAATTTATATGTCTCAATGGCCAATGTTTTATGATTCTTATGCATACGCTCACAACTGGGGGCTGGATTATGTTAATAAATATTGTAACGTTTGTGGTGTCACTATATGGTAATTTGTGTGATGTAATTTTATCATTCTGGCACAAAATCACAGGTGGGTCTTTTTATATATACAGAGGTTGATTATTGTATCCCTTTTCCTTGTACACACTGATACAGTATTGACCTGACAAAGGTGCTTGTCCTCTAAAAACATTCTGCCATTTTCTCAGTTCTGCTCAATAAAGGAGTGTAAAATGTTTATTTAAACTCCAGGTTACGTATATTGTGCGGCAAAGACCTCAACTTCACAATATACCATATCTTGCTATTATGGCCAATGGTGTAGGTCAGTTTTTAGCAGAACGATTAATGATGGGGATGTTTGCATGTTCAGACTCCTGGCTTTGTCCATTTTTGGATGTCTGTCAAACTCCAGTTTTTGTATCCCAGCTGAAATAGCAGCCAAAACATGTGACAAAGCTCATCCTTGGATTGTTTCTTTTCTTTTTTATAAACTGGGCAAACGTGTGAGTTGCCGAACGAAAAACTAGAGAACTTATGCACAAAATTTCAAATGTGTTTGTTTATTTATTTATTTTTTGAGATTTTTCCATAATTGTTTACAAACTCAAAATCAACCAAGTTCTGGTATAACAAAAACTATATATATATATATATATATATATATATATATATATATATATATATATATATATATATATATATATATATATATATATATATATATATATATATATATATATATATATATATATTATACTTTGTGTACCAATATGTGCTCTATTGTTTGATAGTGAGAACATTTATCCAGATACGGTATTATAGCCATGCTACACATTTGAATTGGGGTACTATGAAAATTGTACCTGAAATGAGCCACCTAAATATCAATATATGACATTTAATTTTCCCTGCAGAATAAATGTATGTTCTTGGTGAAGGAAATATGCAGGTCTACTTTTAAAATGATAATGGGTCATATTTACTAAGAAGTGCTACTCCATAAGGTGTTTCCAATATTGCAGAACACCTTTTGGCCCCTATTCGAGTAAATGGGACATAAAGGACCATATTTATTAAGTGATGTTACTTCATAAGACACCTCCTGTGCTGAAAGATACCATACAGCCCATTCACTTGAGTGAGCCATAAAAGGTCCTTTTTCACTAAGCAGTGCTCAATGGTGTCCTCAGTGGTGTCGGCAGGGGGGGAGAGCCGGGGCAGTTGTCCTGGGCCTGGAGGCTGAGGGGGGCCCCAGCTGTCCCAGTGCTGATCCATGTCCGGTTTGCTGGGCTCCAGATTTCCTCCTCCGCTGCAGCAGGCGCCTCTCTCCGCTGTTGTTGTGGCCTCCCGTGCAGGCCCCGGCCCCGCGCCGGAAGTTTGGCGGCTTGTAGGCACTGCAAAGAAGGTGCACGCGTAATGTGCAGCAGAGGAGGTGATGTGAGGTACAAGTGTGGGGGTGAGGTACAAGGGGGGTGAGGTACAAGTGGTGGATGATGTGAGGTACAAGGTAGGGGTAATGTGAGGTACAATGGGGGGGAAGTTGATGTGAGGTACAAGTGGGGGTGATGTGAGTTACAAGAGGGGAGGTGATGTGAGGTACAAGGGGGGGAGGTGATGTCAGGTACAAGGGTGTGTGTGTGTTGCATTTTATTTGTGTGTGTTGCATTTTATGTGTGTGTGTTGCATTTTGTGTGTTTGGGAGTGGGGGTAATTATTGTGGGGGAGATTGAGGGAATGGGATTGAATGAAAGGGGGATAATTAAGTGACAGCGGAGAGAGGGGGTGGAAGATGGAGGTGGGGGGATGGGGGAGAGTGAGAGAAATACACGTGGAGAGGGGAAAGTAGAGGAGGTGGCTCACGAGGATGTGAACAACAGGGGCTCGCAAGGCCGCCGACACGTGGGAGGGCCCTTGTCTAATCTCTAGTCCTGGGCCCCATAAAATCTGATGCGGCCCTGGGTGTCCTATAGAGTCGGACTACTTTGTTAATATGGCCCAATATGTCGTATCTACTGTATGTACTGGACTGTCCTGGAAAGCTTTATTCTAAAGCTTGCCGGGTGCATAGCGGGCTAACCGCGGGGCTTTTCTCAGTTTAAAACGGAGTTTCCCACGCGGCGGCCGCTTCAATAGATAAGCGCTAATGGCGCTTACTATTGAAAGCGCCCGAGGCGCGGCAAAACCAGCCGAAAACGGCCGAAGACAGCCGCACGCCGCCCGCAGCTGTTTTTAAACTGCGGCGGCAGCCGCATTAGTTTTAAGCTGGCCGCCACTGTATATCTTTATTTATATTGCACCACCTATGTACATAGTGCTTCACAACAGTAATAATATAACACATAATGCAAATAAGCGCTTCAGACCTAAAAGTAACACTTGAAAAAGGAGTCCCTGCCCGCAGAGCTTACAACCTCATGCAAAATAACAGAAATATGTTTCTGTATTCTGCTCTGTACTGTGAGAATAGTGTGCTATACTTTATCATAACTTGCACAGAGAGCCTCATCCAGTTTACAATATATGAAAAAGTTGAACTTTATGCCAATGTCTTTTTTTTCAACATTTACTATTAAACAGTATCATTATGACACTACAGTATGTAGGATTAAGGAGAAGCTTCTTAAGCTTAAAAAGCCAGCGATAGCTCTCTTTGTGACTTCGGGCAATTCACTTTAACTCCATATACCTCGTGCATCAACATTGAAAATAAGTAAATAATTCAGTTAATAACAAGAATGCACTAAGAGACAGGAACTAAAGCATGTAGAAGTATTTTCCTATTTAATGCCACTGTCAGCATTAAATAAGAAAAACATATTTTTATTATTATTTTTTAATTAAATATACTTTATGTAGAACAGTCTAGAAACGAGTTGTACAGTACAACTTGCTTTCTGTTTACTTACAAATAATAACACTGTTTACTTCCTGACCAAAAATAAACAACTGTGGCGAGCACTGTTTGAGCTCAGATTCTTGGATTTTTAGACTTGCAATTTAGTTAAAGTGCAGTTGTTTTAAGTATGGAGTTATAAATAGAGATGGGCCGAAAAAAATTGCAGATTCGGGTCCGACTCAGATCATTTTCTAAAAAATAGGCTAATCTGCCATTTCTGTTCAGTAATCCCTTTGGTTGTATATATATCCTCTCAAACATCCCTCTACATACATTAGGGAGACATACCTGTGCTGAAAATTAAGCACACCTGAGGTAGCTGGCTGGGAGATATGCTAAGTATGCCTAAGACACCAACCTAATGACTGGAATGGTGTACTAGTTAGTGTCAGACATAACAGGGCTAAAACCCAAGACCACTGCTGTTCTAGGCTGCAGCTCCAGCAGTGTGAGCTAAACCAGCTGATATAGTAGCTAGAACTGCAGCTACTCACAGCATACTGTACCTCTAAGGAATATCTATTTTGTTGTTGTTGTTTGTAACTTGAGGGTTATGAATTACTGAGGCCAGGTGAGATTAAATAAAACACATGTTTTCTGACACAAATAACAAGGTGAATCACAGCAAATAAAGCAGATGCAGAGAGAAAGTAATTTAACAAAGTGAGCTGGTGACATAAGTTAGTGGAATTGTGTGGGGTCCTAGCACTAAAACAAAGAACAATAAAAGCAAATGGGTTGAATACAAAAATCTGATGTATTGAGTCTAATGTATTTACAAGTGTGACAGGGTGAAGTCAGGTACTGCTAGTTATGCCTGGGAAACATATATCTGAGTCCTTCATCCAGCACTCAGAAGGTTAACCCAGGAAGAATAGCTGGGCAATCAGGAACTAAGCAGACACACCTGACAACCAGCATGAGATATAAGGAAGTCATTGCTTGCAAGCAGGTGGCTGTCTCATACTACAGACCAGGCTGAGAGTGATAACAAGTATGGAGGTGCAGTGAAAGGTGTTGTGTGGGGGTGAAGGGGTCTGAGACCCATCATGGAGGCAGCCTCTGATGGAGTGAGAGGAGTAAGACAGATGAGAAGTGTAGCAAAAGGAAAGAGAAGTTTGCCTGTAGACACAGAGATTAAAATGAAAACAGTGTTAAGTAAAATGAAGAAACAGAAGAAAAAGTCTGCAGAGAGCAGAGCCAAAAGACTGGAAGAGACCATGAGCAGTGAGCCAGATGAGGCACCTGAGAGCCCTAATCCCCAAGCACAGGGGTGGAGTAGCAGTCTGGAGAGAAGCCAAAAGCTCTACTGTACCTGAGAGGAGGAAAAATGACACAGCAGTTAACCCCTTCAGTGTCCAAAAGATCCAGTACTACTCCCCAGAGAGCAGCAGCTGCAGCACAGGGTGGGTCTCCCAAACACAGCCCCCTGAGACCAGCAGAGCAGAAATGGAGTCTGACCAAGGAGAGATGCAAGAAACAGCAACTCACATCCCTGAACATGGTGTCCCAGGTACAGACTATGTGATTAGTGAGACCTCACTATCAGAAAGCAATCTGTGTGATACAAACAATGCAGAAGTGGCCATATCAGAGAGCAGCCAGAGTGCATAAAACACTGCAGAGCTGGCACTATCATAGGGCAGCCAGAGTGTTGCAAACACTGCAGAAGTTACACCATCAGAGAGGTGCCATGAAATCACTGAACCTGCACAAGAGCTACCAATTAGCCTCAAGAAAGCACAACCTGTGCACATTGCTGGGGAGGGAGGAATGAAAGGAGCTGCAGCTGTTACCTGTGCAGCCTCATGAGAAAACATTACAGAGGAACCACTAGCCACAGATGGTGCAGCACAGAGACCACCAGCAGCCACGGACAGTCCAGCACAGATGAGCATCCCTGGTGAAGCTGGAGAGAGACCAGAGAGAGCAGAAGGCAGACAGAGCACGGAGTCCACATGGAGAGGTGTCGGTCAAGGGTCCAGCAGTTACCCCCAGTTTCCAAGCCCCACAGCCAAACGGATAAATGTGGTGAGACTGCGATATAAAGGTACTGGGGATATCCCTGATAAATGTTTTATTGGTAAAGTCCTTCTGAAGGAATCTATGGGGTTTCAGGCCTCAGACATTTTTGCCTTCATACACACCCCCAGGTAACAGGGAATATGATATAAGCTTCAAAAACGGTGATTTGTTAGAAGCTTTCTGGCACAGATTTGAGGACTTGAAATTCACACTTCTGTGGAAAGACTTTGTTGCCATTCCTGTAAGTCGGCCTACAACTAAACTAGTGACTGTAATCTTTTGCAACGAGGCTGTTGCCAAACAGGACATTATTTATTTGTTACAGAAACATTGTACTTTGCTGTCTGATCTGGAGAAAATAGAGGAGGAGATCTGGGAAGGAGGGTGGGGTTGGAGGTGTAAAGTTAAGCTGTGGGAAAGATATGGTGTGTCTCACCATCTCCCAAATTCCCTCTTCATTGGGGGGGGACAGAGGGGTCTGTTTCTACAGTAGCCAGCCCATACTTTGCTTTAAATGTGGGTCCAATAGGCATTTGAGTGCAAGTTGTGATAAGATCAGGTGCAGCCAGTGTGGGGTTCTGATCCATAACCATTCTGTCTGTCCTAATACTGTACTGTGTAACTTGTGTGGGGGACAGGGTCACTCTTTTAGGGTGTGTCCTGAGGCGGCGCATAATAATGCTCCCCAGGACACTGAGACAGCCCTAGTAGAGGAGACCCAGATAAATGAGTTTGGTGCCATGGAGGTATCCTCTGAGCAGGAGAAGGGGCCAGCAGCGGCAGGAGGGGAGCAGGGGCCAGCAGCAGCAGGAGGGGAGCAGGGGCCAGCACCGGCAGGAGGGGAGCAGGGGCCAGCAGCGGCAGGAGGGGAGCAGGGGCCAGCAGCGGCAGGAGGGGAGCAGGGGCAAGCAGTGGTGGGAGGGTAGCAGGGGTCAGCAGAGGCGGGAGGGGAGCTGGAGCCAAAAGGGGAGTTATGGGAGCATGTAACTTCAGCAAAGAAAAAGGCCAAAGGCAGAGGTCACACTTGGGGAGTTACAGTCATCAAGGATACCCACCTCAAACAAATTCCTTTGATGCATTGTCTTGGGGGGATGCTATGGATGCAATGGAGGAAGGTGGAACAGAAGCCCTCAAAAGTGAGGGGGAGGAGGGAATAGCAGATACTGTAAAAAAGAAAGGTGTGTCTGCCCACTGACCCCATACAGCCTATAAGGTTTTGCGCTGTGAATGTTAAACAGTGTTAGAACTACAACTTCCCATGGTATTACTTTTAGGAAATTGAAAAAATGGGATTATGGTATTTATTTTCTACAGGATTCTAGACTGAATTCAGCATTTGGTATCTTTAATTCTAAGTGATTGGAGAGAGAGGGCTTCCTTTTGGTCTATTGGGCCTGATTCTTATGATGGTGTTAGGTTTGTTAATAGAACAGAAACAGTGGGAAATACTGTGAAGAAATGTAAATAATTGTATTGAATTTGTGTTTTTTTTTGTTCTGTTTGTTTTTGTCCCCTCCTGATGTAAATATGCAATTTTGACATTGTGTTTTTGTATTGTATACGTTGCATGTATTTTAACAAATAAAATTCTCATTCTGCAGAGTTATCCTAGACAAGCTGCTATGCAGATGGATTCGCAACTCTCTCTAAACCACAGTAAGAACTGTTAATATTGTTTCCTGACTGTGTGATGTATGTTAAAGGTTTGGTAACTGGACATAGTCAGCCAGCCTGATAGGGCTTGGAGTGTGATTAAATTCTCCCAATGTGGAGTAGATATTATTTTTCCTATGTTTTGTATTGCCTTAATGGGACGGTGTGCCCAAATGTTTAAGTTTGCGGTGAAGAAATAAAACCACTTAATATTCGCTTCAACCTGAAACTACACGTGTGGACTATTGTCTGACCTCACCTACAGGCCGTCCAGCCACAACAAGCAATCAATTGATGCAACCTAGAGTTATAGTCACACAAGTGCAAAGGTGATTTTAAGGGAAATTGGTCCTCCAAATGAACTATTGTAGTGTAGAATGGGCGCGATGTGTGCATGTTAAAAAGAAGATGGGAATGTGCTGGAGGTGAGAGAGAGGATAACAATATGAGTTAGGGTGGCGCTAAGTGTTCCAGAGAGAGAGGAGGAGATGTGAGGAAATAGGATCAATGGGGAAGGTTGTAGGTGAGATGATGAGAGGAGCATGGGGATGTCATCCTCAGTAACAAGGGAAAATTACCTGAGGGTAGATTTAGGTGTGTAAGTGTGCATGTTGTAGAGGTTGCAGAGGGTAGAGCAAGGTTAAAGGTTAGGAGTTGATGGTCAGAAAGAGGGAAGGGCATGTTAGAGGAGTTAGAAACAGAGCAGAAGCTAGAGAAAACCAGGTCATGGCAGTGTCCATTAAAGTGAATAGGAGAGGTGGTTCCTCTGAGAGAGACGATAGTAAGAGGTTAAAGAAATAAGATGGGCAGCTGAAGTGGCATTGAGATGTTGCAGAGGTGAGGTGGCAAAGTTGTCAAGAAATTGAAATATAGGTCCAGGGGTGATAGATGACAATCCAAAGGGTCTAATAGGTTTCTGTAACGGCTACAAGATTGAGAGAGCTGGAAATGAATGTCATACTGTATATTGCAGTAAGATTCTTGCAGGCAGATCCATTGCATTGTATGGTGTAGGACGTGAAAAGAGTGGAATGAGGACAGGGTCGGGATTTGGGACATGCTGCCACAGAGTAGAAGTAATAGTAAGGAGAGGAAGAGAGAGTAGGACATGGAGTTGCTGGTTTATATACTTGTAGCCATGCTGTAAAATGGTCTGCAGTTTCCTCTCCTGCTGGCAGTAAACCTGGTAAGTTACAGGGATGCCAGCAGTAATCATGGAGGTTTGCCCTCACACCCTGGTGATGTGCCCTATGTATGGATGGGAGTGGCTACATACTCTGAGTCCACCGTTAGTGTCATCAGAGATGTGCCTGCCCCCTGAGGGATATACACTGTAAGGCACAGCACTGCTCAAAGTTAGTGTGTGTTGGAGTAAGGAGCAAGTCTGCGTTGAGACTTGGGAATCGGTGGCACACTAGTGCTTTAACTAGTGGCCCTATGTTATGTTAAGTAACATCTAGCTGACCAAGCCATACTGTGTCCAGGGACCTGGCACAGAGGTGATCTCCCTGAGGGGAGAGGGGATCCCACTCTATTGGGAGGGCGTACCTTTGTAAGGATAACACAGCAAGATGTGTGGCTAAGCAAAATCCCTGTAAGAGGCAGTTGGCCCGCACCGTAAGCCACAATAAAGACCTTGATCAAAGACATTCTCATGTGTGAGTCTGGAGTTACTCTACAGAGGATGGCACCACGGAGGAGTTCCTCATCAGAATCATCCCCATGCGGACGCAGGGATCCTGATGAGGGGGAGGCGCTGCACTGGATATAGGTAGGACTCATGCACACTACCTCAGCTGCCTGTCTGGGTTGGCAATCCCCACATAACATCATGTGGGAGACTCAGGAGTCCTGTTGCCAACAGGTGCACCACCAGACACTACCATGTAATGGGGACTGGTTAGACCACAGGGGCCAATGTGAGATTGGGTGGGCCAGGCCAGAAAATCCGTTACATACTGTATATATTTTTTTCATTTAAACGTTCTTTTGGGGGTGGGATGTGAGAAGCAGATGGATTAGATGGCTTCAGAAATGAGTAAGTTCACAGCAGAAAGTGGGAAATTAGGAAGGAGGGTTTAGGGGGTTAAAGTGTGGGAGCTACTTTAGGGGTAGAAGCAAAACTGCAAGAGCAGGGGCAAAAGTAGGGGAGAGCAGAGCAATAGTTGTCTAAAGCTGAGGTCCCTGAAGTTATTACTTAACATGATGCTGTAGTGTTTCCAGTTGGCATATGCAGTGCACAGGCAACATATGAGATTTAATTTGCAAGATCACTAATTCTAAGTTCTATAAGTTGTACACGAGTATAGATATTTTTACACTGATGCAGCAGTCCTCTTTTTTGTATATATATTTTTTTGAGATTAGTATTATTCAGTGGATGTATGTGTTTTTTCAAAGTGTGTGGGAGTGTTCTGTCAAGTCAGCAAGAAACAGTTATATGATTACACGACAACATGCTATAGCTTTAATATGTGAGTGCTGAATAATTTATTTTGCATAGCAAAGTGCTTATCAGAGTAACAGATGACAGCTTTGAGAGGACATTATCTTTAATTATGCACTTTACATGTTGTTAGCGTATGACAAAAAACTGGCAAAGCCATTTACTAAGCAACCCCGACACAAGAAATGATTTATGTTGTTCTAATTCTGTATCCTGTATACCTACTAATTATGCTTTTTAAAAGACTGAAATGACACGAGTTTAGGATGGGGGCAAATTAACCAGCAATACTCTATTATTTAATATTACAGGTCACTATAATATCACTGAGATAATGCAATAAACTGTGTAGCCAGGTCAAATTGGGCTACTAATTCTCTGGCCCCTCTAGCACTGTAAGTCCCAGTAAAGAGTGGGCAGTGTTGAGAGCAAATCTTGCAGGGCCTGGCTATGTTATGTGTGTTTCCTAGTGAAGTTCAGGAGTAGCCTGGTATTACAAAGGGGGCCTACAGTATGACTGATAGGAGGCCGGCTTACAAGCAATTCCCCTGGGAAGGAGGGGGTTTCCCTCTAGAGGTTAGAGTGAGGCTGCGGCCAGGCAGGGAGTAGACCCGCTGCCGCTCGTGCACTGTGCCCTGCTTGGCTGGGCGATTCGTGTTTCATCACTGTCAGCATGAGCACGCCCACCTGCTCAGCGCCACCCTGGACAAGGCCTAAGGGTTTTTGAGAGTTAGTTCTGTGCTGATCTCCCTGCGTGGATGAAGCACAAGAGAGTCTGTCCCTGATAGGAGTGGGCTGAGGCCTTGCCCTGTTAGGGAGTAAGGTATGCTGAGGAGGGAGTAAGGTATGCTGAGGAGGGGTGCTCAGGGCCTCAATCCCAGGGTACTGCCTTCAGGGAATGGAACCTCTAATGCTGTACAGAACCAAATAAACCCCAGTTATATCATCTTTGGTGTGATGTTTGGAGTGTGTGTACATAAGAAGAGTTGCCTGTGAGGTTCATCCTGGCTGCACAGGATCCTCCTGGGCTGGAGCTGCTGAGCGGACCGAAGAACCATCACTGAGAACCTTTGCCTGATGCAACAAGGGCACATGTTTTTCACAGCCAATCAGATGGCACGTGAAACATTTGCCGCCCAAATGTGACGTCACAGGCCATATTTAAGGCCGTGACATCTCATTTGAGCTCAAGAAGCCGTCGGGTCAACATCGTGGATTTAACATGGGATTATTGGATTAACAGATGAAGATAAAGACAGAAGATAAATAAAAACAAGAAATAATCACAGATGAAGAAAGAAGAAGATGATGGAAGATTACAGAAAGAAGAATTTTGTTACCTGTCCTTGATCTTCATGGTGGATTGCGTTGGATTGTATTTTGTGACGTCACGGTACGAGAGCTTGCTGATTACCCAGGATTCAGAGGGCCTACGCTTCTAAAGGTAAGATAAATATTGAATGTACTGCTGCAGCCAGCTTGATTCTAACATTTGCCCGTAATTGTCCGGGGCTTTTTTCGGCTGGCGCCAGCCGCATCTTCCCCGCATCTTCCCCTCCCCGCGTGCGCATCTTCGTAGCGGTTCCCCTCCCCTTGCAACCCCCTGGCTGCTCCCCCTGGCTGCTCCTCTGCTTCGCGCAGCTTCGCGCATCTTCCCCTTACCCCTTCAGCCTTCGGGGATGCCGGGGAACCCTGGCACGTGTGACCGGTGCCACAGTAACGCGAGGCACGAGCCAGGAAAAAAAAAACAGCCGCGTCTGCCCGCACATTGCGGTGGCGGCCGCAGGAGAATAAAGGCGGCTGCCACTGTATGTACAGAACTTTTATTTTTCCAGGTTTTTTGATTGGATTTTTCTTTTTTTTATGTTTTCTGTTGCCCATTGACTGCTAATGTGTTAATCTGTGCCTATTTATGGTACAGATGAATACAGTGGGAGCCAATAAATTTTTTGGCAAATGCATTTCTTTTATTGACTGTTTTAGTTTCTATTTATTTGTATTGTTTAGATTAAATTGATTTGAATTGTCATGGCTTGTTTTTTTCTTTTTACAGATTGGTTAGCGATTTTATTTAATGATGTATTTTAGTGGCCACTGGTTTAAATTAATGTGTTGCCTTGTGGTTGTATGAATTCATTGTTGTGTTGGTTACTGCTTTTATGTATTAAATGCATTGTTTGGCTAGTGGTATGATTTATGTAATTGATTGCATAGTGGTTTTAATTATTTTATTTTTAGTTTTATTTCTTTAATTGATTGGCTGGTGGTTTTATTTAGTTAATTGCTTGGTTTGCCAGTTGTTTTAATTTTTGTTTCTGTGTCTAGGTGCTTGTTGTATCTGTTTTATTATTGTGTATTTTTGACATTCATGCTTTTGTATTAGTGTGACTATTGACTGCTATAGTAGCTTATCATTCCCATATTATATGGGTATTATGTACTATTATGCCCCTCAATGGGTACAGGGTGGGTATAGTGGATCCATGGTGGGTGGTTAGGCCTCCCGGGTGGGTAGCGGGAGGGGTTAACCCCTTCATTACCTTAACCGTATTAACCACTAAGGTGAGGAAGGGGTTAAGTCCACCAGCAAGCCCCCCGCAAGGCCTAAACACCCACCAAGGGCCAAATGCACTGTAACAGGGGACTTATCCCTGTTCAGTAATGTTCCTTTAATCTAGCAGTGTGGTAGTTAATTACTAAACACCACCTGCCTGATTAGATTGTTTACAAAAAGCCTGCCTTTGAGACAGGAAGTGACTCTCTTTAGCTCTGACTGAGAGCTGACCTTTGGAGAGACAGAGCAGAGGTTCTTGAGTCCCAGGAGAGACTGACCAAAAGAAACCCAGATATCTGGAGCTGACCAGTCTTGAGCTCTGCCAGCCACACAGCAGAGCTGATTGCAAGACACCAAATAAGACTTCTAAACCTGGATGCTGATATTTTTCTGTGCACGCATGGGTGCGGTTCCAGGAGAGCAGAGAAGCTTACTCTACAGCAACTAAACAGATAAGACTTTCATTATTAAGAGACTGCTTATATCTGCTTATTTTCATGTTATGTGTTTGGGCTGGGAAAAGCTTAACTAATGGAGATGTGAACTAATTGCAAGGATTTCACAAGAAATACTCCCAAGTGAATGGAAGCTTTGTTCCCCCCCTGTGTTTGGATAATTTCCTGATGAAAAGGAAAAGGCACAATAAAGCCTATTATAATTTCACATTATAAACGTCTCCAAATTGTGTACCTCTGTGAACGTCCGTCTACATTTGGTGTCCGAGGTGGGAAAAGAGGCGTCCTTGTAGTTAAAAAGGACCGGAGATTTTTATGTGAAATTTTTTTTTATGCTTTTTGCCTACAAACAGTCTGAAAAAAAAAAAAACACCCCATGCAGCAGAGATCGGAATTAAAGGGATACAAACCACTGAAACTTACAAAAACCCAGAAGAGACTGCTGAAGTAGCTAAACCTTATTTTGCCTATCACAAAGTGTAATATGGTCATTGAAATAGGGGTCTTTGCCTTTCAGCCATAGTCAGGGTTCAAGAAGTGAGTCAGCCCGTGGAAAGGGATAGGTGTTTGTTGTTTTCAAAAGTTTCGCTGAAGCAGTGAATACAGATGGTGACCCACGAGTTGTACTGATTTTGCAGATAAAGGTTGCCACACCACATAGGACTACCAGCTGTGAATGGAGTATATGCAGAAAAGTGTGAAAATTGATACAAGACTGTGCTGAAGCAGGGGAATTTTTAGCAAACCAATGCTGAGTGTAAAATTGCCCTATAGGGGGAGAAAGTGATTTCTTAACTGTGTAAAAGGTTTTTTCAAAACCAATTGCTGAATATTGAGTCACCCTGCCGGGAATGAAAGAAATAGTCCACTGCAAAGAATGTTTTTTTTCTGCAAGTAAAAAAAGTCTGCCTATATATATCTTGGGAGCAAAAACAGACACCCAAAGTGTGAAGTGTGAATGCCATAATACCCAAAGATGAGACTGAAAATTACTGAACTCAGGCAGAAAACCAAATTCTGTTGCTGAAGCGGGGAGATTGCACCCTGCAAGAAAATGGTGTAAAGCAAATAGACTTTTTTACCTAGCAACTGCACATCTTGTATACCTGATAAAAGAAAATGCATGCACAGTACTGCTGATATTAAAAAAAAAAAAAAAAAAAAATATTCAAGAATGAAAAGTCTACAGAGATGCCTGTGAGAGCTACAACCTCTACAAGCAAAATATGCCCATCTGTAGGACTACCACAATTGGGGGTTCTAGCAAATACAGTGGCAACAGCTACAATAGCGCCTCCTGAGGTCAGGAAGAAAATTACACCTGATAGCCTAAAAATGGAGGACAAGATGCAGCGTTCCTATAATGAACCCTACCCCATGGAAGAGTGGCCCTTCCAGTCCAATAAAGAGGAAGACATCTCTTACGGGGAACCCGAACCAAGTCACACCCACAAAACACCCCAAGAATGGTGGGGGTGCCTGAACTCGGCACGAACAGAAAAGACCGCTCCCTTTGATGACGAATATGATCAACAGGAGACAGAGCGGGAGCAGCAGATCACTCAATATTTCTGTCAGCTAAAGCAACTGCAAGAAAAGCCTGGCGTATATAATGAAGCTGCTAAAATTTCAAATGAAGATGGAGACCCCAATATCCCTGAAGGGACGGTGTCATCGAAATCAAAAAGGCGGAAAAAGAAAAGCAGTTCTTCACTTACCGTGGAAGGAACAGACACGTCCGCAGATCCTGTGGAGGAAAAGGGGGACCGAGTTGCCCTGCAGCCTAGAGAAAATGGAGTATTCGTCCCACGGTTAACCGTGATTGTCATTCTCAAAGCAGATGTGTGTAAATGGATGGAGACTGCAAAGAAGCCCTGAAGAATACAGAGACTGAAAAAGGAGAAAGTTCAAGATTAAAAAGAGAAAACTTAACACTGAAAGAAGAAAATTTTCAGTTAACAGAAGAAGTCTGTCACGGGAGACTCCTGTGGCGGGTAGGATCTCGGTGGCCGGAACAGCACGAGCGTAGTAGGGGTCACAAGCAGAGGTCCGAGGCAGGCGGCAGGCAGCGAAGTCAGGTACAAGCAGGGGTCCGAGGCAGGCGGCAGGCAGCGAAGTTAGGTACAAGCAGAGGTCGGCAACGAGGAGACTGGAACAGGACAGGCGGGGCAGGACAGGGACTAAGAACAGGGAGCAGGGACTGAGACCGGGGAGCAGGAATAACCAGGGACAAGCCAGATTACTAGCAAGGACCTTTACTGTGAGCAGACTACAATACTGGTACAGGTACAGGAAACAGGTCAGGATCAAAGACAGGCATGAGCATACTGTAGGAGTCTGACTAGCAAGCAAAGGCAAAAGCAACAGACAGGAAGCAAGCTATAAAGGACAGAGACAGGAGCAACAAGAAGACAGAGACAGAGGAACCCAGAGCCAACAGAAGACAGCAGCACACCCAGTGGACAAGGAAGCTATGGCTAGGCAGGAGGTCTAGGCAATCCTGACATTACTCCCCCCTCTCAAGAGCGTTCTCCGGACGATCCTCCAGGCTCTTCCCGGAGGCCTTGATGAAATGGCGACTCAAGGTGACCCACCTCTGGTGGCTTGTCAGTGGGCAGAGGGTACTCCACAGGTACATTTGGTGCAGCAAGGAACCTCCGAATGGGTGCGTTCAACCCAAAAGCAGGGGCAGAGAAGCCAGTAGATCCTCCTGACAACCCTCCTGGTTTAGCAAGGTGTCCCTGATGGAAGGCCGACTCACGATGGCCTTCGGACAACACTCCAAGTTTTGCAGGAACATAGGGATCAGCAACAACTCCGGACAACCCTCCAGGCTCTTCAGGGAAATCTTGATGGAAGGCCAACTTAATGTGTACGTCAAGTGCTGATGGGAAATCTGTGAGAGGTGCATTTATCCTTATCGCAAGAGCGTTGGCATCAGCATCAATAATATTAGGCATAGCAAGGAACTTCACCAGGGATCCGTCTAACGTCATAGCAGGGGCATCGGACACAGATACATCAGGCTCTTCACATGCGGCAGAGGGGACATATTCACTTTCCGTGGTCTCTTTTTGTGACCAATATATCTCTTTTAGTTTTGGAATCTGGAACTTCCCAATGGATACGTTCAACTCCATTGCAGAGGCATGGACATCAGGAATGTGGGCATCAATGACGGGTGCAGACTTTTCACATGTGTCAGTGGGAACATAGAATTCACGCTCCATGGTCTCCTTTTGTGACTGCCGTTTTGTGGTATCACCTAAAGTCTCATTAAGACCAGCTATTTGATTTTTCAGCTCTTGAAGCTGTCCTTCTGCACTTCTTTTCCCACTCAATGCAGTTGTCAGTTCGGCTTCTTTGGAGTTGAGTCGCGACTCCATATCTCCCAGCTGACTCAGAGTAAAGCTTAAATATGTTTCATCTTCTTCATTTCTGATCTGCAGCTGCCGGTACTCCTTCCGGGCATTGTCCAGCTCCAGCTGCAGCCGGACCTTATCACGGGCTGTGTGGTCCAATAATTTGCAGGCATCGGCCATTTTGAACTCATAGCGCTGTGTCAGGCCAGCCACTTGACAGACGGAAACCTTCTCTCTCTCCTCCTTTTTGGCAAGCTGTGTCTTGAGCTCAGCGATCTGCGCCTGCAGCGCTGTGAGCTGCTGAGATGTGTGTTCAGCTGCTAGCTTTAGCTCTTCCTCCAGCGAGGCTCTGGTTATGCTCAGTGTGGCCTTCAGCTCCTCATGCTGTTCTTTGGGGACACACTGGGTACTCAAATAATCTTGCATCATACTTATTTTGTAGGCAGTCTGGAAACTTTCTTCCTGCAGAACTCGCTGCTTTTCTTCAGCATTTACCCATTTCTCTTTGGTGTCCTGCAGATGTGTACGCAGTTCTCGCAGCTGACTCTGCAGCATATTTTCTGCTTGTGTGCGCCGCTTTAGGGAGACACGTTCTTCTTGCAGCACTCTCTCTGCATTCTGCAGTGCTGTCTGCACGTCTAACTTTTCCTGGGCCAACTGTTTCTTCTCCTCTCCTAATTCATGGAGCTTCTTATCTCCTTCACTGACTTGGACATAGAGATTCTTGCACTCCTGGGTTACCATTTCAAAACTGCTATTTAACCCTTCGAAGATCTCTCTCAAAGAACGTAGTTCTGTGTTGAAGTGGCAATTCTTCTCCTCAGAGGCTTCCAGTTTTGCGCCAACTTGAGCCATGAAACTCTGGTACTGCGCATTATCAGCATAGGCCTTCTCCAGCTTACTTGACAGGATTACCCTGTCCCTCTCCAACTGCTCTCTTTCTTTCTCCTGGAGAACACACTTAGCAATTGCTGAAGATAGACAGCTTTGTAGTGCAGTCTTGGCCTCTTGCTCCTTATCTAAACGTTCATAAAGACAATCGATCGCTTTCTGTGCAGCTTGAAGCGTCTGAGTAGGGGCATCTTTCTTTTCTTCCACTATTCTTGGGATACGTCTGTGAGTTGCCTTAAGCTGCAGCATATCTCTTTCATCAAATGCAGACTCTGAGGTTAAATTTTCAGTCTTAATTTCTTCTGCAACTTCCACAGTAATGCCTCCCTTCTTCTTCTTCTTCCTTGCTTTGAGAAGTTCTGAAGAATCAGTGGTACTGTGTTCACATTTACTGCTCAAGACTGTTTGAGTGGGAGCCATAATTAAACCACACTTCCCAAGAAACCAGTAAAGAGGAAATGTGTTTTTAAAACAGAAGCATTAGAATGAACAACAGGAATATTAGACACAGAGAGACACAAGATAGGAGAGCTGACCCTTTGAGACTTTAACATCAGTCACAGAGATTATAAATGCAAGGAAAAAACATAGACAGAGAAACCTGCAGTTATATCTGAATCTTTTAGGCATAAGGCGTAGGGATATCATACAGACAGAGAAAACCTGCAGTTACATCTAAATCTTTATGCATCAGGCGTAGGGATATCATATAGACAAAGAAAACCTGCAGTTACATCTAAATCTTTATGCATCAGGCGTAGGGATATCATATAGACAAAGAAAACCTGCAGTTACATCTAAATCTTTATGCATCAGGCGTAGGGATATCATATAGACAAAGAAAACCTGCAGTTACATCTAAATCTTTATGCATCAGGCGTAGGGATATCATATAGACAAAGAAAACCTGCAGTTACATCTAAATCTTTATGCGCCAGGCGTAGGGATATCATATAGACAAAGAAAACCTGCAGTTGAAGCTGAAACTTTTGATATCAGGCATAGAAATATCATAGACAGCAGGAAACTAATCCAGAGTAAACTTGTAGTTAGATCTGAAACTTTTGACATAGGAATATCAGACAGAGAACCCTGCAGTCAAATCTGAAACCTTTGATATCAGGCGTAGGGATATCATATGTTGCAGAGAAACAAACTTTAGGGGAACTTGCAGGTAAACCTGAAACCTTAGAACCAATCATATGAAAAACTATAGATGCAAGAAAATCAAAGCATGCAGCAACAAAATAATGGGAGCACTTTTGTCTTTTGAAATGAAGACCCTGTGAACAGCAGTAAATCAAGGTAACCGTCCTAAATAGAAATGTGAGTCTGAAAATCTGCAGTGGCCCACCCACAATGCAGAGACAATTCCTGTCCAGGTAATGAAAGTCTGAAAATGGCAAAAACAGGTACTGCAGGGAGGGTCTTTTTTTTTTTTTTTTTTTTTTTTTTGTTAAAGGGAATTCTTCTCAGGGAGAAAGTGGCACAAAAAACCCTGCAGAAACCTTTGCAAAAATAAACATCTCAAAGAAAGCTGCAATAGTCTGTAGCAACAGTTCTAGTCTCAGAAAAAATGTTTTTTCGTTATGAACGCAATAATTCTTGCAGAACACTTAGCAGCAACAAAAAAAAACCTTTCAAAATCCCAACTTGGATTTCCAAAAAAGAAACGAAAGTACTTATCTTCAACCATGCGGATGTGGTCTGCTGCAGCAGGCAGGAAAGGGTGCAGGCAGAAGAAGAATCTGTTCCAGCGAGATCCAGAAGTGGCCTTTGCTTTCTGTCACGGGAGACTCCTGTGGCGGGTAGGATCTCGGTGGCCGGAACAGCACGAGCGTAGTAGGGGTCACAAGCAGAGGTCCGAGGCAGGCGGCAGGCAGCGAAGTCAGGTACAAGCAGGGGTCCGAGGCAGGCGGCAGGCAGCGAAGTTAGGTACAAGCAGAGGTCGGCAACGAGGAGACTGGAACAGGACAGGCGGGGCAGGACAGGGACTAAGAACAGGGAGCAGGGACTGAGACCGGGGAGCAGGAATAACCAGGGACAAGCCAGATTACTAGCAAGGACCTTTACTGTGAGCAGACTACAATACTGGTACAGGTACAGGAAACAGGTCAGGATCAAAGACAGGCATGAGCATACTGTAGGAGTCTGACTAGCAAGAAAAGGCAAAAGCAACAGACAGGAAGCAAGCTATAAAGGACAGAGACAGGAGCAACAAGAAGACAGAGACAGAGGAACCCAGAGCCAACAGAAGACAGCAGCACACCCAGTGGACAAGGAAGCTATGGCTAGGCAGGAGGTCTAGGCAATCCTGACAAAGTCAAGGAAAAGTTTGACGCAGAGCACCGACTGAAGAACCAACTGCAAGGTCTGCGTACACACCTCCAGTATGCTGAGGAGAAGCAGCAAATGCTATAGGAAGAAAAACTGCAGGCTGCTAAAGAGGTACCAGCGCTGCAGGAACGTCTGAATACCCAGTACGTCCCCACAGAGCAGTATGAGGAGCTAAAGGCCATGCTGCATGTCTTCAGAGCATCGTTGGAAGCGGAGCTTCGATACCAGGTGACTCTGTATGAGAGGGAGTGTGAGAAGGCTCAGAAACTGGAGCAAGAGCTGGAGAGACAGAGAGACTGTTCCATTCCCTTGAGTCAGTACACCAAGGAGAAAACAGACGCAGCGGCAACCTTGACGACAACAATTACAGAGCTCCAGAATATGAAGGAGACTCTGATACAGATTCCTCCAATATGGAAAAAGGTATTGGCTCTGCCCAAGCACCAGTATCCCACAGTAACTAATGCCCGTAAGGACAAGGGTACAGTGAGAGTTGGAGACTCCACGCAACTTCAAAACAAAATTACGAAGTTTGAGCCACCAAAGAAAGCACTAGCCAAACCTACAGCTGCCCAACAGGCAACAAACAGAGGTAGGAGTGCAGAATCAAAGCCAGAAGAATTCTTAGCTGAAGAAGCTGAACTGGCGACTCCGTGGTGTGGAGAAGCTGCAGAAAGACCACTTCAAGAGCAGAAAACTCTAAGGGATAGTCCTAACTGCTCTAGAACTGTTGCCATACACTTTGTCTACAAAAAGAGGAGTGCCCGACGCAACAGAAATCTCAAGACCGCGCACGCGATAAAAAGACTTTACGTGGAAAAAGTCCTCCTCGAGCGACTGAGGAGTGCTGATCTCAAGCATCTTCGAGAGGAGACAAAAATAAACTGGAGAAAGGGCTCCAATCCCAGCGGGACAGAGGGTTATCTTCCACCATCCACTCTCATTCAAGTCACAGAGATATCTAGAATAAAAGTGGAAGGATGGGCTTTGGCCGTGGTAAACCCGAGCTTCCCACAAACAGGGGAGGTATATAACAGGGGACTTATCCCTGTTCAGTAATGTTCCTTTAATCTAGCAGTGTGGTAGTTAATTACTAAACACCACCTGCCTGATTAGATTGTTTACAAAAAGCCTGCCTTTGATACAGGAAGTTACTCTCTTTAGCTCTGACTGAGAGCTGACATTTGGAGAGACAGAGCAGAGGTTCTTGAGTCCCAGGAGAGACTGACCAAAAGAAACCCAGATCTCTGGAGCTGACCAGTCTTGAGCTCTGCCAGCCACACAGCAGAGCTGATTGCAAGACACCAAATAAGACTTCAAAACCTGGATGCTGATATTTTTCTGTGCACGCATGGGTGCGGTTCCAGGAGAGCAGAGAAGCTTACTCTACAGCAACTAAACAGATAAGACTTTCATTATTAAGAGACTGCTTATATCTGCTTATTTTCATGTTATGTGTTTGGGCTGGGAAAAGCTTAACTAATGGAGATGTGAACTAATTGCAAGTATTTCACTAAAAATACTCCCAAGTGAATGGAAGCTTTGTTCCCCCCTTGTGTTTGGATAATTTCCTGATGAAAAGGAAAAGGCACAATAAAGCCTATTATAATTTCACATTATAAACATCTCCAAATTGTGTACCTCTGTGAACGTCCGTCTACATGCACCTTCACACACCCCTGCTACCCACAATAAGCATGGCACTGGTGGTTAACCCCTTCATTACCTTAAGGGTTAGCTGCTAAGGTAATGAAGTTGTCTGTAAATTCATTTTTCATGCCTCTGATTCATGCCAGGGGTCTCCGGTGGTGATATTAATGGATATCAGCTCCGGAGTTTCCCAGCATCAATTGGATGCAGGAAAAATGCATATTTTTTCTAAGTGCCGTCTCGCATCTCATTGCCAGCTTCTCACCACCTTCTTGCTAACTTTTTGTGGCGAGACGATTTGGAGAGGAAATCTCCATTCTAGAGTGGCGATCAGCCTCGATAAGCTGATCGGGACTACTAGAATTGAGTGAGTCTGATAAGCGGCGATAAGTGGCTTATCGCCACGCATTTGGCGGGTTTTTTTTCCTGGCCATAATACTCGGTGATTTTTGCTCTTATCGCCAGCTTATCAGGGCTTACTGAATCGCTGAAGGCTTTTTTGGCGATAAGCTGATAAGGGGCGTATCGCTGCTTATAGCATGAGACCCTATGTCTAACAAGTATGTAGCTATAACCTGCGCTGTGTAATTAGCAACTTATATCAGCTTATCGCCTTGTAGGAATTAGGGTCATAGCAAAAACCATATACTGCACATAGATTGTATTACACCCCTCACAGAGAAGCACTGTGTCTGGTAAATGTACTGCTGCTGTTTAACATGTGAAGTTAGCGACTAGTGTCCACATTCCGCCTCAGTAAAAATTGCAGACACTAGAAAATCACTTAGACCCATCCAAATATGCTCATATTGCACAATCATCGGAAGGACGCAAGGGTTTCAGCAATCCCAAAAAGTAAAAGGTAACCGTTTTTTGTGAAGGACCCACTGCAATAGTATCTAAATACATGAATACTGCTACTATCTTACTATGGGACATTAGAAATTTGCAGATACTGCCATATAATTACCTCAGTTTTCGACTATCTTGGTGGAGGTAAGGAGTTCATGGATGTAATTGTGCCAAAGGGGAATGGCAGCAATGGCTGAACCTTACATATCCACAAGGATGGCCACTATCTGGACCTGGTTTTCACAAAAACAAAAGGATTTTCTCTATAATTTCTCCATTTCTCCCTTTCCGCTGTTGGACCTTCACCTTGTCTCATTTATTCTCTCTCTGTTTTCTTCTTTACTTCCATCTACCCCTATTTTCTGCAGCCACTTGCATTCAATTAATCAACTGACTCTTGACTCCACTTTATTCTCCTCGCTCTGCTCCACTGCAGACTCTGACAACCTGGTCATGAACTACAACTCTGTCTTTGCCTCCTCTCTTGATCTACATGTCCCGCTTTCTCTCTGCTGTTATTGCCTTTCTAACCCCACAGCTTGGCTAAACTGCACATACATACACACATGCATGTACACGCTCCTCTAAATGCCTCTGTAAGAAATCTCATACTCTCGCAGACTTCCTTCATTACAAATTCATATATGTACTGTATAAAGCAGAAGATGGGTATTTCAATCAACATGGTACTTCAGGAGTTAACATTGGTTATAGATTGTCTTAAAAGAATACAGGAATTTTCTTTATAACAGGTCAAGACCCTGTTGCTGTGTCGATATAGAAAGGGGGCCAACCTGGAAGTTATCACCGATGGCCGACTAAAAGTGACGTATGTATACTTTGGAAGGCCCTAGACGATATCCAGATCATGGGCTGTCAGCCTCAAAGTAAACCTCACATTCCTGAAATATCTGTGAATCACAGAGAAAGGTAATGAGTAGGTCACCAATTAGTTTGATTGCTACATTAAAAATGAAGATACCATGGACCCGACAGCAATTTGGCATCCTTTCTGACATTTTCAATGAGCATGCAATAGTGTACTGTGTAAGGAAAATCAAACCACCCCAATCAAGTCCTAAAGTTCTCCTCACTAGAACATTTAGAAACTTTAACCTACATCAGTTTTTGGCTGACCTTACCAACTGCCCTTGGTACAGAATCGACTTAATTCCCGACCCCAATTCTGCGCTCGACTATTTCCAATCCGTGTTATTAAAACTCTGTGATACCCATGCTCCACTACACAGAACAAGAGTACGGGGGGACCACCTTCCGTGGGTTACAACTGACCTTGTAGCACTCTACCATTTCAGGGATGCCTTCTGGAAAAGCTACAAAGTAACTGGCACCAAGGATCTTAACTACAGATGCCTGCGGAATTTGTGCACAAGGCAAACAAGACATGCAAAAGCACAATATTACTCTGACAATCTTCACCAGAATACATCAAACCCAGCTAACTTCTGGAAGGTTATCAACAATATATTCCAACCTTCTAGCCATCAACAACCAAGTAATATCCCTAAGGAGGATATTACTCTGACAAATCCCACTGACATTGCAAATGCAGTCAATGATTACTTTGTGGAGAGTGCTACTAACTTATTAGCGAAACATAACCCAAACCACAAACATGAACCTCATTCTGAGTACCCCTATAGCCCCACCCTCTCCCAACACTGCTCACAATTTTACATTTGTCCCTCAAATTTGTCCTCAAATTAAAACTAAGTAGCCAATGTGGAACTTACTTACTGCAATCTAAGTTCCTAAGACTTGGTGCCCCAGCCATTGCCAAACCAATTGCTTCCATAGTCAATTCTATTCTGTCTGTAGGCCATACCCTAAGACCTGGAAAACGGCCAGAGTTGTCCCAATCTTCAAAAGTGGGGACAAAAACACTGTCTCAAACTACAGGCAAATCTCTCTTCTTCTAATACTATCCAAAGTCATGGAAAAATGTGTTCACTTCCAATTTAGCGATTACTATACCAAGACAAATTTCACTAGCCAGTTCCAATTTGGCTTTCGCCCCAAACACTGCATGGTAACTACAACAAACAACAGCAAATGGCGCACAGCCAGGGAGCCAGGTGGAATAAAAGTAAATGTCCTTTATTTCAGTGCATGACTGGTAACAAGAAAAACCCCCATGGGGACAAAAACGCACCTCCTTGATAAAGGACCTACCGGTCCGAAACGCGTAGGAGGTGCGTTTTTGTCCCCATGGGGGGTTTTCTTGTTACCAGTCATGCACTGAAATAAAGGACATTTACTTTTATTCCACCTGGCTCCCTGGCTGTGCGCCATTTGCTGTTGTTTGTTGCTGTTCTCGGATTTATCTTCATGGCTGGCACGCCACAACTACCTGCTTTGGAGTACACAGGAGTGGATAAGAGACATTATTTTTGACTTCAATAGTTGAGTACTTGGATGTTATATTTCCCATAGTGACTCACAGGTCATTTCATAATATACCCACTCCTTATATCCAACATTTAAGTTTTTATCTACTCATTATCCTATTGAATGGAGTGTCACTGGGTGGAGCACCCCATTTGTTTTACTACTGCATGGTAACTACCCTGCTAAAGTTTGCAACGAAATCCAGTGTGGAATGGAACGGGGACAAATCACTGGTGCAAAATTCCTAGATTATTCAAAGGCTTTTGATACTGTTGATCATGTTATCTTTCTTAACAAACTCCAGAGCTCTGGAATAGGGAAGCATACTTTAAATTGGTTACATTCCTACCTATCAGGTAGATCCCAACATGTGTCTATCTCAGGCTCTAACTCCAACCCCTTGGATATCTCACCTGTGGTGTCCCGTAAGGCTCTGTTCTAGGGCCCGACTCTTCTCAGTGTTCATCAATGATCTTCCTGCAGCTTGTAAGGGAGCTTCAATACACATGAATGAAGATGACAGAATCTTATAGGCACACAGCCCTGGCCTCTACGACCTTGAACACATACTTCAATCTAACTTTTTGAGACTCGAAAATTGGATTTCCCAAAACACTAACAAGACTGTAACAATGGTATTTGGGACCAAGGCTACATTTTTAAAGCTTTCAATGACTAAGCTCCAGATCAGAACCAATGATAATACCACCCTAACTCCTATGACTAGTTTTAAATACTTGGGCATATGGTTTGACTCACATTTAACATTCGGGATGCACATTGATACCCTGACATCCAAAACCTATGCCAAACTAGGTGTACTTTACAGGAACAAATTGTCCCTAAATCTGCTGGTCACAAAGCGTATAGCACAACAGATGCTAATGCCAATTATCGACTATGGGGATATAGTACATGGCTCAGCACCCCAAACCTACCTTAGAAAACTTGATACCCTCTACAATTCAATATGCCGTTTTGTTCTCCAATGCAACTACAAAAAACATAACTGCGAAATGCTCCAAGAACTAGATTGGTCATCACTTGAGTCTAGGTGCAAAGTTTATCTCTCCCTTACCGCGCACCCCAAAACTGGAACATTCAACCGGAGACTCTCACAGCCACCACCAGCCTAAGTTCTTTCAAAACTAAAGCTCGCACATTTTAATCTGGTCTGTAACTGTTACATACGCCTATAATATATATTATCTCTAACTGTGCATGCAATGTCTTGTATATAATGTATACCCTGTTCACTTATGTTACTATGTATTTGTAACCATGTATTATTTGTCATATTACCTCTATGCCCAGGACATACTTGAAAATGAGAGGTAACTCTCAATGTATTACTTCCTGGTAAAACAATTTATAAATAAATAAATAAATTTGCAAGAATAACAAATAGATATTCGTAACCGTTTCGATTAGACGTGGGGGTGGGTGAAGTTTATAGTTGCCCCAGGGTGGGTGTTTAGGTCTTGTGGTAGGGTGGCAGTAGAGGTTAACTCCTTAATTACCTTAGCAGTTGTGTACTGAAGGGATTAACCCCTCGTTCTACCCTCCCGCAAAGCCTAAAACCCACCCTGGGGCAATTACTACCTTCACCCACCTCCTGTACAAACAATACTACACTTGAATCGGTAAAAGTGCTATTAACCAAATATGGCTAATAGCACTTTTCCCCATTCAAATTTTTTTTACAGTGCAATACAAAGAAATAAATACAACCTCCCCCTCCCCCCCTCACCTCAACACATACAGTACAGTAATTGGCAAAATTCCTATTATCCAGATCTGGATAATAGTGCAACTGCCCATTAAAAATACATTACCCAGCCAGCATAAAGGTAATTAAAGTTGCACTTACCCCTGCCAGGATGAAGGCCATCCCCATCTTCCTCCTCCGCGTCCTCCGTGGACAGCAATATTACAAAAAAAATAAACTACTGGCTGCTAACCCCTTAATCACCATGGCGGTTAGTAACCGCTATAGTAATTAAGGGGTTAACCCTCCTCCCCTGCTACCCAACAGGGAGGCCTTACCACTATCCCCACCTACCAACTACCCCCACCACCCATTGATTATCACAGTGGTAAACCATGCCCCCAGTATGGGCACGGATTGCCACTATGTCAATGAATGGGCAAGCTAAACAAAACAGCCACAAAATAAAACGCATGATATTTAAATATTAGCAAGCATTTCACAATAAAAAGTTGCCACACTGACAATGGATAGGCAACCTAAAAACAACATCAGCAAAAATACAAAACACAAACAATTAAATAAAAACAAGCATTTGGAAAAAAATGTATTGCTTATCCATACACAGAAAAGGGCATAGATAAACACATTGGCTGTCAATGGGCATCCCCAAAAAATGCACAATTAAATAACAAATGATCAATGTGTTTCTTACCTTTGCTGTCTTCACCCTCGTCCTCCTCGAGCACCATCTCTTGACCTTCGATACAATGCTCATCAAACAACTGATGCAAAGAAGTCCATGATCATATGTTGATTGAAGAGATGTCTCCCCGGTGAGTTCTTTCTTCTTTTCTTCTTTCTTTGTAATCTAATAGGGTGGATGTTGTCTGTCGTCTTCTTGACATCAAATGAGACAGGATAGGTTTTATATAAGGCCTGTGACATCACATTTGAGTGTCAAATGGTACACCCACAATCCGATTGGCTGGTATACCATGTCAGGGTCTTTTTTAAGGCTGTGACATCATCTTAAAGGGAGGGAAGCCAGCCAATCAGGAAGTATATTCTTCCCTCCCTTTAAGATGATATCACCAGAAAAAATTGGATGCCATCACATGGTACACCCCCAATCCGATTGGTTGGAGTACCATGTGACAGCTTCCATTTTTTTTAAAGGATGTGACGTCATCTTAAAGGGAGGGATGTCACATTCTTTAAAAAAAATGAAAGCTGTCACATAGTACTCCAACCAATCAGATTGGGGGTATACTATGTGATGTCTCACATGGCATATCTCCCAATCCGATTGGTTGGAGTACCATGTGATAGCATCCATTTTTTTTCTGGTGACGTCATCTTAAATAGAGTCAAGCATTTACTTCCTGATTTACTATTAAAGTAGTCATTTGGTGAGCATGATACACTGGCTCCATGGTGTTCATGGGTTCTACATGACTCATGACTTGTGAAATAATTTGCAAGGCGAACGTTGACAATTTTTCACATCTTTAATTCCACTATGTATGTATGTATGTCTTTATTTGTATAGCGCCATAAAATGTACATAGCGCTTCACAGTAGTAATACATGTCATATACTGTAAATAACAAATATAAATAACAGATCATGGGAATAAGTGCTTCAGACATACTGTAAAAGTAACATTAAGGAAGGAGTCCCTGCTCCGAGGAGCTTACAATCTAATTGGTAGGTAGGGAGAACGTACAGAGACAGTAGGAGGGAATACTAGTAAGTGCGTCTGCAGGGGGCCAAGCTTTGTGTCATGTGTCCATGATTATCCAGTGCTACTCATATGCTTCTTTAAGCAGATGTGTCTTAAGGTGGGTCTTAAAGGTGGATAGCGAGGGGGCTAGTCGGGTATTGAGGGGAAGGGCATTCCAGAGGTGTGGGGCAGAAAGTGAGAAAGGTTTAAGGCGGGAGAGAGCTTTAGATACAAAGGGGGTAGAAAGAAGACATCCTTGAGAAGAACGCAAGAGTCGTGATGGTGCATAGCGAAAAATTAGGGCTGAGATGTAATGAGGGGCAGAAGAATGTAAAGCTTTAAAAGTGAGCAGTAGAATTGAGTGTGAGATACGCGATTTAATCGGAAGCCAGGAGAGGGATTTCAGCAGGGGAGACGCTGAGACAGATTTAGGAAAGAGTAGAGTGATTCTGGCAGCAGTGTTTAGGATAGATTGTAGGGGAGACAGGTGAGAGGTAGGAAGGCCGGACAGCAGGAGGTTGCAGTAATCGAGACGTGAGAGAATGAGGGCCTGAGTCAGAGTTTTGGCAGTTGAGTAACAGAGGAAAGGGCGTATCTTTGTGATATTGCGGAGGAAAAAGCGACAAGTTTTAGAAACGTTTTGAATATGAGAGGAGAATGAGAGAGAGGAATCAAGTGTGACCCCTAGGCAGCGTGCTTGGGCTACTGGGTGAATGATCGTATTTCCAATAGCAATGTGGAAGGATGTAGTAGGGCCAGGTTTGGGAGGTAGTATAAGGAGCTCTGTTTTTGCCATGTTAAGTTTCAGTCGGCGGATGGCCATCCAGGATGATATTCCAGAGAGGCATTCAGAAACTTTGGTCTGTATAGCAGGTGTAAGGTCAGGGGTTGAAAGGTAAATTTGTGTGTCGTCAGCATAGAGGTGATATTTAAACCCAAAAGATGTGATTAGGTGACCTAGAGAGAGTGTGTAGAGAGAAAAGAGAAGGGGTCCCAGGACAGAGCCCTGGGGTACCCCCACAGAGAGATCAATAGAGGAAGAGGAGGTGTTAGCAAAAGAGACACTGAAGGTACGATGGGAGAGGTAAGAGGAGATCCAGGATAAAGCTTTGTTCCGAATACCAAGAGTATGGAGAATGTGAAGGAGAAGAGGGTGGTCCACGGTGTCGAATGCTGCAGAGAGGTCGAGTAATATGAGCAGAGTGTAATGACCTCTGTCTTTGGCAGCGTGGAGGTCGTCAGTTATTTTAGTGAGGGCTGTTTCAGTAGAGTGAGCAGTGCGGAAGCCAGATTGTAGAGGGTCTAGTACAGAATAGGTGTTGAGAAAGTGTAGCAATCGAGAGAATACAAGACGTTCAAGGAGTTTGGAGGCAAAAGGCAGGATATAGATCAATAGTTAGACCTCAGCTAGAGTTCTGGAGGCCACATTTCCAGAAGGACATATAGAAAATATAAATGGTTCAGTAAATAGCAACTAAAAGGATGCATGATCTGGTCTACATTATAACATTTAGAAGGGAAGACAGAAGGACATTAATCTTAATTGGAATAAAAAAGTGAGTGGGGAGATATGATATGATATAAACGTTTAAATACATCAAAGGTATCAACAAAGAACTCGATAGAAACATTATTCAGAGGTAGCGGAAAGCTACAGTAGAATAAGAGGTAATGCTCTGAATCTAGAGAAGGTGGTAATAAAGTACTTGTTTGCTGAAAGGGTAGGGTAATGGATTTACTGTATGAAACAACTAGTGAAAACTACAAGGGTAATTTAACTATGAAAATGAAGGGATCAAATGGGGTCTGACGAGTGATCATCAGATGTTCCCAATATTGCCAATAGTGGTTTAGATTCACAATACATTGATACAGCTAAAAAAATGGTGTTACAGTACCTGTATTCAATGCAAAAACAAAATATCTGCGAACACATCACAGCTTAGGCCAATTTTGTGTATGATATAAAGGGAAATAGATTACAATTTTAAGCAAACTTTTAAAGAGTCCAATGTATTAAAATGTATGTTAACGTGATATATTTGATTGTACATTATTTTATTTTTTCAAAAGCAGTAACAGATTTGGTAAACAACATTGAAATGTATTTTATTGTTTCCTACTGTAATAAAAAAAAATCTCAAAATGTCAAGCAGGTGGAGAGTTACAGGACACTAGTACACAGGTTTTGCTTACTTTAATACTGAGCATCATAGGATAGAGATTATTGAGACCTAGGATGGGAATGTTTTTAAATGGTTTCCCACAGATGCAAATGTAAATCCATCCAATCACGTTGTGTCCACAAACATACAGTATGCTCACAGAAATGGCAACAAGCAATCTGGCAGATTTTGCACAGCACATTCTGTTCTTAAACCTTTCCTAGACTAGAATGAGGGCACACAGCCTTTATGTTCATGCTATTTATACTGGGCTATGTCATTAGCTTCAAGTATTAGGATTTTAAATCAAAAGCACTGACAGTCACTGGAAGGTACTTTTTCCCTAATGTGTACAATATCTGCAGTGTATATTTAAATGAAAAACAGTATGTTATTCAAATACATTTGTCCGTTTCATTGTAAAATGATTCCTTTATGCATATTGCTCTTAAAAGGTTACACCTGTCCCCTCCAGAACTGAAGTTATGAGAAATAAGTGATTACCTATTTGTGACTGAGCCACCATTGTTGATTTTCGATCACAGAGTGGTGAGAATGGAAGCCCTAATTCAGCCTCTTTGTCTCCCTGTAAGTAAAGAATGATTGTTGTTAATATACATATTGGGAGCAATGTATCCGAATGATGCAATTCGCTCCATAACACAGAGCAAACATGTTTATTTGTGTCAATTTGTGCACATTGCTTATGCACCAAACCTGTTAACTTTGCTTCTTTCATTTCACTCAGATCTCTTAAAAGCAGAGGTTAACGCCACTTAAACCTGGCAGATTTAAGTATCATATTGTAAAAAGAAAAGCAAACGGCATGAGTTATGTATGCACATTTTTTCATAATCTCCTCCCTTAATTCCTCTAATAACGACTCCCCAAACCCTCACTGGAGCAAGTGAAGCAAAATATTTTCAAAGTACAGTACCTTGCTACATTGGGATCCCCTGTTCACAAAGCTTTGGTTAAGGTATTGATCATTAGCGCAAATTGACCTCCTATACCCATTATCAGAGCTTTGTGAATCCCCTCCATTGGTGTAAAGTGACACAGAGTCGAAATGACACAATTTCTGCATTTTTGGAGCAATGCTTCAGTTTGTAATGTTTGACAAATATTGTCGATTCTCATGTTTAAAAGAAATACCCCACCCTGCCTTTATTATTGATCTTTGGTATGTTTTGAATATCAAAATGTGTTTTTTTTCCAACTGTGTGCTTCTTAATTGTCCAACTTGTAACAGGCAGATTTATTGGGTGGGGGGGAGGGGGTCATGTTACTGCTTAGATGTATAAAAGTAACACCACTTTAAGGGAAGCATTAGCACGGTAGGCATTAGCATCTTAAGAAGTGATGCATCTTAAAGTGATCATTTTAAAGTGAGACTATATAGTTAGACTATAATGACTGGGAGAAGGAGTGGTTCAGTGAGTAAAGACACTGACTGGCACCGAGAGTTTGAAGCAGGGGAGACTGGTTCAATTCCCGATGTCAGCTCCGTGTGAGCTTGGGCAAGTCACTTTATCTCCCTGTGCCTCAGGCACTAAAAACATAGATTGTAAGCTCTACTGGGCAGTTACTTATCCTATATTTGTATTTATAGTATTTTGATCAAGAGGAAGGCAAACAAAAAAACCCCAGTGAAACATGATCCAATGTCATCCCATAAGGGGAAAAAATAAATTCCTTCCTGACTCCAATAATGGCAATCAGATTTACCCTGGATCAACATCATTCCCGTACTTACTAATTTGGTATATGCCTGTCAGTGGAGTAACTACTGTGCTGCTAAAACCCGCAATGGGGGGGGGGGGAGGAGGGCCGAGAGCGCACGGGGGCCCTGCTGGCCGGCGCTGGAAGTTGGACCCGAGATTGGGCTCAGGTTCCTCGCCGGCTGCTGCCTCTCTGTGCTCTCTGCTTGCTGTGGGAGTGGGACCTTGCTGTGGGGGCAGGGCCTCCTCCCCCAGCCTGTTTACACACCCCAGTTTGCAGCAGCTCACTGTTGACTGGAGCAAGCTTAGTACTACCCCCCCCCCCAGGTGAAAGAGTGTGTGATTGTGCGTTGTGGATGTGCATATGTGTGTTGGGATTGAGTGTGTTGTGGATGTGCAAATGTGTGTTGGGATTGAGTGTGTGTTGTGATTCTGTGGGTGTGTGTTGTGATTGTGTGTGGGTTTGTATTGTGATTGAGTGTGTTGTGATTGAATGTATGTAGGGTGGGTGGATTGAGTGTGTGTGTGGGGGGAGGAGGGATAGAGTGTGTGGGGGAGGAATTGTGTGTGTGTTGGGGGGATTGAGATTGTGTGTGGGGAATAAGTGTGTTTATGCTTAATACTACCTCCCAGGTGAAAGTGTGTGTGTGTGTGTGTGTGTGTGTGTGTGTGTGTGTGTGTGTGTGTGTGTGTGTGTGTGTGTGTGTGTGTTGTGACTGAATGTGTGTTATGATTGAGTGTGTGTGTTGTGATTATGTGTGTGTTGTAATTCAGTATGTGTGTTATTATAAAGTGTGCGTGTGGATTGTGATTCAATTTCTGTGTGTTGTATTGTATGTCTTTATTTATATAGCGCCATTAATATACATAGCGCTTCACAGTAGTAATACACGTGGTAATCAAATAAATAACAGATAATATAAATAACAGATCATGGGAATAAGTGCTTTAGACATAAAAGTAACATTAAGGAGGAGTCCCTGCCCCGAGGAGCTTACAGTCTAATTGGTAGGTAGGGAGAACATACAGAGACAGTAGGAGGGAGTTCTGGTAAGTGCGTCTGCAGGGGGCCAAGCTTTATGTATCGTGTTTAGAATATCCACAGTGCTATTCATATGCTTCTTTAAGCAAGTGTGTCTTAAGGTGGGTCTTAAAGGTGGATAGAGAGGGTGCTAGTCGGGTACTGAGGGGAAGGGCATTCCAGAGGTGTGGGGCAGTCAGTGAAAAAGGTTTAAGGCGAGAGAGGGCTTTAGATACAAAGGGGGTAGAAAGAAGACATCCGTGAGAAGAACGCAAGAGTCTGGATGGTGCATAACGAGAAATTAGGGCTGAGATGTAAGGAGGGGCAGAAGAGTATAAAGCTTTAAAAGTGAGGAGAAGAATGGAGTGCGAGATGCGGGATTTGATCGGAAGCCAGGAGAGGGATTTCATGAGGGGAGATGCTGAGACAGATCTAGGAAAGAGTAGAGTGATTCTGGCAGCAGTGTTTAGGATAGATTGTAGGGGAGACAGGTCAGAGGCAGGAAGGCCGGACAGCAGGAGAGAATGAGGGCCTGAGTCAGAGTTTTAGCAGTCGAGCAACAGAGGAAAGGGCGTATCTTAGTTATATTGCGGAGGAAAAAGCGACAGGTTTTAGAAATGTTTTGAATGTGAGGGGCGAATGAGAGAGAGGAGTCGAGTGTGACCTCCTAGGCAGCGTGCTTGGGCTACTGGGTGAATGATCGTAGTTCCAACAGTAATGTGGAAGGAGGTAGTTAGGCCAGGTTTGGGGGGAAGTATGAGGAGCTTTGTTTTAGCCATGTTGACTTTAAGGCGGCGGAGGGCTATCCAGGATGATCTAGCAGGGAGACATTCAGAAACTTTGGTTTGTACAGCAGGTGTAAGGTCGGGTGTTGAAAAGTATATTTGTGTGTTGTCAGAATAGAGGTGATAATGAAACCCAAACGATGTTATTAGGTCACCTACAGAGAGTGTGTACAGAGAAAAGAGAAGAGGTTCCAGGACAGAGCCCTGGGGTACCCCCACAGAGAGATCAATAGAGGAGGAGGAGGTGTTAGCAGAGGAGACACTGAAAGTACGTTGGGATGAGGTCGGATGAGATCCAGGATAGAGCTTTGTTCTGAATACCAAGAGTATGGAGAATGTGAAGGAGATGAGGGTGGTCCACGGTGTCAAATGCTGCAGAGAGGTCAAGTAATATGAGCAGAGTGTAATGACCTCTGTCTTTGGCAGCATGGAGGTCGTCAGTTATTTTAGTGAGGGCTGTTTCCGTGGAGTGAGCAGTGCGGAAGCCAGATTGTAGAGGGTCTAGGAGAGAATAGGTTTTGAGAAAATGGAGCAAGCGAGAGAATACAAGATGTTCAAGGAGTTTAGAGGCAAAAGGCAGGAGGGAACAGGTCGATAGTTAGAAAGGCAGGTAGGGTCAAGCTTGCTGTTTTTGAGTAATGGTATGACTGTTGCATGTTTGAAGGAGGATGGAAAGGTTCCAGAGCAGAGGGAGGAGTTAAAAATGTGTGTGAGCATAGGGATTATAGTAGGAGCAAGAGGTTTTAGGAGATGGGAGGGAATGGGGTCAAGAGGGCAAGTGGTAGAGGGAGAAGAGGCGATCAACAGCGACACATCCTCGTCTGAGACAGTGGAAAAAGAGTCAAAGAAGGCAGGAGGAGAGTTAGGAAGAGGTGTAGGATGGGAGGAAAAAAACAGAGGGGATGTTCTGCGTATGGATTCCACCTTTTCCTTAAAATAGTCAGCAAATTCCTGAGCGGAGATGGAGGAAGGCGAGGCAGCTGAGGGTGGTTTGAGTAGAGCATCAAAGACAGAGAACAGTCGGCGTGGGTTAGACTTGTGCATGTTGATTAGTGAAGAAAAGTAGGCTTGTTTAGCTTGCGAGAGGGCAGAGTTGAAACAGGATAGCATAAATTTGTAGTGAAGAAAGTCTGGAACGAGTGGAGGAATGCAGCATGCGCGTGTGGGAATTTACCCAGGGTCTAGGGTTAGAAGGGCGAGTGCGGCAAAGAGAAAGCGGGGCATGTAGATCAAGAGAGGAGGACAAGGCAGAGTTGTAGTTCCTGACCAGGTTGTCAGGGCTGTAGCAGAGCTGAGAGAGGAGAGGGAGGAGCGTAAAGTGGTCTCAAAGTCAGGTAAGTGAATAGAGCGCAGGTTTCTGCAGAACCGGGGGTAGACGGAGGTGGAGAAGGGGAGGAGCGAGATAGAGAGAATGAGATGAGGTGATGGTCAGAGAGAGGAAAAGGGGAAATGGAGAAATCAGAGAGAGAGAAGTTTTTAGTGTAAACCAGGTTTAAGTAGTGGCCATCCTTGTGGGTGCTGGCTGCAGTCCACTGTTGAAGGCCAAAAGAAGAGGTTAGAGAAAGAAAGCGGGAAGCCCAAGGGAGAGAGGGGTCATCAATGTGGCAATTGAAGTCCCCAAGGAGAAGAACAGGGGAGTCTGAGGAGAGAAAGAAAGAGAGCCAAGATTCAAATTGAGAGAGAAAGGCAGAAGGGGGATGAGTAGAGGTAGGTGGACGATAGATGACCGCCACGTGGACAGGGAGAGGAGAGAAGATCTGGACAGTGTGAACCTCAAAGGAGGGAAAAGCAAGAGAGGGGGGAATAGGAAGGGTTCGGTAACGGCCGAGAGAGGAGAGCAGGAGCCCCACGCCTCCACCCCTGCCATCAGGGTGCGGAGTGTGGGAGAAGGAAAGGCCACCGTAGGAGAGGGCAGCTTCCAGAGCAGAGTCAGACTGAGTGAGCCAGGTCTCAGTTATAGCAAAGAGAAGCAGGGAGTGAGAGAGAAAGATTGAGGGTTTGTGGGGATGGGTGGGTTGAGTGCGTGTGTGTGGGGGGGGGAGGGGGAAGGAGGGGGAGGGTGGATCCCTGGTAGGAATTGAGTGTGTGTGTGAGGGGGGAAATTGAGTGTGTTCGTGTGAGGGGGGAAATAAGTGTGTGTGAGGGGGGAGGGGATTGAGTGAGTGGATGTTGGAGGGTGGGGGGAAATGTGAGAGTGTTTCTGGTGGGGAATGAGTGAGGAGTGGGGTTGTGTGAGGGAGATAGGAGAGGAGAAAGTGAGTGAGTGGGCAGGGAGAGGTAGGTGAGAGGGAGGAATTGTAAGAAACGGGATTGAGACATGGGGGTGGAGAGAGGGGGACAGTCAGGGGAGTGAGTGTGAGAATGAGAGGGATGAGGATGAGAGGGGGGACATTGAGGATCAGAGGGGGGGGCTGTGAGGGGCTGAGAGCAAGGTATGTGAGTGGGGGTGCTCGCAAAGCCACTGACATGGGGACTCCGGTGGAAACTACATTTATTTTGTGGTTTGTGTAGGGGACCCTTTCCAGATTTTTGCAGTGGGGCCTAAAAAATTTAGTTACGCCAATGATCCCTGTATACTGTACCTTTCCTTTCTAAAAAGATGCCCAACCTTTTTTGGAAGATATCTATTGTATCTACCATCAGTCTCCATGGGTAATGAATTCCACATTTTAACTGCGCTTAATGTAAAGAACTCTTTCCTTTGTTGATGGTGACATTTTCTTTCCTCCAACCATAAGGGGTGACCCCGTGTCATTTTGGGATGAATAGTTCTTTAGAAAGCTCCTTATATTGACCCTGAATATATTTGTACATAGTTAGCATATCCCCTCTCAGATGACTGTTTTATAGTGAAAACAAATCTAAGTTAGCTAGCATCTCCTTATAAACCAAATTTTCCACCCCCTTTATTAATTTGGGATCCCTTCTCTGTTTTTTTCTATTTCCACAATGTCTTTTTTTTATGGAGTGGGGAAGCTGGCCCAAGATGGCGATTGCCACGAGTCCTGGAAGTGATGTAGACGGAAGTGAAGCAACAGAGGCCCCACAGAGGACATGGAGAACAGTGAAGGATTGGACCCTGGGCTAAACACCTCGCATATTGATATTTTCTAAGCACCTTTTACATTTTAATGTTGTGAGTATAATAAATGAGGAGTTTCCACTATTATAATAGTGGTGTTTCATAACATGTAGGCAGTGTGCTTAAAATAGTACAGTACTTTTACTCACAGAAACAAAAAACAACGCTCACCATAAATGTACTAAATAGAAAATAACCTGGTGCATAGGGAAAGACACTTGAAAACACACTAGATAAGTGACCACACTAAAGCTTTATTCACATTTCGTCGTCTTTTATTATTGTATATTAAAGTTTATTATTTTCCTGATGTTTTAATATGTTTTCTGTGTGGACTCGTGATATACAGCACCTCTCTAGTCTATTATGCATTTGGAGGTATAGTTTGGACTTCGTAGTCTTTCACTTTTGTTCCACATCTGTGATAGTATTATTACTTACCTTGAATGCAAGGGTTAGGGGCTTTAGTGACCCCTTGTGGTCACTTACCTAGTGTGTTTTCAAGTACTTTTACTCATAAATAAACTTTGAGTTGATCCAACATACTTTAGTTTGCATTAAACAAAAGGGGTTCATTTACTAAAGTCTACCGGCTACAACACTGGGGCAAAAGAAGTGCATCAAATGTATCATGGAAATACTCCAATTACTGTCAATGTGACAATATATATTGTTTTTTTGATAAATATTGTGCTCAATTTTGCAGTCGTAAATAGGCCCCTTTGAGTCTGCAGATACTAAGGACCTTTTTCTATATTGTCCAAAGCAGCTGTTTTCGGCCGAATATACCATTGGGAAGGGCTCGAGATGCTGCTTCAGACAGCATAGAAGATGGTCCTAAGTATTTAAAAATTGGGCACAAGACGTAAATGTAATATTGAACAAGAACCTGTAGAAAAAATTCCTCCATCAGCAAGTTTGTCCATCGTTGATGCATGTCCCAGGGTTTTGCAGGATGACTTATATCTGCAGCATGAAGGATCAAAGACATGGTTTTCGCTCTGTCTATCCTGTTAAATGAAGGACATGATCCAATTATCAAATACCAAGGCATCAACTACTGTAAGCAATTGTCCTCAAATATACCCTTGGCACCCAGAGTCACACTAGGATTAGTTAATGAACTTAGAAAAATGTGAAAAAATATAGTTGATATATTAATGTGATAGTCATTAGTGATCCCTCCAAAAAAATTATTTAGCTAAAGGTTATGAAGATATGATTGGAAGCTCTTGAGTTGCATTGTGTATATGGCTTGAAAAATAATATACTTAGAGATAAACCTACCCCTCCGGTTGCTGTAACGTATGTCTCATAGTTTTTATCTGTTGGAAGTGACCGGACATATCTGTAGATAAGACCATCTCAATCACAAGTGCTCGCAAATCCCTGCAAGCAATCACAAAACACCAGAATAATACAATCGATTTTTGTAATATTACTTTTTATCCCCCTAACACGCTTTTACAATTGCATATTAAGCCTTCAAAGACTGCAATGTCTACTGGACATTTGCAATATACAATATTTTTTTTTTTTCATACGGAATAGCTTTATTTATAATAATTTTTTTATAACATTGGTATTAAGAGAGGAGAGAGTGAGTGACTGTAGGGGAGGAAATTACATGAGGTGCAAAGTGACATAGGGAGGGGAGAAACTGAAAGTGTGAGGAGTGTCCCTGCCTCATCTAGTGTAGGTAAAAGGTCAGAGGTTAACTTCAGATTGCAGGAGACATGGAGCCTGTGGTCTTCAGTTAGCTTCTGGGAAACCTATAACTGCATAGGACTAGGTAGGGACCCATGGGTGCCAACGCTGGAGGGTAATTTTTGACAGAGGAGGACCCAAACCCAAATCTGAAGCAGAGACCAGGTTTTTGTTAATTTCTTTCTCGGATTCAGGCCCATAGATCCGAGCTGCATTATAATAATAATAATATTTCATACAGCGCTTTTCTCCCAATGGGACTCGAAGCACTTCACAATTACAGTGTAGTGCGCAGTACGCAGCACATATTAATTTTACAGACACAGTCCCTGCGCAGATGAGCTTAAAATCTTTGTTTTTGGTGCCGGAGGCACAGGGAGATAAAGTAACTTGCCCAAAGTCACACAGAACAGACACAGGGAGTCGAACCAGGTTCCACTGCTTCAAACTTAGGGCCTCATGCTATAAGCATCGATAAGCCATTTATCACCAGCTTATTGCCAAAAAAGCCTACAGCGATTCAGTAAGCCGCTATAAGAGCAAAAATCGCCTGTTTTTTTGCAGAGAAAAAACAATCGCCAAACGTGCGGCGATAAGCCGCTTATTGCCAGCTTCTCAAACTCGCTCAATTTAGTAGCCCCGATCAGCTTATCGAGGCTGATCGCCACTCTATAATGGAGATTTCCTCTCCAAATCGTCCCACCACAAAAAGTTAGCAAGAAGGTGGTGAGAAGCGGCGAGACAGAACTTAGAAAAAAAATGCATTTTTCCTGCATCGGATTGATGCCAGGAGACTCCGGAGCTGATATCCATTAATATCAGCACATGAGACCCCCGGCATGAATCAGATGCATGAAAAATTCATTTACAGGCAACTTCATTATCTTAACGGCTAACCGCTAAGGCAATGAGCAGGTTAACTACCAGTGCCATGCTTATTGTGGGTAGCGGGGGTGGGCGCAGGTTGTATTTTGCCCTTTGTGGGTGTTTAGGTTAATACCACTAAGGTAATGAAGGGGTTAATCCCTCCAGCTACCCACCCAGCAGGCCTAAACACCCATCCTTGGGGCTAATACCCCCTTCACCCACCAACCCTACCCACAATAAAAAAAAATACACACAACAGCCCTACTAGCCACCTCCTAGGCCACCAAAAACCATTACAATATTTAATAAACAACAATACCCAACCCACACACCCCCTGTGCCCTCACATAAAACCATTACTTTTTTTAGACACAGAATTAATACCACTGTCCTGCGGGGGTCCCAAGGTGGTCCCCACAGGGCACCCGGGTGGTTCCAATGGGTGTCTGTGGACTTCGGGTGGTCCCCGCTAGGCTCCATAGGCCTCCAGGTGGTTCCCGCGGGTGGTCCCCGTGTGTGTCTGGGGGTCCCTGAGTCATCCCCATGGGTGTCTGGGGGCCCTCAGGTGGCTCCCACAGGTGTCTGGGGGTCCTCGGGTGGTTCCCAAGCGCGCATTGGAGACAGAATAAGCCAGTAAACTCACAGGCCTGCAACTGCGCAATAGGCCCCACCCCCGATGACGCACCCCTGCACAGTTGCAGGCCTGTGAGTTTACTGGCTTATTCTGTCTCCAAGGCGTGCTTGCGCCTACGAACGGGGGGCGTGTTTACCCTCTGGCCTTTGGGTTTGGTGCGGTGGCGCCTCGCGTGACGTCACGCACATGCGCGCCAAGGTGCAGTTTGAGTGTGTTTTTTGCACGAGTGCTTCTAATTGGCATAATTGAGTTAGGGGTATATAAGGCACCAAGTTGCTCAACATCCCATACTCCTTGATAAAGGACCTACCCATCCGAAACGCGTAGGAGTCTATGTGTTCCCCCCTGGGGTATGATTTTATCAGTCATGCACTGAAATAAATGGATTATACTTTTTATCTACCACCTGACTCTCTGGCTGTGCGCTATTTGCTCCGTGTTCTACTATTACTGGATTTCCCTTCCATGGCTGGCACGCCTCTACTGCATTGTTTATGGTTCATGAGTGACTCACAGGTCATTTTTCATTTATGCCCACTCCCACTTGCTCTATTAGGGGATTCTCTTCTTAGATGTTTATGTATGGATGGAGTTACTGGGGTGGAGCACCCTACTTTCCCCATTTCTCCTACATTTCAATTAATACACTCCCCCATCACACCAAACACATACAGTACAGTAATGTGCAAAATAACTATTATCCAGATATGGATAATAGATTATTTGCCCATTATTAAACACAACATTAGCCAGGCAGCATAAATAAAGTAAATAAAAACTGTTCTACTTACCCCTGCCAACATGGAGGACGTCCTCGTCAGCATACTGCATTGCCATGTCCTTCGTTGCAATAAAAAATACAATAAATAATACAATTTAATGGCCCCTAACCCCTTAATACATTTTTTTGGAAAATGCTTGTTTTTTATAGAGTGTTATTTTTTCTATTTTTCTTGATTGTTTGGATTAAATAGTTTGTGTCAGGAATCGGCGTTCTCCTCGCTCCCCACACAGAGCACTCCCTCCCGCAGGGAGCCCCTGGACACACAAAACAATCCTGCCTTACCGGCCTCCACGGCACCTCGCCCCTGCCGCCGTCGCGGGATCACTCCCCTCGGCGATTCCTCTGCTCAGTGCCGGGCGCACCCACGCCCTCCTGCACACACACCTGCACGCACACCTGCACGCACACCTGCACCATCCACTGGTTCGGTTCACACGCGTACACAAGTTACGGAGCACGCTCAGTCTGCACACTCTTATTCCCGTCCCCCGAACCTCAGGCTCCGTCCCCGCACACTGCACGGGCATACTCAGGTTACTAACAAGACTCACCTGGCCTGTTATGCCTGCACCAATCTGCAGTGTCTCCCTGTAGCTCTTCCTGTTCCGCCTCCGTTCCTAATTGGACCTTCCTGCTTTATCTAGCTCCTCTCTGCTCTCAGTCTTTGCTCGACATAATCTCTGTATGCAAGTACTTCTGGATTCTCTCAGTGTTTTCACAGGTTCTGATGCAGCTCGTACGACTACCCCCTCTAGCTCTCGCTCTCGGCACTCCATGGACAACGCTCACTCTGGTAACCCCTTGAACACGGCTTGGACTACGACCTATCTCCACTCTCCACTCCCTGACTTCGGCAAGGCATCATTCACTCTATCTCTACAACCGGTACCGGCAAGTATTGTCTACCTTACTACACCTGGCCTGGCAACGCTTCATACCACACTCCGGACATGCTCCCTTTGCTGCGGGTGCGTGTATTGCCACTTCCCCCTTCAGCTCAGGGGACGGGTCTGGTCTGCGGGCAGCACCGGCGTAACAGTTTGAAATTTTGATGGCTTGTTTGTATGTATTTTTTTAATTGATTAGCGTTTTTAATTAATTACTTATTTTGTTGGCTCCTTATTTGAATTGATGTGTTGGCTAGTGGTTTTAGTAACTAATTGCTTATCATGCCCATATTATATGATTATGATGTATTACTATGCCAAGCAATTGGTACAGGCTGGGTATAGTGGTTCCGGGGTGGGTGGTTAGGCCTCATGGGTGGGTAGCGGGGGAGGGTGGGTTAACCCCTTAATTACTATAACGGTTATTAACCGCTAAGGTGATTAAGGGGTTAGGGGCCATTAGATTGTATTTTTTTATGTATTCTTGCTGCCATCAGACGACATGGACCTGCAGTATGCTGATGAGGACGCCCTTCATGATGGCAAGGGTAAGTAGAAAGGTTTATTTACTTTATTTCTGCTGCCTGGCTAATGTTTGATTTAATAATGGGCAAATGAGCTATTATCCGGATAATAGTTATTTGGCCATTACTGTACTGTATGTGTTGGGTGGGAGGGGGAGGTGTATTTATTGCAATGTATTCCACATTTAATTTTTTGTTGCAGGATTGGTACCGCAGGCCAGCGGGGACCCGCAAGGACCACCCGGGGACCCCAGAGACCACCTGAGGACCCTCAGACACCCACATGGACCTCCTGAGGACCACTGGGGACCACCCGAGGGCCTACAGAAACCCATGGGAACCACCCACGGGCCCCAAGACACCCGCGGGGACCACCTTGAGGCCCATGGACACTCGCAGGGACCACCCGAGGACCCCCAGACACCTGCATGGACCACCCAGGGGCCCCACTCGGCCTCTGGTATCAATTCTGTGTTTAAAAAAATAAGTGATGGTTTTAAATGGGGTTGCACAGGGGGTGGGTTGTGCTAAAGTAATGAAGCTGCTTTAATGTAATTTTTATTATTACTGTGTGGGAGCAGGGGGTCTCCTGAGCTGAACTGCATTTATTTCAGCCTCGGGACCCCCTGCTTCCCGAGATACGGGCCCCATTATGGGGTGCCAGTATCTCATATGCATTTAAATGTCCCACGTCACGTAACCTTGGGAATCAAATGCATAGGAGATACCAGCACCCCATAACGGGGCCTGTATCTCGGGAAGCAGGGGGTTCCCGGACCTGAAATCAACGCGGTTCTGCTCCGGAGACCACCTGCTCATCTACACTAGTAATAACATTTAAATTAAAAAACATACATTTGGGGCGAGATTTACGCAGGGAAAGGCGGCTCTCTCTGAGAAGCTCTCTGCAGCAGAAAGGAATTGCCGGGTAAGGCCTTTTCAGAGAGGCGATCTTCACGCCTCTGGCTACTCACCCGTTTTGTGAATTTTGCTATCACGGGTAATCGAGGCTTTCTGAATACCGTGATAGCAACGCTTACAAAAACAGCGATTTAAATGGCCCGGCGATTTTTGTTATGAACGCTTAGGGCATACGCCCCTAAGTCGTAGACACTGGATCTACAGATGACATGGAGCTGAGATACTTTGGGCACTTACTTGGGAACTGGGCACGCTGATAGCACTAGCAGTATAAATGCATTTAGATACATTCTTTCATACGTCTTTCATTGCCACTGCATTTGGCATATAGAATGTTGGCTATGTTTGGTCCCCAAGTTTAACATCAACACCACTTTTTTTCTCCAAACTTGAAAAATATTTGTAGTTTTTGGCGAGCCCTGCCTTTTCTTTGGTAGTTGTTTTTGTTTTTAAATCTTTACACGTTCAGTAGACAAATCCATATTGGGAGAACGAAAGGACAACAACAAAACAGCACAAACACAAGATTTAGATGCCACATCATAGCCTGGTGATTTATGAAGGGGATTCAGGCCCAGCACTAGAATTTCCAGGACTCAGTACAGAAGTCTGCCCCTGGGGTCTGGGGTGTTGAGCATGGGTGTGCTTCTGAGAGCTTCTTGAGCAGCGGGTGTTCTGAGAACTTGTTGAGCAGGAGGGTGAGGCGGAGGGGAGTGGGGAATACTGTTGAGCTTGGTGGGCCCGGCAGAGAGAGGGACCCTGAAGTATGGACGATCACAGATGTTGCTTCCAACTTCTGGGCAGGCCCGACTTCCGGGTTTGACCAGCCGGGCCCCCTTTGCCATCGGGTCAACTGTCCACTCCTGATGGCAGACTTGAGGGGACTCTCGGGACACCTGTATACCCAAGTACCGAACAGGTAACCTAAGGATGCTAACCCAACTGCTACTGATATAATGAACTGGTAGAGACTTTGAGACTAGAGAGACAGGTCAGATGGTGCTATATATCTGATCTCCTGTCCTGATCCACGTGCTGAACCAGAACCTAAAAACTATTTTTTTGTTTCCCACTTAGCTTTTATCTCATGAGACGCCCCCTTCAAGTAAAAAATACAGCCCTTCCATAACCTGCTGTCATTTTATGTTGGCGGGGAAGGGAAGGGACTGTAGCTGCTAATGGACAGAGGTAGAGAGAGGCACAGAGAGAGGCAAATTGAAGATTTATTTACATATATATCGGAGTCTGAAACCATCCCTGTCATTAAGTTGCTGCCATTTATTAACTCTACATACTCTAACTTAATTGCGCTAGTTTGCAGCTGGGTGACTTTGATAAATAACCCCCTAATGTTTACATGATCCATGAAATTATGATTTCCAATTTATTGTTTTAGTACAGAACATTTGTATGTTGATAAATACACAAACATTTTTAACAGAATATAATTTTTCTATTTAGCCAAACGTTTGGTGGATATTTAAGTCACTTGTCAATTGAAAAAAAAATATCAAGTTGCCATTTATATGTTTTCAGTCCCGTCTTAACGCCTGGGCACGCTGGGCAGTTGCCCGGGGGCCCCACGAGCATAGGGGCCCCATGCTAATCTATGCACAGACCAGAATTTAACACTAATTTTCCGATCACACGCCTCAACATTCAAATCTCCCGCTAACTCGGTAGAAGGAGAAAAATTACGACTTTTAGCGGTGAGTTGGCATGTCTGCATTCACGAGAGATATGTTGCCGTTTTTATTGCTTGCAATGTTATGGAAGCAGAATATTGTAACGGATTTGCGGGAGGAAATTAATGGCTGGGGTTGTGTATTCAGGGCCCAGTGCACTGCTTTGCCCGGTGGCCTATAATGCTGTTAAGACGGTCCTGTGTGTAAGTACTAATTTGAGGTACTCACAAGTGTACTTCAGCATGACATATACTGTACTGTAACATACCTGTTTGTCCATACTTAGATTGCTATTAGATTGTGCAATTAGCCTGGTAACTTTGCATAAATATTCCTTGCAATCATCCACCTGCAAAATTAAAAAAAATTGTTTTCCTCTTACAATGTGGCACACTATTATGGCTCTTTACAAGCTTAATGATAATTGTCTTTATTTAGCTCTCAATTTGTTTTTTTTAATTCCTTTTTTTCTGCTTAAACTGCTCAAGGTTGAACACATTTTTCAAGGTTGCCATTTTTTTTTTTTAGAAAAGAATGAAAGTAAAAAAAACAAATATCATTGTAGCACGCCACACTGTAAAAGGAAGACAATCAACCTAACAGACTTCACACCAAAGAATACAAATTAGGTGGAGCACTACATTTCTCCAGATTCTTTACTAGTAACAATTGATATTTTAGGACTAGACTAACACAGCTACTTTTATTTATTCTAGTATTCCTACAACTCTGAAGCTTGCTTAATACAGTAATTATTTTATAGAGCACTTTTCTCCCAATGGGACTCAAAGCGTTTCACAATTACATACAAGGCGCAGTAAGCAACATTGTACATATGATTTTTACAGACACAGTCCTTGCCCTGATGGGTTTATAATCTATGATTTTGGTGCCTGAGGCACAGGGAGATAAAAGTGACTTTCCCAAGGTCAGAAGGAGCTGACATCGGGATTTGAACCAGGCTCCCCTACTCGAAAATCAAAGTCATTGTATACAGCAGGGGTGCGCAAACTGGGGGGCGTGGTGCTTACAGGGGCCCTGCGCTCTTCCCCATAACATTAAAATTAAATGCCGGGGGGCACGCGAGGCGTCTATAAGTCCCTTACCTTGCCTCTGGCGGCTTGTGGCAACGTGTCGCCATGACTACGCAGCGTAAAAATAACGCTGCAGGGTCACATGATGTCGCAACATCAGAAAACTAGAGAAAAGGTAAAGGGGGGGGCGTGAGCAGGAGGGGGGGACCGCAGGCAGGGGGGCAAAAAGAGGCAGGGGGGCAAAAAGATATACTGTATATATATATATATATATATATATATCAACTGTAAATATTCCTGTATATTCATTTGCATGTCTTAGACAGGTCTGCAACCCTGTCTTTCACCATTATCACCCAGCAAACAGCACTTCCACTGCAGCAAGGGATTCTGGGAAATGACATGCAAATGAGCACACAGTGCCACTTTTTATCTCATGCTCACATTACATGAGCAACCCTTAGTCAATGCATGCTGCTTTAAACACAGCTTTTAAGCAAGGACTTGGGAGATGCAAAGTCAGTTAACCCACTCACAGACATGTTTCAAACTTGATGGGTCTCATCAGTGTGAGGTTGGCTTACTGACATTTGCTCAAATGAGATAAGAGTAGGTAATCACCACGACTATTAAGGTTATGGTGAGTAAAAAAAGTGACTAAAACCCTCCACAGTAAAGCATAAAGCAACTGTAAATATTCCTGTATATTCATTTGCATGTCTTAGACAGGTCTGCAACCCTGTCTTTCACCATTATCACCCAGCAAACAGCACTTCCACTGCAGCAAGGGATGAGTGGGTTAACTGACTTTGCATCTCCCAAGTCCTTGCTTAAAATCTGTGTTTAAAGCATCATGCATTGGCTAAGGGTTGCTCATGTAATGTGAGCATGAGATAAAAAGTGGCACTGTGTGCTCATTTGCATGTCATTTCCCAGAATCCCTTGCTGCAGTGGAAGTGCTGTTTGCTGGGTGATAATGGTGAAAGACAGGGTTGCAGACCTGTCTAAGACATGCAAATGAATATACAGGAATATTTACAGTTGCTTTATGCTTTACTGTGGAGGGTTTTAGTCACTTTTTTTACCCACCATAACCTTAATAGTCGTATATATATATATATATATATATATATATATATATATATATATATATATATATATATATATATATTTGTACCCATCTCAGAGTGCCCCATTTTGGAGTTTCTGTAAGTCCTGTTCTGTGGGACTTACAATTTTCTCTTTTCTTGTGATAGGTGTCTACTTCCACTCAAGGGAGCACATCTGTAATACACAGGTTAATTTTGTTGGTACTTTAATTTGGTAGTAGTGCTTTTTCAGCCCCCTTGATCCAATGTGTAAGGTCACCTGGCCATTTTAATAAAAAAAATTGTGAAATGTTGCAAATGTTGTTAGTATTATGTATGACATTTTGTAAAAATATATGCGAAAAATGTATTACATTTATTAAACTGTGGTAGTTCTGATTAATTTTAATGGGAGTTACTGTACTATAGTGCCAATAATGGTACTACTGCAGTATAATGAAAACGGCAGTGTAGCACCACTACCAAAAGAGTTTAAGACGAAAGCCTTTCTTCTATTCCCCATTACAAAATACAGGAAATATGGGAGCAAATAGATTTTCCTTTTTTATATATCTGGTGCTCCTCCCCATTTTTTTTTTTTTAAATGTGAAGTCTTTGCTATATTAACTTTCTTTTTATTGGAGTATCCTTTAATTTGTTTCAAACCCTGACACCTCTAGCAATAACAGAAGAGGACACACAAAGTTCAATGAATTATTAGAATATTTTAATTTAAAGGGAGTAGGAAGCACACGGGGCAATTGAAGGAACATTTTCCCTCCTAATAACAAATTTTTGTTAACAATTTAGCAGCGCAACTTGCTTATTTAAAATAAAGTTAATCACCCTTAAGATCAGGATTGCAATTTTAGGATTTGCTGGCAAATTGAGTATTCTTTTTTTGTAGGTCATGAAAACCAAAATACAGTTATGTTCTGTCCCAAACTCACTGTGGCAAGCGAGTTGGGACAGGCAGTTTAACTCACTCCCTATACTGTAGATGCAGTCCTTATTTTCTTATTTTTTTTTTTCTTTTTACAAGTTATATTTAGGGAAGGTGGAAAGGGGTACAAAAGAAAAAAAGGGATTGGGGGGAGATCGGAGGGGTACATTTCCATCTTTTCTCCTTTAATAGTACACACATTTATTTATGCTTTGTTAGACATTCAGTTGCTTTTCACCTTGGGTCTCGGCGTGGTCGCTTAATTCTTGTGTGGAAAATCATTGAACAGTAGCTTCACAGTACGTCACCCATGGTTCCCATATCTTCAAAAACCCTACATAACTGTCCTGAATTAGACTAGTAAGTTTTCCCATAGTCATTTCATGGTTTACCTTGCTTCTAACCTCTGCCAATGTTGGCGGGTCGTTTTGTTTCCAGCTTCTAGCTATAACTGCTTTAGCTGAGGAAACAACTTGTCTATATCCTTTATATCCTCTATTGGTTTTAGAATTAATATTGTTTCCATATTCCATGGACAGTGCAACCCGGTAATTCTCTCTATTAGCTTTTTAATTTTTCGCCAGAATAAAACTATCTTTGGACAGGTCCACCAGATGTGTTTAAATGTGCCTATTTGCAAGTGGGGAGGAAATTGTAAAAAATGAGTGGAGTCCAGCAGGAGTATAATACTCACTGTGCAGTATTTTAAGATTAACCCCGCGGACTGCCGAGCATCTACTGTAGATGATCTGACTGATCTCTCATAGGTGTCATCCCACTCTTCTCTATCTAATGGTCGCCATACAACTGCAGCGGCCGTTATTGTAAAACTTCACAGCGCCGATTTCGTGTGCTCTGCTGTACTCCACGCAGCATGAATGCGGCCAATCGCCTCAGGCACCCGCGCTTATCGCAATTGTTTTGTTGAATTTCATGAATTCTGTTTCTTTGAGTGCAATGAAATGAATGAACTGCAATGTGTACAGTACTGTGCTACTGTGTCAATTTAAGGTATTTAAAAAAACAGCTCTAAAATGCAATTTTCTTCACTCGCATCTTAAGGCGGTATGGTTGGAAAATATCACGCGCCATGACAGGGGTATTCCAAGTGGTACACCTGTCGAAGTTATAGTTATAATGGCCGCTGCAGCTGTATATCATTTTCCCAATCTAGGATAATTTTATTTGTTTGTTCCGTGTTCTGCGTAATCAAGATTTGGTATAATTGTGCTATTGTTCCTTTATGGTATATTCTTGCCGAGTCTAGATTCTCAAATATAGTTAATGGTCTAAAAACCTCCTGCTTGGGTTGTATCGATGAGACGTAGTGTCTTATTTGGAAATATTGCTATAATTCTATATTTGGTAAATCAAACTCCTCCTTTATTTCTTGGAATGTCTTAATTCTATCTGTTTTCAGTATGTCTTTTTATTGTAAAAACAACAATAACAAAGAGGGGGGAGGACTGGGAAGGTAGCAAATATAAGGGAGAGGTAAACTACAATGGCTTTACCAAGTGATAAGTGAGTTGTGACTATTCAAAATGGCTGCTGGATCCAAAAGGAAGCATGCTAGCCTGGCCAAGCAGTAAATAATCAGAATGTGACAACTAGCAGGGGGGAGGAGGGGCCAGCCCAACTTACTGAGAAAAAGGGGAATTGCCAAGGCAACAGACAGAGAAGCCAAGGGGGGGAGTTAAACTGTAACAACAATACACAGAGAAATGACAGGAGTCACATAACAGGGAGAAAATATAGAAACTGGTTCCAAGACAAGTTACGTGTATTCAATTTCTGGGAATTGTCAGAGCATAAATCAGATGAAAGGGAGAGTACTTTGCCTACAGAACATATGGGTTCTAATCAACATACAGATTTAGCAAGTGTTTTTGCACCCACTGGTGTGGTAGTCTCATCCTTTTTTGTGTTAGTCCGGTCTCTTTTTGTGGCAAGTGGTTAATCACTTACAATGGCAGTTGCTGGTGCGATGTGCAGGACCGCTGACAGGGAAGAACAGCCAGGCTGGGGGGGGGGGGCATGGCTGGCCTGGATAGGAAGTTGGGCCTAACTTTTGGAAATCTTACCAACTGGGCGGGCATGTCTCTCCCTTCAGCAGGTCCTTTGGCAGGGCCCCTCCTCAGGCCACAGGTAGGCCTACATGTTCTTCCCCCAGGCCCATACCTCCCCCCCCTAATAAATCATTTTAACCCCTGAACCTAGTGTGCAGGAGGGTTAAGGAATGGGGGGGGGTTCCATTTCATCTATCAGACAAAAACACGACTGGACAAACAAACTAACACACTCAATTAAAAACAAAACAGCAACTATGTATCAAATAGGGGTAGCAGTCTTTGTAAACACATGCTAAGAGATATCTAGAGCAAAAACATGTTGCTATATAGGCCCTTTTGTGAAGGTATAATGAAAGTTCTGGGGGTTAAAAGCCTGGTGTATCGTCACCATTGGTACAAATAATTGACACAATAGAGGATATAAATCAAGTTATTAATCTTTCTACCATCAGACTTGATAAACACCAAAATAAAAGCACTTAATAAGGGACTGTGCTTCTCTCCATAAGAGGATTTACCCCACCTTTAGAAGTTAGTGCCAATGTTGAGGGATTCACCAAACTTGTAACTACATACAGTATCTAGAGAATTTAACGTTCGAAAAAAGGTGTGGTAACCTCAACATGAAAGAACGCATGGCACTTAGAGATCTGAAAGAAATACCATCATAACCATCTGATAAATTTAGGAACATAGTGATCCTCAAAACCGAGGACTACAGTATGTCAGGGAAAATTTGAAACTGCTCTCTGATAAGTCCTGTTATAAGATCTTAAATAGGGACCCTACCTATGAGTATAAAAATGATCTCACTACAATTCTTAATCGTGGTGTATCCGTAAAGTGCTTTCTAAGAAAGAATTTGATCAATTACTACCATAGTCACCGAAGATAGCAACATTTTATAGTCTCCCCAAGATGCACAAAAATGTATACCTCCGGGATGCCCCATAGTGTCCAGTATTACTAATCTAACTAAGTAGGCAAGCGTGTATGTGGATCAAGTTCTTAGACCCTTTGTCAAAACTTGACCCTCCTATCTACATGATATGAAAGATGTTCTGAATAGGCTCATTGATGTGACCATTGATGACGATACTTTTCTCATCAGTCTTGATTTAGAGGCCTTATATAGCTCTATAATACATGATGTTGGAATCCAAGCCCTTAGGTATTTTCTGAAGACTAGAAGTCTGCATTTTGAGAATCATAACAAATGAATTCTAGACCTGTTGCACTTCAATTTGACCCACAATTCTTTTCTTTTCAATAAAACATCTCTCTAGGGGGTTCTAAAGGTATCTCTGAGCATTGGAGACACAGGTATCTATGCTCCACAATGTCTATACAGTCACCTCTTTATGTTGAAGTGGATGATATGCGCAGCTACCGTCTGGAGGAATTGATTACAGCTGTTTTAAATGTCACTGACTGTGACGATGGAGGGGATTTGGCCCGGGATTAAAGGGGTTGCACCCCATTTGCCCCCCCCTGACCTCACCTGGGAGTCAAAGGGTTAACTGGGCTAAGACCCAGAACTGTGATTTAACCCCTGTAATGACATGTACATGTGTATTCCCCTGTTCCCTTGTTCCCTTGTAATGTCTGGTTAATCAGTGTCTGCATCACACACACACTAGAATCCATCCGGGAGCACAAGGGTTAATAGTCCTTTAATGATTATAGCTCTTCCGTAGGTCATAGCAAGTCGCTTTTTGGACCATATGGTGTCCCAGTTCTGGCAATGAGAACTGGGAAGTTTGGTTCTGCCCGACCCAACAGAACCAGATATTTTAATACGTTTATGTTTTATGCTTAATACTGTATTTTAAGGTATGGATAAGCTTCAAAGGAATGTCTCTGAAGCTATCAGGATGACAGATGGCCCTAGAGTCCCAATGGCTAGAACTTAAGTTTTGTTCAAAAGGTTTTATTACCCTCCCTGTCTGTGAGTATGGGGGAGGCGCATACCATAGCAGTTTTTAAGTGTCCCACTTATCACTGTCCAACACAGGTTATCTTGTCCAAGATCTGGAGGGGTAGCTGGCCTGGCATTCCATTTGCACATGTGGGGCCTCAGAAAGGAGACCCCAGAGTTCTACTGCACATGTGCCAGCTAGCAGGGGGGCCTGTCCTAAAATGTGTTCCCCCATCCAAGACTGGCTGGAGATAATTGCAAACCAATCACAGGTTTTTAATGTTACAGATAGAGGGAGAAAAGGTTTATAACCTGCTGTTCCCCATCTATCCTTTGTCTTCATTTTTGGTCTTCATGCAAAGTCTTCATTCGTCTTCGTTTGCTGATATGGTAACCTGATACCACCTGAATGGTTTCCTGATTGCTGAGAGAAACGCTATGCACTGTCTTCCTGCCCGAGGTCTTTTCATGCTTTTGGGTGTCTTTATGACTATGAAGAGTGCTGTATGAACTGCCAGTCCAGCTGTGACTGCTTCATCATTTCCCTTTTACGTAAGTGTCTATATTTTGCTTGTTATTTGTACATATTTGCTGTGTTCACCTTTATCAAGGAATAAATTATATTTATCATATCTTAAGTCTCGTCCCAGTTCAAACCCAGGTATATATATATTTATATATAGTTTTGGTGTAAATTACAGCCTGTCGCAAGCTCTCGTGACACTGACGTCTCCTTCTCCCTGTGTACGTGGGACATTCTATTGTTAAGTTTCAAGCTGCATTTGTCACAATTTGCTAATTTTGCTTTACCAGGGTTCCACTGAGATTCTTTTTTTATACTGAAATACTGATTTAGAATAGTATTAGCTCTATAGATACGCAGTATCTTTAACTGTAAGCAGACCTAAAAAGAATCTTTATCTTCTCATATTTTGTGGTTTATACCCTTTTATATTTATACAGTTACTATCAGCATCACCTACTTATGGTCAGCTGTTACTAATAGGAGTTTATTTGCTAAATATTACACAGGCCTGAGTAGAAGGTACATTTTACAGCATCTCGCAAAAGGTTTAACTGAATTTGCTTTGAGTATTTATCTCCACACTAATATCAGAGTTACAAAAACATTATGGTGGCCATTTTTTTTAAATTACCATCACTGTCCTTATTTCGTACCATATTAACCTCTTACACAATTCCGTTTATTATTTGGTACTCACATATGCTTATTACACTAACACTTCCTTATACTTTGTTACGATGGCCATTTTTATAGCTACCATGACTGCTTCCACCGATTATATGGCACTCATACATTTGTTACACTGTCACTCCCCAACACTTTATTCCTGGTTACCAATGGTGACGATACACCAGGCTTTTAACCCCACCGACCTTTCATTATACCTACACTAATGGACCTATGCCGCAACATGTTTTTGCTCTAGATATCTCGTAACATGTGTTTACTATGACTGCTACCCCTATTTGATACATAGTAACTGTTTTCTTTTTAATTGGGTGTATTCGTTTTTGTGCGTCCTGTCGTGTTTTTGCCTGAAAAGGTATTTTCCATATCACCTACAGTATTTCTGGACTTTATTTTACTGTATATATATATATATATATATATAACGGTAAAGGTTAAGTTTTATTTTGATCCATCATCCTATCCCCACCAGTACTGAGTGCAATGAAGAAGAGATCTTTCTCTCTTTTTTGGTTTACACTCAGATTGACCCCTTTGTGCACCTTAACCTTTCTTTTACGCTGATGCAGGAGCTTTGTGTCCCCTCCCCCCACACAACTTCGTCTTGATATCCAGGGGCCTACGTGCTAAGGTCATATTTGAAGTTTTATTGTGCGCCAGCATTATAGTGCTAAAAAGTAATCCAATCCTTCATAAAAATGTGCTTTGTATGTAGATCATAATGCGACTTCATCGATAGGATGCATAATTTGATTGTGCTAGCCAAAAATGCAGTATTATAGCCCCCCAAAAGTATTGTTTTTACGGTGCAAGTCATCAACGTTGTACCACTACAATTAAATACATTTTTTACACATCCAATACAAATATTAGGACCTGCGCCAACATGACAAAACGTTTTTTATCACCCACTACAGGCTGGCATTAGCCCTAACTTGCCTATGTATATAATGTCCATTATACACATAGGCAAGATAAGATAAACCAACATGGAGTAGATATAAAACTACAAATTATACTTAATTTGATATTAACCCCTTAGTAGCCCCAGTGGTCAGTCAGTTATGGGTTTCCACGGATTAAAGCTGCAGTTAAGTCTTTTTTTTTTTTTTTTAATTAATTTTTTTACTTCAATAGTTTCATGTGGGCAATCTCTAATTACCTAAAGAACTGTATAGCTGTTTTTCCGGCTGGCGCCAAAACGGAGCCGCGAGCGAGCCGCATCTTCCCCTTCCCGCGCGTTTAATTAAAATGCTCCCCTTCCCCGAACCCCTGGCTGCTCCCCCTGGCTGCGCGCAGCTTTGTCAGCGTCCCCCTTACCCCTGCTGCCTCTGCAGCCTTCGGGGATGCCGGGGGAACCCTGGACCATGTGACCGGCGCCAGAGTGACGCGCCGCACGCGCCGGGGAAAACCCCAAACGAGCCTCCGGCTTCCCGTCGGCTTCCCCACACCGCGGCTACAGCCATATTAGAATAAACAGTGTCGCCACTGTACATTGGTAGCCACATGCATCAAAGGGCTTAATGTATTTTCTATGGTAACATTGTGGAAAATAACTGGAAACTATCGGTTTAGTTAATTACCACAACGACTATTTAAAATATTGCACCTGGTAATATTTTACCGCAATCCTGATGACGTTGGTCATAAAATAGCAGAAAAATCACAATATATTGAAGCTCATCTAACATGGTACTGATACCTCTACTGTACATGTGTGTGTGTGTATATATATATATATATATACACTGGCGACACACTTTATTCGAGCTCGGCTAGTCCCACGAATTCGGGTATACCCGGGTGTATTGAGGTTTGTGACTGTTTTCTGCCCGAGTGCATTGAGGTATTTTCCAGGCAGGGATTGAAGCATTTTATTCCCGCTGGCTACAATACTGCACAGTATATATATATATACTGCATTACAATTCATGAATTTATGCCATCTGGTAGACACGCGAAGCATTGCAGCCTATTAAATCCTAATCATAATCATTTAACAGATCAGCCGCCCGTCAGCCAGGCATGAACCCAGGCTGGGAAGGCAAACGCAACGGGGCTTGTCAGAGGTGAGGAGCGGCGCATTCCAGGTATCTGCCAGGTACAAACTGGGTATTTGCTCGAATAAAGTGTGTCGGTGCAGTATATATATATATACCTCTACTGTACATGTGTGTGTGTATATATATATATATATACCTCTACTGTACATGTGTGTATATATATATATATATACCTCTACTGTACATGTGTGTGTGTGTATATATATATATACCTCTACTGTACATGTGTGTGTGTGTGTATATATATATATATATATACCTCTACTGTACATGTGTGTGTGTATATATATATACCTCTACTGTACATGTGTGTGTGTATATATATATATATACCTCTACTGTACATGTGTGTGTGTGTATATATATATATATATATATACCTCTACTGTACATGTCTGTGTGTGTGTGTGTGTATATATATATAGCACGGTAACTAACTCAGCTAACATGGTACCTCTACTGTACATGTATGTGTATATATATATATAATCAAAAAATAAATAGATGATACCGTTCTGTGGCTAACGAAATGCTTTTATTTGTGCGAGCTTTCGAGATACACTGATCTCTTCTTCCGGCGATGTTACAATGAATAAAGCAAAAGGTATACTTAAAAACAGTGTCTCTTGGAATGTTATCTGTGCTGTTCCTTCCCCCGGTGTGGATGAGATTTATGGTTAGAGGTGTCAAAAGGTTCCTGAAAGCAAGTGAAGAAAGAGTGTGTATGTGTATCAGTGTGAATAAAAATGAATGGAGAGCCCACAGTATATACAGTGCTTTACACAAGGTGTGTGTGGAATGGGAGTGGATATAAATGGTGTGGGTGTGACACTGTTTTTAAGTATTCCCTTTGCTTGCTTCATTCATTGTAACATCGCGGGAAGAAGAGATCAGTGTATCTCGAAAGCTCGCACAAATAAAAGCATTTCGTTAGCCACAGAACGGTATCGTCTATTTATTTTTTGATTATTGAAGCTCGGCTAACACGGTACTGATACATATATATATATATATATATATATATATCTTTTTTTTTTTTTACTGTGTACAATATTAATTTAGGTTATAACAGAGTTTAATGCCTCTTGGCCATTGTGTCCATGTTGAATACAATTGATAAAATATAAATAAACAGAATGATGTGTAATTAGTGTTATATAATGTATAATAGCCATACTATGAAATAGTTTGTCAAGTACATTTTTGATTGATTAAATTAATTCGGCGCTAACATTATAAACAGACTTTAGGGTTTTTGTCAAGTTCAACTTGGCAGACTATTTTGACGCACATTCTACTTTTTTTGGCTCACAGCTAGAAAAATATTTAGAACATGCCATTAACATCTGTGTGCCAAGCAAATTGTATTTCTGGGCCAAAATATTTGACTAACCATTTTGACGCTTAAGACACACATTGAGCAAAATAAGGTTGGTAGTACACGGGCACACACGCACAATTACATTTGAGATTCATGTGTCAATTGTACATCAAAAATGCCATTTGCAATGCTTAGTACATAAGGTAGGTCCCACAGTTAAATAATAGATAATAGTCATATCCCTCCCAACTTTAACTTAAACATTTCACAAACGAACATATCTGAAAATACGTCAGTTTCTGTTTGTTTTTTTACTATATATTATAAAATCAGAATAAACCCATTACGCCACTACCTAAAAGGACAGCATATTAAAAGACTCAACCTGGGAAATGAAAAATGAAAGCATTTGATAAGCCATCTCACCTCCAGTCATCTTTGGACAAATTGACCAAAATATTCATTTCATCATCTTGCAAAATGCGATAGGCAGCACTCACATGATGGTTTTCAAGAATGGAACGATCATTGTACAATATTGCAACTGCAGACCTAGAAGGGGAGGGTAGGGGGGGGGGAATAGAGCAATATTTGATAAACCACATAACTCTTTGAGAAGAGTAAACATAACAATCTGCAAATGTCAAACTGTACAGTAATATTTTGGCAATTTTTGAAGTGAATTTTCTATGCTGGCACCTACCAAATGAAAATTTACCTGGGAGTATATAACCTTGATGGAGACGGAAGTGCAGTCCCGGAAGTGACGTCACTGCTGGCAGAAGAGGCCTCCCGCGCTTGGCGCGCATGCGCAGGAGCCATTACCAGCGGCCCGGCGCACCTGCGCAGTAGTGATCCTGGGTGCACCTGCGCAGTAGTGATGCCAGGCACGCCTGCGCACTAGGGATCCTGGGTGCACCTGCGCAGTAGGCGCTGGCCTGCGCCTGTGCAGTAGTGATGCTGTGCGCGCCTGCGCAGTAGGGATCCCAGGTGCACCTGCGCAGTAGGTGCTTGCCTACGCCTGCACAGTAGTGATGCTTTGCGCGCCAGCGCAGTAGGCACAGGCCCCATGCGCAGATGCGACACACACACAGAGACACGTACGCACACAGACGCACATGCACACAGATGTGCACGCACACAGAGACGTGCACGCACACAGATGCACAGACGCATACACAGAGACGCAGACGCACACACTGACGCACACGCACGCACACAGACACTCGCACACGAGGAATTCACAGTTCTACATATAGAAATACAAATAGGTAAAATGGGGGAAGGGGGGGGCCGCGCTCACGTGTCCTAACTCAAACTTCTTTGCATTTTGGCACTGAAATTGTGTTTTCACAAAACACAAATAAGTTTCACTTAAAATCAGTGTGCTCAGCACACACACTTGTTTTCAATAGACATTTCAGAAACCACAATTTTATGATGTGTTAAAGTTCCACAGAACACTACTTATAATTAAATACTATTTTCTTTGGCTACACAGTATGACTAGCTAATAACCTCCCAATGCTACAGTGTATGTTAGCAACCAGTCAACTGCATTGCTTACTGTACTGTACAATAATACTTCAGCTTACTGCCGACATTTCAGTGATATACAACATGTACAAATATAGATACTGTAGATAGATAACTCTTTAGAGCAAGATTTACTTTGAGAAATATTGTTGTCCCACGGGTTTGTCTATGCCATTGTGCTGTCTGTGTCTATCAGAGAAAATAGTATGTATTTCCTTGTGAAGGAAAAGCATTTCTTGGCACATTCAAGGGGTTTCAGAGGTCCATGAAGTCCACATTATAAACATTATTGAGTTTATTTTTTTTGCTTTAAAGTATAGGTCAACCGTATAACTGCAGAATTTGCTAACTAGTTGTTGCTTTTATTAGGTTTCTAAAGTGTACGTACCTTGTTTGTATATGGAAGTTGTTTGTGGTCCCTGTGTGCTCATAGTCATGGATAGCAGCAGCAAAGATCATTGCCAGAATTTCCAGTTCTGTGAGCCAGTGCTGCAACATACAAAAGAAATACCTACATATTACTAGATACATATATATGTAGCCCCCCTTTAGGACTACTACTTCAGTTAAGGGGTTCATGGGTTAACTGTGTGGGCTCCAGGGGTGCAATCGGAAATTCTGATTGGGGAGGGGCTATTTTTACCAGCCCTCCCCATTTACGTCGCGACTTCATGTGATGCAGCGTTGTCATGACGTTGCAGTGCCATGAAAAGGAACATTGTCATGGCAACACTTCGACATGTAACGTCACGTCTCCATGATGATGCAGCATCACATGATGCTGGGATGTCAATGAGGAGGATTGCTCTTATACAGAGGCCCCTCTCTCGACCCCGGCAATCAGTTTCATTGCTGTGGGGAAGAGCGTGAGGCTTCTATAAGCATGATACCAGTTCTTGGGGGTGCAAATGCACCCTTGCACCCCACTGGTTGCGCTACTGGTGGGCTCACTCAGGTTACTCCTCTACCATCGTCTGATGAAGGATGACTATGCAGAAAGGATTGCCCTTATATGTCTTGTGACCAGTGATGTCACACTAGGGATATAGAAGGGTATATATAGCTTCACCCAATGTTCTAGAAACAGGTTCTTCAGAATTCAGACTGGGGCCTCACCATGAGTCCTGTAAATTTATTTGTGTGTATACTGTAGATTCATGTATTAAGATGTGTTGTGTCACCATTTGTTGTTTTCAGTTAAGGAACGTACCCCTTTAAGTAAGTGACAGTAGTATGGGTCCAAGATTGTTCGCACAATTGAACGAGAGAAAGCATGCTTTTAGTCAGCAGTTCTCAGTGCTTGCCGGCCATGTATGTGCATGCGTGGCCATCAAACACCGATCCTGCATGCATTGCACACAGGGCCGTTTTAAGACCTTCGTCGGCCCTAGGCACTTTGATTTCTAGAGGCCTGTGTGTCCGATAGTTTTACTAATTTTTATGCTAATTTCATCGTTTGCTTGTTTCTTTCGATAATAGCAAAATTTGGCATCGATACTTTTGTTTTGATATTTAAAGGTATCGATATTTCGAAGGCATTTTAAATTAAAATTTGCTGTTTTCTCTTATTTTGTGATTTTTTTTGTTTAGGTATTTTTTCGAGTGAAATATTGTAGGCCCTAAAAGGTTCGTAGGCCCTAGGACTGTGCCTAATGTATAAAGCGGCCCTGATTGCACATGCGCCACGGCACTCGGCAGCAGCTCGTGGGCATGCGAAATCAGCACTTGCCGACTGTGCATGTGTGTATGGCACTTACCAGTCTCTCACGTGCATGCGCGGGTGGCAAACACTGATTGCACGGGCGGCAAGTGCCGGTCTATGCCGCCGCAAAGTTTTTCCGCTTGGGCCTATTGGATCTAATGGGGAATACGCCAAATACGCCACTGTCCATAGAGCAACCTTGCTCAGATCTTTATACGATACACAGTAGTGGGTTCCTAATTCAGCAACCTGAAGTGTATTCCAGATAGGTCCATTTAATAAGGGGGGTTACTAACTCTATGCAAAAGACTGCCAGTTTAACCCTTTCTGGGGGTAAGAAGCCAAGTACCTCCCCAGTGTAAGAGTGAGAGCTACAAAGGGGATGAAGTCCTTCGTATTATTATTTGCCACGGTTATCAGTCAAGTGTGAAGTATGTCAATGTCTGTGAAGGATTATTGATGGATGTCCACTAAAACATTATATGTTTTATAAAAGTTCCCGGTGCCTATCCATGTTACATTCAAGCATCCATGTGCAGCTTACCCAACGCCCTGAACAAGTATGAGAGACTGAGCACTGCCATGTATATAGTCAATCTGATGCACACTCCTCTGAGCTGGGTAAGGAGGGTTACATATACTTTACACAAATACAGAATATATATATATATATATATTCTGCATATACATGCACTTTATACATGCACATGCATATACATGCACTTTACATTAAGCATGTACACATGTATGACCTGTTCAAGAAACTAAGAAAATCTATAGTATGACATAACAAAAATTCATATGAGCAGAATGCAATAAATTCTTCATTTTTGACTGTGCATATTTCATAAAGCAAACCATAGTTTCTGAAATCGGGAGTCATTCAATTGCAATAATGGCATTTGTGTGTGAAAACTTTAATTCCTTCCCCCCATGTATTTACATATATGTAATAGGAAGAAGACATTACTCGTATAAAAAACTGTTCAGTTGATTTTAAACCTTAAATGTATATGCTTAGTGCAGAAATATGAAAATATATGCACAATGTGGCATTGGCATAGTAGTTTATTCACAGAATCATGAATAGTTATACTGTGCACGGTACCTATGCCACAATGTAGTGAATTACCATGGTGTTCCTATTTGATACAGTGACATAGTGAAATGTATAAATCTGGTACCTCAACTTTACTTTCCAGATCACCAATGTATGAGGCATAATGTAAATATGATTTATAAATACATATTACCAGAAAATATCAGCCCAGTAAAACAATAAATACCTGTAGCAAAATACCATTTTTTTTCGCAATGCTCATATAAGATTAAAAACGTGTCTCATTTTACAAAAGAAAAATGGTCAAAGACTCCTTTCTCTACTCTACCAGGCAACACAAAATGCTTTCCATGCAGACTACAAAGTGCCTAATCAGAAACATGCGTTACACCGTTTTATTCTTTGCAAATAAGGTTCTCTGAGATTTGCTTTCCCTAAGTGGCAGGAGCTTAGCAGCCACATTCATTTAGTTTGAAGGCTCTTTTTTTAGGAATAAATGTGGTTTAAAAAAAAAAACTACAAACCATGAAAAACTAGAGGCAGAGTAATGATATCCTACTATGATGAAGAAATCTTTAAGAAAAATAAACATGAACTGTCCCTATAAAAATGTCTTTTAAATGCTTCAGTAATCAATTTCACAATATGTCAATTGAACATCTGAAAGTTCTGCAAATGAAGACAAAGTTACTGGAATGACACACTGTCAAAATGTTCCTCCCATTGGGAGGTGAGGCGTTATGGATATGACTACAGTGTTATATAATATTCTGCCACTGGATGGCAGAGATAGTTTTTAAGGATATCGGAAAATAAGATAAAAGCTATGGATGTGAGTTCAACAGTTAATAGATCTATGAATTATTGTCTCCGACACCAAAAGAAGTCCACACCTGGTAAACTTTGCCCTTTTTTGGTGAAAAATGTAGAGCAGCACATTCACACATATTTGGTCATGTGACCTGAGATCACATTATCTTTTCTCCTCATTTTCATGCATTCTCAAGCAAGTACTGTATGAACTTGGAAAACAACATGGAGAATTCACAAAGTCCATTTGATAACACTTGCACATGTTTACACAACACTTATTAAACTTTGAATTTTTTGGAAGTCATGCATGATTAACAGCAAATTAATATTTGACAGATTTGCTTTCTTTTCTTATGAATGCGCTCCCCAAAGAGGTTAACCGGAAATAAAAAAAAGACAGAAATATACCGTAGTGCAAAATTGTTTGATTGGTAAAATATGGTAACAGACGGAAATCTTCAAATCACCCACTCACATGGCCATAAAGGGTTAACAGGCACTTTGATATATTCCCTGGCGTATCTTATCTTCTCCGTGTCATAGTCACTCAATGGGTTAATTTTTAAGTGTATTCCTGTTGTGCTTCAAAATTGCAAAGATAGTGCATGTAGTATACAGTAGTAAAGTATATGGATGTATCCTTTGAAAAACGCAATTTTATCAAACATCCAATAGAATAACAATCACACTCTAAAAGCTCTTTAAAGGTTCAATAAAACAGAGGCAATGGAGACTCAATATCCCTGCTCGGGGAAGAACTCCCCCCGCCTCTTCCCTCAGTCACAGGGAAGAGATGCACCATCCAGCCTGAAATCACAAGATCTGATGAGACACGGACAGTCAGCTGGAGGCATCGGATCGTCTGGTTAGCGGCGGCGGTGAGAGTTTGTCCCCGAGCAAGGAGATTGAGTCTCCATTTCCTCTGTTATATTCAAGCTTTAAAGAACTTTTAGAGTGTGAGTGTTATTCTATTGGATGTTTGATAAAATTGCTCCTCATTGCTCATTGCAAAAAAAAAAGTTAAAAGCAGCTTTTTTGAGAGTTCATTTTTCTCTGTGGTGCCGTTTGGCTGGTCTATTGTGCACCTCATCTCTCCACTTTGATTCCGGCTGAGTTGGGGTACTCAAGGCAGCTGGAGGCAATCTCACCGGTCGATGACTCACTTCTGGGTTCAGTTGTGGCCACAGATCCCCATGAGACAGAAGTATCCAACGCGTTTCGTAACAGAAGGGATAGCTTTTTGAGCTCACAACTTGCTTTATATACCTTGTACCAGCTAATACAATCAATCATATGGTGCTATCGCCAGTTGCCTACTTCAACCAGTTAGTTAAAGTAATAAAGAGATAACATGAATTGATAGAAAGAAAACAAAAGCAGAAACCATGCATAAAATATAGCCGAGGTATTACAGATAATACACAAAATAATAACAAACATGTATAGATCAAGATCCCTGAGGTATTAATAAGCATAGTTTGTTTAATCTGTATGGAATGTTGTGAAAATATAGAAATACACATTGGAATTAAATAAGGGAAAGGAAACCCCAAATAAATAAAAACGCTGCTTAGAATACACTGGTTAGACTACATCAAATGAGCTTGTCTAGTAGCAGTGAGTATGTGTTATATAGTAACATATGGAGATGGGCAAATCTTTTTGCAGATCTGAATCTGCCCCAGATCGACCTGTTCCTTTGGCCCAGGAATATCCACGAATCAGTCCAACAAGGATGATTCATAAATGATGGCAAGGGGTCTTCAGAACTTAACCTCATTCATTTCAGCTCCAGAGACCCCCTGCTTCCCAAGGAGGTGCCAGTATCTCTCTTCAGTTTTAATGTCTCGGTCACATGGGCCAATAGGAAGCCGTGACCGGGAACTGTAGAGAGATACTGACAGCACTTACGGAGGTGTGTATCTCTGGAAGCAGAGGATCCTGGGAGCTGAAATTAATGGGGTCAGCTCCAGACACCCCCCTGCTTCCAACCTATTAAAAAATAAATATATATATATTTATTTTTATAAAAAATGAATTTCTTCCTGACTCCAATAATGGTGATCCGATTTCTCCCTGTATTAACATCCTTCCCATGTTTAATTATTTGGTATGTCCCTGTATACCTTTCTTTAAAAAAGATGCCTACCTTTTTATTAAAGATATCTATGGTATCTGCCATCAGAGTCTCCTTCTAGTGACCCCAAATATATTTGTATATTGTTATCATATCCGCTCTTAGATACCTTTTTTTAAATGTAAACAAATTTAATTTAGATAGCCTCGCCTCATGTCAGATTTTCCATCCCATTTATTCATTTCGTGGCTCTTCTCTCACTTTTTCTAGTACCATAATGGCTTTTTTTATGAAGTGGTGCCCAAAACTGTACTCCACATTCAATGTGTTGTCTTGCTTTATACGGTGGCATAATTATGCTTAGTTCCCTTACATCCTACTCCTTTTAATGCAAAATAAGACATTATTTGCCTTTGCAGCAACTGCCTGACATTCAACACTATTGCTAAGCCTGCTGTGGTCAAACACTCCTAAATCTTCTCCATCAAGGATTGAACCTAATTTTGCCCCCATTTAATTAGTAAATCACCTGTTTACTCTTGTTTCACTAATGCATAAACTTACATTTATCTGAATTAAACCTCACCTGCCATTTACCTGCCCAAGTTTCCAGTCTATCCAAGTCCTTCTGGAGAGAAATTATATCCTGCTCTGATTTTACTCTTACACAATTTAAAGTCCTCAGCCAAGAAGGAGACTGTGCCAACCTCAATGTAATTAATGTTAAAAAAACAGTGGTCCAAGTACCGAACCTTGAGGTATTGTACTTACTTACAACTTTAGCCCAACCTGGAAAGGTTCAATTGATGACAACTCTCTATTGTCTATCCTTTAACCAGTTTTCAATCCAGGTGCAAATATTTTTTACCAAGACCAATTTCCTTTATGTTTATCATAGCTATTTGTTGAATAAAAAGGATATTTGAAAATATTTTTTTATTACTCAATACTAATGAAATATCTGTAAATGAATATTGACTTAATACTATTAGACCAAACAAATACAAATAGAATTAAACCTAATTAATAAGGCATTAATAAAATAAATGAATAAATGGATAAAAAATATGAAGAATTAATAATTATTTTATAATTAATTAATACTCATACAATAAACGTGTAGTGAAAATTATTTAAAAAAATATATAGATTACAGTAATAATACTATAATAATATTAATACATAGTTGGATAAATAAATCAATATAATCAGTATTGTGAAGTATAATTTCAAAATAAATACTAGCATAATAAATATTAAATGCACAAATATTATAGAAAAGCACTGATATTAAGACTAAAGGGCTGTAGGGTCGTAAGTCTATGTATGCAAAATAACTCCCTTTTACTGAGTTGGAGTAACCAATCACTCCCTCTGTTATCCAAAATGACATGCTCTATACCGTTACATTCTACATCTGTAATGCACTAATTATGGAAATCATTGACAACAGCAAATGACCTACAACTTAACATCATTGACTTGCTGTCTCTAAAGAACTTGCTATTATGAAAAGACTTAATTATCATCTACTAACTATATTTACAACCATTTGACATTGGTGTATTCTCTTTTTTGCATATTGTTTTTTTCTTTTTCTCTTTGTATTTGTAATTTGTGTGTTTTATTTTTTTCTATTGGTATATTTTATGGTTTAACTGCTATTTTCAGTGAATCTAGCTCTGCGGTTCCACACCTCAGTTAGCGATTAATTTGTGTTTTCCGCTAACACAAGATCTTCATTTTACTCATATCCTCGTTTTCTATGATATTTTTTATTGTTATTATTTGTTATCTGTTTTATAATCAACTCTATCCTATTTAATATTTATCAGCCATTTCTAATATCATTGGGGCATTTACCATTTACCTTTGTATGGTGGTCTCTCAACACCATCATACACTAACTTCCATTAGTTTTCATTATCACCATAGGGTATATTGAGCATTGTTTGTTTTTTCCTATATATTTTTCACCCTGATGAAGGGGCTGGAAACATCATCATGAAACGCATAGGATTCTTTTTACCTCACAGAATAGTGACAATTTGGACTGCACATTAAGTGGATAATGTCCTGTGGCTCAGGATTATCTAGAGAGCCCAATCTCACCAGTGCACTCTATATACACTTTGTTGAGGACATATTTACTCTCAAATTTGGCTGAGTGTGAGAACTATTTGACTAAAGTCATCAAGTTGCACAATCGCCTCTACCGCGAGGACCTGTTGCTTCGGGGATTCCGCTGACTCATGCAGTGCATCGCTGATTTGGTTGTCGGATGAGACTGTGGAGAATGAGGATCACACAGAACAAAATCCCTGAGCGACTGCTGCTGAACCATGTGTTCCTCTACATACAGCAGAAAGCCTGAGTTATTTTAGTATTTGCACTTTCTATCTTGGTGTACATGCAATACTTACCCCTTTTTAATGAGAATACCCATTTTTGTATTCATGCTATGCTATAAATGCTTTTTTTTCTTTGGATTCCTGTTGTGGAGCCAACCATTGTGAGAAGCTGCAGACCAGGTGTGAACTTAATTAGATTTTTTACTTTAGCCTATACAGACTAACTATCTGGGTTTATCATACTATGATTAATAATTATTCACTGTTATCAAGTCACTTCTGTTCACGTTTGTGATGGCTCGCCAAATTGATTATATTTTGATGCACTAGTGTCAATTGCTCACTTAGTGAAAGGCCTGTTTTGGGTGGATGAGGTTCCTTTATCAGATATCAGGAACGATATCCTGATTTTAGTGTGGCAAGCCACGCTGGAAAAGGCAGTGAGGCTAGTGGCGGCCTGCAAGGCCAGTTGGATCCTGGAGGGTGGTCACAGACCTCAAAAGTATTTTAGTAGGGGAAGACGGTACTATTCAAGGCTTGGCAGCTGGAATGGTGGTGACCTTCCAGGTGGAATTTGTGGAAGGCGGTACCATTCCTGACTAAGTTTGGTTGGTGTGGTAGTGACCTTCTGATGGGGGTTCTGTGCATTCACTGAGGGTACTGAATGAGCTAGATGTGCACAAGCTGAGGGTACCCCTGATTTGAGCGGAGCAATCTGGCAGGGTCCCTAGTTGGGGATAAATATGAGATATTTATCTGTTGTAATAAATAAAGCTGTGGCCGTTAATTTCTTCCAAGAAGTTGTATGGTATGTTTATTGGGAATGGGAGAGGGGTCCAGCTCAAGGCAATTGGAAAGTCAAGCTCTTAAGCAGTGTCAAAAAATAATCTTAAATAAGACTGTAAATAAGTACCCTATTGTAGATACATAAGTTTAAACATATATGTAGCGCCGTTTCCCCCACCCTCTGGGAGATTTGTGCCATTACTACGTCTGTGGTGCATGATACCTGCTGGTAACAGGAGGGCTGAGTCATCCACCGTTGGTAGTGGGGACACAGGACTAGGCTTCTGGGGTTCATATCCTACATATATTTAGCAGTGCAGCAGCTCCATCTGCCATAGGCTCCAGGGAACTGAAGATGATCTCCCACGATAGAACCGATTACCTCTCCCCCAGTAAGATCACACACCAGGCCGGAATTATAATAACATGAACGGTTTATTGTCTCACTCTGTGCAGCACAGTACATGGCAGGGTTCTGCCCAATGTAGCAACTGTCAGCTACTCACTGAAGGATGGACCCTGGACCTTCACTACAGGCCAAGGGCACTCGCAGCAGTCCCAGCTCTTCCCTGCCCCTCTATCAGGGACTGAGGTATGGTACACACTCACTCTCCCCCGGAGAGAAGAGGACCAGAGAAGGCCCAATATTCAGGCTCTTGGCTGTGTGACCTGCCCTTCTCAAGTAGGTAGAGGCACTGCCAAATTTGGGCAGTACTTCCCTTAAGTACAGCTAGGAGGAGGGCACCATGTCTGCTCTATGATCATGCCAGTCACTTGACAAAGAACTTTGTATAGTTTGAAACGTCATGCCTTTGACAGAATAAATCCTTATACCAAATCCGCAGTGCCCTGGATTTTCCATTCATTTTCATGCTTAGGATCTCGCTAGACAGGTTTTCCCCTGAACCATGGTGCACCGGTATTGAAACGCAAGTATTTTGAGCTTTTTATTCTGATATATGGTGTGCAGCACAGCATCTTTTTTGTACTGTCCCATGATTGGACATGCTCAGGCCTGATGTCCAAGCCTCCCACTGTCACACAAGTGCAGCACCAAGGAGGGGGAAACCCCATGATAACTACTGGCAAGGCCTGCTTGTACCATGACTTACTGCCAGGAGGAAAAGCAGATTAGTAGCCATAGATGGCATGGCTACATATACATAAATCAAAAGTCAAACAGTAATAATACAGATTCCCCAGAACATAAATTACAAAGGATACATTTCCACCCACTTAAGTGCTTATGTGTCTTATATCTTTTTTCCAAGCAAGAATTGTGCATGTGTATGTTGGGGCCCATTGTATCACTTGTCAAGGTGGATACAACCCAGTGCCTATTATTGCAAGGGTCTATCTCTCCATTAAGACAGGATTTATTTATAAAATGTTTTACCAGGAAGTATTACATTGAGAGTTATGTCCTGGACACAGAGTTATGATGACAATACATGGTTATATTAAATGATTAGAGCTGATACATTCAATTTATAGACATTTCATGGACAATTAGAGATAATATATGATTATGGAAATTGTAACAGAGCATCTCTAATGGCAGCAAACGGCTGCCACCCTTCGGCTGCCACCTTTGGTGTGACTGTGTGTTCTCATATCAAATAGAGTCCTGTGGTGATGATATCAGCTGAAAGCAAACAGATGGTCCCAGCAAAAATGCGGGGGGTGGGGGGGGGGGGTGGAGGATGGAGGTGACAATGTCCAGGTTTTTCAAGCTGTGTATTTAATTTCTTGATGAAATTAACCCTGTTCACGCTGGTTTAGTGGACAGGGGCAGTGAAGGGAAGCATGACATGGAGATGTCTTTAGTGCGACTCACGTGTTCTCATATCATAAAGTCCTGGCATGAAGGATATCTTGTGGGATACTGAAGAAGTCAAGCAGACTTTAAAGGTATTATACAGTAGATAGGTAGCAGGTTATAGAGGTAACAGTGTGGACATGAGTCTACAGAGGTGCGGGTGAATGTTCCCTCATGCTTTAAATCCTCAGTACAGCTATGGATGATTTTCAGGCATAAAAGATGCATAGAAAATGTGCACAGAATTGCACAGCCAGAAGCAAATAGTGTTAAAGCTATTTTTTCAAGTTTTGGTTATACGTTCAGGGTTTAATGAATACGGCGATATGCAAATCCGTTTGAAAATGGCCATTAATGCATTGAAATAACTTTATTGCAATTTAATAAATAGGCCTGTGGTGTCTCATTTTTGTGTTGTATTTATTTGTAAAGCATTTCTGTTATGTGTAATGATATGGTTTGTTATATTGTAGATATTCCCACATGAAATAGGTACCAAAGGCACAGGATAATAATGATCCAGAACTTAACCTTGGTAAATGACCCACTTTTAGGGTTAATTATTATTGAGTAAAAATGTATTTTAAAGTGGCACACTGTACAAGGTCTCTTGAACAACCCACAGGTACTAAGGATTGCGCAACAAATTCAGTAATGTAATGCAGTGAACAGTCTAGTTAATTTATCCAAGCATGGTAAAATAATCTGAACATCTGTGTTGGACTAAATCCCAGTATTTTTAGGTCACAAAGGAATTAACACATTTGCTCAAAGGAAAGTATTTTAACAAGTATTGTTTTTGACTCTGTTTAAAAACTAGCTGATCCAGGAATTAATTGCAACTTTCAATTCAGAACACATGACCTTAGAAATGTAAAAAATAAAGGAACCCCTGAACAAATAAGAGGAATGGAGCATGATACATGGACTGATGGCTCTGTAGTGATGCTCTAGGGGGGTCGGGGAAGATGACGGATGGCTATGTTATTTAAGGGGCTTTCACCCTGTGACCTGCTTCTCTCATTGGGGCCTATTCTATCAACTTCGATAACTAACTCAGAGGATTTTGAGCAGTTCCCAAACGAATTTGGGAAGTTTGCTATTCAGAAAGCTCAGATAACCTGCCAAACTTGTTCGGGAAGTGCAACTCCCCGAGCGGTAGCGCTGTGGCTCAAACACACCGAGCGGGAGCTGAAAAACAACTCCAACTCGCGTTTTTTTTTATAAAATCACCCTATTCTACTACCTTCACTTAATTAATAGTCACATGTTTCCTCGCTCAATCTAGCAATGTGCATAGCATTTATTTGCTTGTTGACAGAATTTTTTTTAATGTGCTCACTCTAGACAATGTAAAAAAAAATATTACAAAAATGATGTTACTCCGGTTGTAATTTTTAACAACGTATTAATCTGACAGAATTTTTTTTTTTTTTTTTACATTTCCTATGACGGATTGATCCATTGTACTTTTTTGTTACATTACAATAATAGATTAGAAATAAATACAATCCGAGAAATGGATTTAGATTAATCCCGCTGGGGGGTTATTTTAAAGCCGCACAACTGAGCCACATGTTGGAGGGGAATTTTAACTAATAAGCACCGATTGAAGTTGAAACAATCTGGCTGCGGATTTTACCCGGCAAAACGGATTTTGAAGGGAAAGCCAGGAAATTTTGGGGAACGGATTTGGACTGGTTCGACCATCTGTACTTCCAACTTATCATGTTGTTACAGTGTTATACACTTAAATGTGTAAGAGCAGGATTGGCTACACTGCTCATCATTTGATTGTCATGCTTAAAAAGTGTTTTTCACATAAATATCTATTTATATTCATGTCACGGGAGAGGTAGTGAAGCTTTAAGCAAATGAAGGCAATTTCTTGAAAGTTGCAAGCTGAGTGCTGATGCCAGAATGTCCTTAGGATGCCTCTTTGTTATTATTTTTAAATTGACATATTGTAATAACTGATTTGTGGTTGGGAGCAGTTCGTCTAGTTTCAGCTCCCATGCTGAAACTAGTGGTTAATGTAAGTTCTGGTTGGCAGCATTATTCATGCATTTGAGTTATCTTTAGTGCAGTTTTAAAAGCTGACATTTATAGAGGCATATTGGATATAAAAACATTGGGTATGTTTTAGAAGCACTTTGCAGATAACATAAGAGAAGAGAGTTCAGATTGTTATTGCTACCAGATCAGCCGTTTTTCTGCTAATACAATCACTTCCAATTTACCATGCTGCTACAATATTGTAATAATAACTTTATTTTTATAAAACTTTATTTCATATAGCGCTTTTCTTCCAATGCGACTCAAAGCGCTTCACAATTACAGTATAGCGCACAGTACACAGAATTTTTACAGACACAGTCCTTGCCCAGATGAGCTTACAATCTATGTTTTTGGTGCCTGAAGCACATGGAGATAAAGTGATTTGCCCAAGGTCAAATAGAGCTGACACCTGGATTTGTACCATGATCTCATGATTGAAACACAGTGTCATTGATTACATTTACAGAGACCGCCTTTACTCACTACTCCAGCCATGTACACTTAAAGGTACAGGACCAAGACAGAAAACACTGCTCATAAATTAAGTGTCTTGCTCGGAAAGTGTTTTCAAAAAGTATTTCTTTATATTCATGTAAAGGGAGATGTGTTGAAGCAAATGTACGCAATTTCTTAATAGATGGCAAGCTGGATGCTGATACCAGAATATCCTTTGAATACTTATTCCCTGATTCAGTTTAAGGAATAATTTCAGATATAGGGATTAATTATTATACCAGCACCAAATGAAGGTACAATGCTGAATGCCACTACAATTATTTCTACTGTTTATACTGTATATGCACCTGATAACAACATGCAGATGTGCAGCTCTTCTGGGCTTGGAACTAGGATAAGGTAAGAATTTATGTGGCTTTATTATCCTGAAGCCAGGGTCACGAATGGTGTATGATTGACTCCAGGTAGCTTAACTCATGTCTCACCTCTTCCAAAGCACAAACAAGTCCTTTTCTCTTTCTTGATTTTATTGAGGGAAATCACAGGGAGATAGGTGCTTGGTGATGTAATGTAGATAGAGGGTGCTTCTCTGTCTGATGTGCAGTGTATCAATGGTGAGACAGTGTAAAAAAAAAAATACCTTGCTGAGGTGTATAGCAGGCAGTTACTCACTCAGAGTCCAGGGTGAAAGGAAGTGAGCAGCAGTGTGGGTAAAGGGAATAGCCTTGGGACAGACTATCTTAGAACAAACAAAAGGGGGGCAGACTAGCCCATTCTGGAGAGAAAGGCTGGGGCTGCTATGGCAACTCACAGAATGTCTGAGGGAACTACAACATGTAGCAATAATGTTGCATTTTACATGCAGCGTTGCTGCTGGGACAGGGGAAACTGAGAAGTAATTAAACAAGGGAGAAATGGATCCCATAACTAAAGGAAAGACAGAGGAATATGGAATCTAGTTCCAGGACACTCCCCGTCTGGTATCTGTAGATACCACTATATAACAAACTATGTGGAACATATGTGCAATGCATAACAAAGATAACATCACATTCTCAAACAGTACAAGAGTCCATGTCCACATAGCGATGTGACACCGGCCGGTATCACTGGTATCAATGTCCCATGGCCAAGGTTCTTTGGCAAAGGATGCAGGGTGGATGCACAGCTCCAGGTTTGCTGGTTGCACCACAATGTCTTTGTGTAAAAGTCTCTGGTACTGTTTCCTTTTAGCCTTGTAAGAGAACAATATTTTTATCTCTGTAGTTTTGCCCACAGAGTGCACCCCCTTGTAGGTATGCCAGTCGTGGTAGCCTGTCGCTCTATCACCTGGCGTTTTGCAAAAGGAGATGGCTTTTGGCTCCTTGCGGAAGCGGAACAACACTCCTGGAAGACTGGTTGTCGTGTCTAGTCCAGTAGAGAGGGCGTCGTTCAGGGGGACTCCCTGGAGCTGAGCGCTGGGGCTGAACACTACCCGGATTTGATCGGGTTCCTGAGGGTGGTAGGCCCCAGATGATTGAAGGTACCAGCATTCTTCACCTTCCTTCATTAGAGGTGCTGGCTTTGCATGGCCGGTAAGGAATATCTTCTGGATGAAGGCCACAAAGTTGTTTTTGGTCTCCGGTTCCCTTTGTAGGTCGCAGAGGTGCGAAGTGAACCTAGAAATGGCATGTTCTCCGCTGTTCAGGAGGCGTCTTTTTGGTGAACAGAATGGTAGCGGGTTCACCCAGCTGCCCGGTCCGTCTTTAACGAGCTCCTTGACTGTTAACCTCGGGAATCCTCTATCTTCCCTCAATGGTGTTTGTTTGTCGTCTGGAACGCTGTGCACCGTAGGTCATCGGTGCTTTTCTCTTGCACGAGAACATCTCTACGTAATTTGGTGAAACGCTTTTGTGTCTCTTTGTTGACTGCCCTCAGGAGGCTGTTCTCTCCTTGGACATGACGAAAAACAGTCTCTTTTGCCCTAGTAAAACCCTTTATGAAATGTCTCTGTGGCTGTCTCTTTTTACGTGTGTAAACGAACAGTCCTTTTGACACTGTGGCTTCACCTGTAGGGCGCAGTCTTTTGCGGTTATGCCAGCCGTGACAGCTGGCTGCTTTATCGCTGGATACTCTGTGGAGAGGAACGACTGTACGGCCTAGCCGTGCCATTGCTCGTGAGAGGATCCTCCGATTGTTTATTGTCTTTTGGACGATCCCTTTGTCGGCCACCTTTGGGAGGTTACTTTCTTCCTTCGGTGGAATCGACTCATCATCCTTAGCTGTCTGGACTGCTGAGCATCCCAGGCCATTGTCACATCCCCCTGATGTGAGGATGTTTTTGTTGACCTCAGGGCTATGACCTTGTCTTTTCTCTTCACTTGACCCTTCGGTCACTTGGAGATAGCCAAGATATGGTTCAAAGAGAGATGTGTGTCCAGATTCTGTTACTACCGTTCTGCGGGCGTCAACATAGTCTTGCCCATGCTCTTTGTTGGTGCACGCGTTGCCCACTATCACCCATCCTAGGTCAAGTCTTTGGGCGTATGGCGCGTTGTGGGGTCCGTTAAGCTGTTTACGGACTTTATGTACCCTCATGATGTCCCTACCGAGCAGCAGCAAGATCTTGGCGCCTTGTTCTACTGGCAGGATGTAGTTGGCTATTCCTCTGAGGTGCGGGTAATGACGTGCCATGTCCGGTGTGGGAATCTCGTCCCTGTTTGTGGCCATGTGGCTGCACTCGATGAGTGTGGGGAGAGCTATATTCACTCTGTTATCCACCGAACGTATGATGTAACCACTTGCTCTTCTCCCTGTTGACTCAGTTGACCCTGCACAGGTTCTGAGGGTGTAGGGTGAGGCATTGTCCTGTAAGTAGAATAGGTTGAAGAACTCCGTCTTCGCCAATGATCTGTTGCTTTGGTCGTCGAGGATTGCATACATCCGAATAGCCTTCTCAGGTTGTCCCTGGGGGTGCACTGCGACAAGGCATATTTTGGAGCAGGACATTTTGTCACCTTCTTTTCCGCAAACCTCAGTGCGCTGAGATGTGACGGATGTTGGCTCTCCTTCCTCCCCGCCATGCTCCGCTAGGGTGGATGGGTTGTTGAGTTGGTGGGGTGTCAATGCCCCTGTGTGTAACGATGTCACGTGCTTGTCACTTTCGCACACCGTACATTTGATTTCTTCTTTACAGTCTTTGAATAAATGAGTTGTGGAAGCACAACATTTGAAACAAGCTCCCCATTCCCTGAGTAAGTTCTTTCGCTCCTCTATGGGTTTCATTCTGAATCCAATACACTCGTTAAGCGGATGCGGCCTTCTGTGTATAGGGCATTCTTTGTTAAGGTCCCTTGGTTTCTTGTCTCTGGCGATCGACTGATCGGGAGTAGTTTGGGTCGTGGGAGGCACGTTCGTCCTGTGGACCGAGATGGGTGTTTGGATGTTACCATATCTCGTCGCTGGTCTCACGTTCCTCAGACTGCTTGCACTGTATGTGGTTTGCGCACCTAAGATGAAACTGGGGTCGTTCCTTGTCCTGGCTGCTTCGCGAATGAAGCTCAAGAAAACTGAGAATGGGGGGTAGACGACTTGCTTCTCCCTTTTGTATTTGGAACCTTGTGAAATCCACCTTTCTTGGAGGTTGAAGAGTAGCTTCTCCAGGATGGGTCTCACTCCACGAGCTGAGTCTAGGACGTTGAGACCTATTAAGGAATGGTCTTTCCTTGCGAACTCCAGTTCTTGCAGCAGGTCCCCGAGCTCTCGTAACTTTGAGTAGTCTTTAGTTGTGATCTTGGGGAAGCTGTCGACTCTTTTGAAGAGCGAATCCTCAACTGCTTCAGGGCTGCCGTAGGACTCTTCTAGCCATTCCCACACTAGGTCAAGACCTACTTGGGGCTGGTGCGTGTTTGCCGCCCGCAGTCGATTCGCGTGCTCTCTGGATTCGTTCCCCAGGAACTTGAATAGCAGGTTGAGCTCTTCTCTTGCTGAGAAGTCCAAGCTGTTGATTGCATCTTTGAACGTGAACTTCCACGTCCGGTAGTTCTCAGGGTGGTCGTCGAAGCAGATGAGCCCTGCTTGCACCAGGTCGCGCCGGATCATATACTTGGCTATGTCTGTCAGGCCTGAGGCATCGGCGTGTTTGTCCCGTTCTGAGGTAGTTGCTGGGAGGGTCCGTGCGGTAGCCTCTTCCTTGGCGTGGACGCGTGATGACTGTTGGTCGGTGTGAGGGGCTGTATTTCCCCGTGTGGGTGTACCTGGATGGCGAGCCCGTTGTAGTGCATCCGTGTGCGCGCTGGCGTGTGGATCACTGTTGCGGCTGTGGCTATCCCAGGCAGCATGTGCCATTGACGGAGCAGCGTCTTCTCCTCGTGGACCTAGCAAGTCTTCGGTGACTGTGGTGTCACTCCCTCCGTGTTGAGATGGTGTGCTGGTGTTTACGCTGAAGAGGCTCCTTACGTAGTCTTCAGTGCGTTGGGCTGGAACCTCTGAGGCTATCTGTCTGTACGGTAGCTCCCCGCCGTCCTGTCTCGCAGCTGCTTCTAGGACTTCGGCTTGGGCTATGGCGGCAGCGGCGTCCTCTTTTTTGCTTAGAGCCTCTAGATCCATGTCTAATTCGGCCTTTCTACGTGCATTGGCAGCGGCGGCGGTAGCAGCGGCGGCGGCATTGGCAGCGGCGTCCTCTTCTATGCGCGCCTTTTCTGCCCTTACGGCTGCCTCTCTCCGACCATATTCAGCCCTGGCACGTGCAGCCTCTGCAGAGGTTCGCGCCTTGGTAGCGCTTGCGCTAGCGCTGGACGCGTTAGATCGCGCTGATCTTGCTGACCTTGATGAGTGCCTGGATGTGCTTGAGCGCTGCGATGCGGTTTCCAGCAAAAGGTCTTTTCTCCTACTCTCGACCTCCGTGATAGTGGATCGCACGCGGCTGTCTCGTGCCAGGTCAATGTTACTCTGTAAGTCTCTTTCTTGCAGGCTTTCGCTGGTGTTGGCCCTGGTCAGGTAAGTAATGTATGCCTCTGACAGCTCTTGATAACGCGAGTGATCAGTCCTTAATTGCGTTATTGCCTGCTCGAGCTGTTGCGCATAGTTGCCAACACTAGTAACATTGCGTATTCCCAGTGTGGTTGTTTCCCAGGCCAACTCTAATTTAGCGCGGTGCGCTTCAACATCAGTCTCGTATTTTTCGCGGGCCTTTTGTGTTTTGTGTCAGTGTGACTGCCCGTTTGGGCCTTGCGCCTGCCTGCGCCTGTTGCAGTTGCGCAGCGGTCTCTGTGTCTGAGTGATCGCTTTCCTGCGTGATGTCTGGTGAGGCTCTGAGTTCTGCCATGCTGTAGGTGTGTGTAGGCCTTTTGCCAGTGCGTGTGGCATGCGGTCTTTTACCTTGTCAGCGATGGGCGTCTGTCTCAGATGATGCCGAGCGGTGTCCTGCAGCGTGCAGCGTAGCGGTAGCTGTACTCACAGGTGTCCGGTGGCTCTGACCCGTGTCCTGGCGGGTGTCCGGTGGCGTGGCCCTTGATGGCGTTGGCCGTGGGAATGTGCGCAGGGGTAGGTGAGATGGTGGATCCTCACTATGGGGCTGTGCAGAGGGTGAACTCAGACAGAGAAAGGCAATTACGTTTGTGTGTAAGCTGTACTGTCAGTTTGCAAGGCTGCTGCCTTGTGTGCAAGGTAGTTTGCTTATCTGTAAGGCTGCAGGCTGTGTGCAGTTTGCTGTATAAGGCTTGCTGCCCTGTCTGGCAGTGTGAAGCTGCTGCTTGTCCAGAGACTATTCTGTATAGCATAAAGTCTATGAGTAGTAGCTCCTGTGTGATTCCCCTTTGTTTTACTATCCTGAAGCCAGGGTCACGAATGGTGTATGAATGACTCCAGGTAGCTTAACTCATGTCTCACCTCTTCCAAAGCACAAACAAGTCCTTTTCTCTTTCTTGATTTTATTGAGGGAAATCACAGGGAGATAGGTGCTTGGTGATGTAATGTAGATAGAGGGTGCTTCTCTGTCTGATGTGCAGTGTATCAATGGTGAGACAGTGTAAAACAAAAAGGCCTTGCTGGGGTGTATAGCAGGCAGTTACTCACTCAGAGTCCAGGGTGAAAGGAAGTGAGGAGCAGTGTGGGTAAAGGGAATAGCCTTGGGACAGACTATCTTAGAACAAACAAAAGGGGGGCAGACTAGCCCATTCTGGAGAGAAAGGCTGGGGCTGCTATGGCAACTCACAGAATGTCTGAGGGAACTACAACATGTAGCAATAATGTTGCATTGTACATGCAGCGTTGCTGCTGGGACAGGGGAAACTGACAAGTAATTAAACAAGGGAGAAATGGATCCCATAACTAAAGGAAAGACAGAAGAATATGGAATCTAGTTCCAGGACATTTATTATAGGGCATTTTAGTTGGTGCACACGTCTGTGGAAAAACAACAAACATGTTCCAAGAAGAGAAGGGCACCAGCAGGCCCCAGCAGGCCCCAGCAGGCCCCAGGAGGTCAAGGGTCAGCATGTTGCAAGGAGTTGGAGGCAACAGCATGCCCCAGGATGTCAGGGGCCAAGCATGCCCCAAGTAGAGGGAGGACCAGGAGGACAAGGACCCCAACATGCCCGAAGTGAATGGAGGATCTCACAGGCCTCAGGAATGACAAGGGCCCCAGAATGCCCCTGGTAGAGTGGGACTTCAGCAGGTTTCAGAAGGACAGTAGCCCCAGCATGCCATAGGAAGAGGCAGAACCAACAGGCTTCAGGTGGAGAGAAGACCCAGTGAGGGAGGGATCTGGGTGGCTGGCCTGGAAGTCTGTTTGAAGCAGCTTCAACTCCCTATTATTAGACCGAACATCATCCACTATGGACTCAATGGCAATAAAATGGAGGGCTCATGAATCACAATGATAAACCTTGTGAAAATTATCTAATAAATACGTGAGCGGTGTCCTTTTATCAATACATTTGTTAAATATTTGTAATATTTCTAATGTGTTCAAATATTCTTATTTTTAAATTCCTAGTGGATTTGCCCACGTATTGTAAGCCACAATCACATTGAAGAAGATATACTGTACTATAAGTTTGGTATTACAATTTATGAAGGTGTCAGTATTAAATTTGTTTCCAGTTTTGTTAGATTGGAACGGTTCAGAAGGTCTCGTGGAACCATAAGCCTTGCACTTAGAACACTGAAAGAAACCTCCAAGAGGCTGTACAAATTTAGGGGCCAGAACACTTTTAAGATCTCTTGCTCTGCTAAAAAAATCCCCTTGGATTGTGAGGGTAAAATTTGTCCTAAAATTGGATCCATTTTAAGAATGTTTCAATGTCTGGATAATATATTTGTAATTCTAAAGAAGTGCCCCACTGAATCATGTAATGAACATAGGAGTTTGGTGTTTCTTAGGCTGCGCTTATAGTGACGGCGACAGCGCCGTGACGTCACAGGAAAACAAATGCATTGCCGCCGTCGCTGGCACTATAAGCGTAGCCTTAGGTGCAATATTGTTGGTTTCCAAAGCCTGTACAGCTGTTCCTGAACTGAAGGCGCCGAGTGTGCTGTGTTGCCCTGCTGCCCGCTTCCCTGGTTACCGTATCGGAAGTTCGTCAATCCCTTACCGGATGTGACGTCAGACACCATCCACCGCGATCCGACGGGAGTCACTGGGAGGTGAAGCAGCAAGTGTTTCATCTGTTCCGGCACTCTACTGCTTCAAGTAAAATCCTATGTGTACATGTCCTATGTACTTATTGTGAGTACATTTCCTACATGTTTTTAACATATACATTTTTACACCTTCGATCTACTGTACACTATGGTCTCTCCTTGTTTTCTATGAACACCGACTTGAGGGGGATTTCTCCTGTACTATCATCTGTTCGAGTCCTTGTTACTGCTGGGCAAATACTTACCTGCTGTCCTGATTAACAGTTACCTGTTGTCCTGATCTATGCTGGTTTAATACTTACCTGCTGTAAGTAGGCATTTATACAGAGCCAAGACTCATACACACCAATTTTGTGTTATTTTATTGCACCATCATTTTTTATTCTTTATTTTGGGGTGTTCCTGAAACCATCGCTCCCTTCCTACCCTGGACCTGCATTATCTTGAAGGGAATCTGTACATATTCCCTGGAAGGTTGAGAATTGCTTTTTCGGTTCACCTTACAATTCACTTTATATTTTTTTATTATTCACATTATCACAATCACTGTTGTTTAGCGCCGCTCCAAGTCACTTTGGTTCACATCTCTCTGTTTGGGACAGGGGTATAAATATGCCTTCTCCCCAGCCTCAAGAGAGTCATTCTGGACTGGAAATCCTTGGTGATGGCTGTGTGCTGATAGGGGACTGGCAGAGCCCCTGTAAAGGAAGATCTGACACTGAGTCAGCAGAAGGGAACTGAGGAGACCCAGGGGCATCATGTGTTGCTACGGTCTGGAGTGAAGCAATGGCAGGGAATTTACAACTACTAGCTCGTGGAGTACAAGGCAGTGCTTCCCATACTATCAAGGACAGTGGTGCAAGTTGGGAACACGTATTGGGGTGAACTACTGGACGGAGGTCCCTGCACCTAGGACTTTAGGTTGTTCCCCCAGTTGGGTGAGTTTGTGCATGTGTATGTTTTATGTACTGGAAGTTTGTGGAAACTTTTTCCAATAAATTCACTTTTGTTTAACTCTGCAGTTCTGTCTAGTGTATTGATCCCTGGTGTAAATTGTCCTGATCTCCCGTGACAGTAATGACAGCTTTTGCACACGTGAAACGCACGCATCTGCAGAGTTGGGCGACAGCCTATGACATCACCACACGTAACACCACAGGTTTAACTTGTTCCCCCTTTTTAACTGACTTGAGCACTCAATATTACTTAGAAATTATTAATTTAATTTATAGGAGTTCTCCCACCCCTATGAGTTGTGGTACTCAGGAGCGCTTTTGTACTAGCACAATTTACTCCGACCTTTCTATTGCTATCCGGTGGTTGGGTGGCATTGCTATATTCTAACTGTGAGCATATTAAGAGGCTATCACTTATTGTATTATCAGGGTACCTCATTTAGTGGTGAGGATTTGGAGACTTGTACAGTATTTAACTCTATCTACAGTTCTCTCTACAGCCGCACCACCCACTCTATGGTCACTGTTAAGAGATAAGTGATAAGCTTTGTGCATTTGAATGAAATACAGGCATACCCCGCTTTAAGTACACTCACTTTAAGTACACTCGCGAGTAAGTACATATCGCCCAATAGGCAAACAGCAGCTCACGCATGCGCCTGTCATCACGTCCTGAACAGCAATACCGGCTCCCTACCTGTACTGAAGCTGTGCGCAAGCGGGGTGACTATAGAGCCTGTTACAAATGCGTTATTTACATCAGTTATGCACGTATATGACGATTGCAGTACAGTACATGCATCGATATGTGGGGAAAAGGTGGTGCTTCACATTAAGTACATTTTCGCTTTACATACATGCTCCGGTCCCATTGCGTATGTTAATGCGGGGTATGCCTGTATACTTACCTTCTAGTATACACTAGCCGCCAAGGAGACTGTACTTCAATATCATTATCATACCCAATATCATACCCGCATCATACATTTTATATTGACTGTTTAGCTACTGTAAGTGTTTTTCAACCAGGGTTTCCCCGGGCATCCCTCAAGGATTCCCTGCAATTTTCTGGTCATTTTAGAATTGTATCAAATACAGAATAATTTGCAATGCATCTGATCACAGATGCGCTATTAGAGAGGGTTGGGGTTCCTTAGAATTTCACGTAGGGTTCCTTAACCAAAAAAAGGTTGTACTGCACCGACACACTTTATTCGAGCAAATACCCAGTATGTACCTGGCAGATACCTGGAATGCGCCGCTCCTCACCTCTGACAAGCCCCGTTGCGTTTGCCTTCCCAGCCTGGGTTCATGCCTGGCTGACGGGCGGCTGATCTGTTAAATGATAATGATTAGGATTTAATAGGCTGCAATGCTTCGCGTGTCTACCAGATGGCATAAATTCATGAATTGTAATGCAGTATATATATATATACTGTGCAGTATTGCAGCCAGCGGGAATAAAATGCTTCAATCCCTGCCTGGAAAATAACCCAATGCACTCGGGCAGAGAACAGTCACAAACCTCAATACACCTGGGTATACCCGAATTCGTGGGACTAGCCGAGCTCGAATAAAGTGTGTCGCCAGTGTAAACCACTGGTTTAGCTTTTTACCAAATGCTTATTATTTAAAGGAGCAGTTCATACAATATCTGACATGTGTTTAAAAAAAAAATCAGTTCTGTAGTATTAGATAAATATTTACTAGGGGCGCTGCTATAGCCCTGCGGCCTGAGAGAGAGGCAGAGAGAGAGAGGGGGGTAGCGAGAGAGGCGGGGCCAGAGAGAGAGGCAGGGCCAGGGAGAGAGGCAGGGGCAGATAGAGAGAGGCAGGGCATAGAGAGAGAGAGGGGAGCAGAGAGAGAGAGAGACAGAGACAGCAGAGAGCAAAGAGAGAGATCAAAGCGAGAGAGACCAAAGAGATAAAGAGAGAAACCAAAGAGAGGGAGAAACCAGAGAGAGGGAGAGCGAGAGAGGCAGAGAGAGAAAGATAGGTGCAGAGAGAGAGAGAGGGCGGCAGAGAGAGAGAGGGGGGCAGAGAGAGAGAGAGAGAGCGGGTAGAGAGAGAGAGAGTGGGCAGAGAGAGAGAGCGGGCAGAGAGAGAGAGCGGGCAGAGAGAGAGAGAGAGCGGGCAGAGAGAGAGAGAGAGAGCGTGGGCAGAGAGAGAGGGGCAGAGAGAAGTAGCCGAGAGAGTGAGAAAGAAGGAGAGGGGCAGAGAGAGAGAGGGGCAAACTGAGCTGCAAACTGTAACAATAGATAATGTTACCTGTATAAGAATACATTGTAGCTGCTGAATAACACAGACTAAAGCAGGCCTGCACAACATACGGCCCGCGGGCCGCATGCGGCCCGCCTGGCCTCTCTGTGCGGCCCGCGATGAGATTTAAAAAAAAAACTTTAAAAAAACTTTAAAAAAAATAAATGGTGGCGATTTCCCGCTTCCCCTCCCTGCTCCCTCCCCCCCCCCGCTCACAACGTGGGACAGAGGGGGAAGTCACAGCCAGCTGAGCTCTTCTGCGGCCACTCCCCCCCTGATCCCAACGTGGATATGTGCAGGGGCGTGATGTGTGGTGCAGTGAGGTGAGGTGCATTGAGGTGAGGTGGAGGGGAGGTACATTGAGGTGAGGTGCAGGGGAGGTGAGGTACAGGGGAGGTGAGGTGCAGGGGAGGTGAGGTGCAGGAGGGGTGATGTGAGGTGTAGGGGGTGAGGTGCAGGGGTGATTGGAGGTGCAGGGGTGATTGGAGGTGCAGGGGGGGGTGATTGGAGGTGCGGGGGGGGTCATTGGAGGTGCGGGGGGGTCATTGGAGGTGCGGGGGGGTCATTGGATGTGCGGGGGGGTCACTGGAGGTGCGGGGGGAGGGTCATTGGAGGTGCAGGGGGGTCATTGGAGGTGCAAGGGGGTCATTGGAGGTGCAGGGGGGGTCATTGGAGGTGCAGGGGGGTCATTGGAGGTGCAGGAGGGTGGTTGGAGGTGCAGGGGAGGGTGGTTGGAGGTGCAGGGGGTGATTGGAGGTGCAGGGGGGATGATTGGAGGTGCAAGGGGGTGAATGATGTGAGGTGCAGGGGGGGAGAATGATGTGAGGTGCAGGGGAGGAGAGTGATGTGAGGTGCAGGGGGTGGGAGAGTGATGTGAGGTGCAGGGGTGGAGAATGATGTGAGGTGCACGGGGGGAGAATGATGTGAGGTGTACGGGGGAGAAGGATGTGAGGTGCAGGGGGGGTGGGATGTGTGTGGTGTGCAGGGGGGTATTGTGTGTTTGATGTGGAGAGGGAGTATTATGTGTGTGGGTGAGGGGGAGAGATGGGGGTATGAGAGATAGATGGGGAGTATCGCAAAGGTTGATAGTGAGGGGTTCTGGGGGAGATATGAGGATGATGATGAGAGATGATTATGATGATGATGATAATTTTACCCGTACGGCCCCAAATTTTTTTCCTTGGAGCAGTTCGGCCCTTCTCACTTTACGAGTTGTGCAGGCCTGGACTAAAGGATTGATTGAAACTGAAAGGCAGCCATTTAGGGAACTTTGGGAATCAGCATCTTTGCTGATCGGTCACGGGACAATCAATTGATCGGCAGCTTTGCTAATTCGTTTTCAATAAAGGTAATCAAAGGTTGCAAATATTAAAACAAATATATATATATTTATTTATTTATTTTTGTGCCGCTTCAACTGCCTCTTTAAGTACTGTACTTAGTACAACTGGTCACTGACTAAGACAGGACTCAGCATCATTCTGTATTAGTATACTTTATTTCCCCTCTCACACATTATCTGATAAGCCTCATAGATTGGAAGACTACAAGTCCTCATTTTTGACACTTGATTAGCAGGTCTGGATATTACAGTTATTTAGTGACAGGAGCCCCATCATAGGAGGCTGCAGCTATCAGCTTGACTGCTAGCTGTTCACATCATAGTCTATATTCATTTTATTATAAGGTGACTAATTACCACCTCTCACCCAATCCACCCCTACTCACAGTCCGCTTTCGACACACAGAGACACACAATTCCCCCCAATACCCATACAATCCCCCCCCACACAAAATAATTACCCCCTGCCAAATACCACTACCCACTCCCCAAATACAGACACCACTACACACCTCCAAAAATGGACACCAGTACCCCCCCCCCAATACAGACACCACTACATCCTCCCAAATACAGACACCACTATACCTCCCCAAATATGGACACCAGTACCCCCCAAATACAGACACCACTGCCCCCATTCAAATACAGACACCGCTGCCTTATGTTTAAACCTTATAAAAACAATTTAGCATTAAATGTATGGGAGGACTGACAACATTTTGTAAATGGCTAAATGTTCAAGCACTGTGCTGGTATCTACTATTTGTATGCTGTACATGCTGTAGTTGGGTGCTCCACTTGCATGATAGATTGTCATAGACATCTTTATCAAAAACTTCATCTGCCTTTCCAGGCAATATGCAGTCAGAGCGCAGAGTCACATCTTGGGTTGCGTGTTCGTCCCCACTAAGTGGCCTTAATGGGTCCTCCTGGTGGCAGAACTGTCAGTCCAGTCAGCTTAATGGTGCTGAGAAACACCAAGAACTGAGGCGCCAACTTTTGCAGTTTTGCCCCATATTATTATTCCACTAAAATGGTTAAAAACGGCTGGAGGAGCCAACTTATGCGGCCGGGCTGTACCGCTGCCAAAGTCTTAAGAATCAGGGCTCCAACTTCTGCGGTTGGGCCCAGGCAACCAAAAGGGGGAACTGGGCATCGAGCATTCTTCTGGTGTTTAGGCTTTTGATTTATTTTATTTTGTTGTAATGCTTATTGTGGGTAGCATGGGTGGGTGAAGGTGGTATTTGGCCCATGTTGGGTGATTATGCCTACTGGGTGGATAGCGGGAGAGATTAACGCCTTCATTACCTTAGCGGTACTAACCACTAAGGTAATGGAGTTAACTCCTCCTGCAAACCCCCCCCCCCCTCCTGCAAGGCCTAAACACTGCCTGTAAATGTATTTTTATTGCTTCAGATTGATGCCAGGGATCTCCGGTGCTGATATTAATGTGTATCAGCTCCGGAGACTCCCGGCATCATTCCAATGCAGGAAAGTGCATTTTTTTCCTAAGTCCTAATCTCGGATCCCTTGGGCAGGTGAGATAAATCTTTGATAAACATGCAATTCCAGAGATCCAATAATCTCATCGGAGCTACTAGAATAGCTACTTTTGAGCAAAAATGAGAATTTTAGCTTTTTTTGCAGCTCCCGTGCAATATGTTTGGGAAGGAGCCAGAAATCACGAAAAAATGCTTTCCCCGAACAATTTAACCAACTCAGTGAAGCTTTCTGAATAGGTACCTAGCAACATGTTGTGATAACTGCTCAAAATCCGTGATGAGTTGGTTATCAAAGCTACTGTACTAGAATATGCCCCTAAGCCTTTATAGTAGTTAGCTTGTTCAGAAGGTATGTGGGCATCTGTATGTAGCTAGGTGTTTTCTTTACCAGGGGCTGGAGAATAACATCTACCCAGCCAGAGATGTCCCATTAGTGCACCTATTCCTAAATTGATGATTGGTTTTCCTGGGTACCCCTTTTTATATATTTCAGGAAGCATATAGGGAGCCCCTTTTGGGTTCTCAGAAATAAAGTAATGTATGTGTTTGATTCTTTCATGTAAATATTAGTGGCATTTTCCTACATTTTGCTGTAGTGTCTCTTATCTGAGAGTTGTCAATGTGCCTCTTGTAGGTAGTTTGTTGTGTTGAAAATAACTACAGTTCCTCCTTTATTTGCTCCTTTGATTATTATGTCCTTATGTCTTAATTGTGTATATGGCTTTTTTTATTTTTTGTTAGCTGTTATGTCTTCTGCTAACAAAGTTCTGAAGTTTCAAATGACTTAAATGTTTTTGTAAGTACTTTGGATAAGTCGTTGCCAGAAGGATTAAGGACTCAACTAAGTGTGAAAGAGATATTTGCATATGTCAAGTGGCATTAGCATCCAGTACACCAACATGAAGCATTCAAAAGTGGTTCTGTTCATAGGTATTGCAGCTATGAAATTGAGTGAAAGGAAAACAAATAGGAAAAATGTGCAAATACAGAAATAATTTAACTAAATATGCATGTTGTGAACCAGTAATTCTTCTGACAGAATTAACGAAAAGATTATTTCTAAAGATTAATGATTAAGTGGCTATTGTCAATAAATATTACTGAAAGGCATTGTACCACAAGATTTTTATATATTTTCTATAAATGTATAAAAATCACTTCCTGGTAAATGCCCCTCCTCCAAAAAGGCGCAGAATAAATGTATGATTATCCACAATGCCATTGTCTACAATTATAATGATGTTATTAGATCATACTTGGATTATTCACAATGCTGAAAAATGATATCATGTGATTAAAACTTTTTCATTTAGGAATAGATTTTTTTAAAAATTGTTGATTCGGAAGAATTATTCAATTGTTTGTGAACACTATATAACTATTTAAATACAATTACAATTTTGTTTACCAATTAATATCATTAATACAACTAGCAATCAGATGATAGTCATCCATTTCCGAGTTGGCAAATGAGTAAAACACGTAAGAGCTTTAGCACAGAAAATACTGCATTACAGTAGCGTTTTAATGTAATCCCTCATTTGCAAGTTTATTTTTCATACTGGTGGAAAATTAGCATGCTGCATATTTTATCTATGCTCTTTAAACTCATGTGTGAATCACTGGAGTCCATAATATAACGCAAGTGCAGGTTGTATATCAGAGGGTAAAGTGACATTATTTTTCCACTGTACAGCTAAAAAAAACAAATAAACACACAGAACACCAACTAAAAAACAAACTTAATGTACTCGTCCCATGTATAGATTCCTAATCTTAATACATTAGATATGTAAACACTCTACTGTACGCATGTTATTCTTTTCAAGTGTGATAGTGCCGATTGGGCACAACTGCACAGAATCTTATACTAACGTCAATGGGCGTTTGACCCTTTTTTCTGTGTAGTTGTGCTACAAATCCCGCACACTAAGGGTTAACTTCATCTGGAATTAATGACATTTTAAAAGGGCCTGTTTTTCCTAAGTTTTATAGAGAGTATCAGAGTCAAATCTAACCCAAATGTTCATGGGCCAACTTTATTGGTCAATAAATCAACTAATGTTTACAATGAATTTGACAACCAGATGTGCCAAGAATGGACCAGAATATGTTAATGTAAATTGAAGGGGATTTCAAAGGACTCTGGACAGATCAAGAGGGTGTGACCAGGAGGGAATTCCTAGGTCTTCATAGATTTAGTAAAAAATAAAATAAAAAAAAGATATTTTGTATCTGCTATGATTCACAAGAATAACGAAAATAGCTTTGTGACATCTGAAACCAGACAGACTAAATTACACTAAACAGTTTACAATATGTATAGTGCAAAGTTCAGGTATTTATTGGCCCCAAAAAGTAGATGTAGCTCTGGCAAGTCTGATGTCTATGCCTTCAGCAAACTTATCTGAATGCAATGACGTTGGTCACATTATTCTAAGGGTTACAGAAATATAGTTATGGGTTATTTTTTACTCTGAGCTGGTTTGCGTTTAAAAAAGTGCTCACTCATAAATGTCATGAGATTATGTGGAAGTTAAGGACACGTCCCAAGAGTGTGGGACTTATTCTGTTCCTAGTGCACAGTATTTTGGATAAAAAGCCTGTATTTGGGATATGAATGGTAGAATTCAACATAGAGGTGTATTTGTGCCAAATAAACATGTAGATTCTCTGATTTTCTTCTTAGGACCCGATATTGTTATTTCTGATGTTTTACCCTGTTTATTTTATGAACTGTATCCATTTCTAAATTGTATGGTTGTTGTAACATTCTTTTATTGTACTAATTTTGTACTGTATATTACATCTAAAATGTAATAAGTATTGTCTTTGAACACTAGATGCATATAGCACCTTCTGAAGAGACTAACCGCCTCTTAGGACACATTTTGCTACATTCGTTTTTTTTCTGATCACTCGTAATACGCCTGGTCGATTTGGATCACAAATCTGTAAATGGAAGCCGAATCAGGTAATGTAATCCGAATCCGCAAATATATATATATTTTTAATCTCTCTCTTTCTCTCCCTCCCTCTCCCAATCCTCAGCACATCCTCTCCTTTTTCTCATCTAGAAAGTGTGTACAGGCAGGAAGTGAGTGTCAATTGATATTACTATTGGTACGAACCACGAGTCACCTGCAAAACGGATTACGCATGATACATATGGCCCAAATTGCCCAGCGGTTTATGTCAATTTTGACCCGACTGACTGTGGCATATTTGCCTCTGATTTTCACACCACAGATCAGATTGTACCCCGAAAGCATGGGGATGTCTGTGGAGCAAATTATGTTAAGTTCGCCCATCTCTAGTGGTAAGGCCCATTGGCCATATTCTTCCACTAAATGACTTTAAGTGGTTTTTGAACTATGAGAATTCCACACCAACACAAAGATTCAATACAACTGAGATGCAATACAACAATCTTTTTAGCCAAGTACTTGAGTTTGTGAATGTTCTTTATGTGTCTATATGTCTGCTTTAATGGTGGTCGGGCATGCAATACATTACAGACAGAGTAATGGATTTCAAACCATTTTGAGCATAAAGAAATGTCTGTTATTTACTATATCTTTGTACTGAGAATCAATCAGTTTGTTTAACAATCAGGACAAATTAAACTAAATATAAACTGTACAATGCACCAAAAAGCAAAACTATCCAAATGAAATTCACATACTGTGGTGACAAAAGCAAATAATAATTAACCCTCCTTTCTAGGACATGAAGAGCTGAGACAATAAAAAAAAGTTCTATATACAAAGCTGGCGTGCTACAAGTATTAGCAATAGGCAATAGTAAAATAAACATTCTACAGTGGTACAGATGTAGCAAGACTTACAGCCAAGGCTGAAAAAGCTTAAAGCCAATGCTCAGGAGATAGTGCTTCCACGGAAATGCTGCGAGGATCCATGCTTCCAAATCTGACCCCCACAGCGATAATCCTTGGGCAACGGGCTAGTTGCAGTCTCGTGGCTTGCCCCAGTAGTGAAAACAGTGTCTTGCTATATCTGCAGCAGGTGTTTTTTTACAATTTGTATATACAGTACTGTACCACAAAGTGACATTTAAAATATTTACGTTTATGGACTGAAATGATAAACTTCAAATTCCCAGACTGTACTGCGCTCGTTCAAAAGCTCCCATTCAAGTCAACAGGGTTTTTTGGCCCACTGCAGTGAGATTGGCCACTGTGGAGTTTATATAATCAGCCACTGGATGTTCTAAACTAAGCGTAACAAAAGTGAACCAATTCTTTGTTCCTTTAGAAACTAGTTGAGAGTTTGGTAGATGTACCTTTAAGTCCTTTAAATACTTTACATCTGCTGTGTAATCATTTACAGTATCTACAATTTATCATCTGTAATCCACAACATACAATTACAGTATCAACCTGTTATTGGCAAATAAAATCCTTGTTACAAAGAAAATGTAAAATTCATCAAAGTAATATCATTAATCAACTTGCTTACCATGATACCCGTATGAAGAACTATATAATGTACAGTTTGGGTAACGTCCGCGGCATGAACCAAATTGTGGTATGGATTTTTGTACTTGCTGTAACCAACTTCCAAAGCTTCCACAAACAAAACAAGGCAGGAAATTGGAATCTGAAGTAGGTAAACACATTATTTGTTAGAGCTTTCTAAACCAAGTACAAATATATTGTGTGAAATTCTCCATCACAGTATATACTGTATGAGCTACTGTATACTCCATTAATGTTTGTGACACAAGTTTACACCTTCCCATTGGTGTGACCACTTGTATGGAGATTAATGGGATACTACTGTACCAAATGACGTTGTGATTTACAGTTCATATTTAATTAATAGTAAGGGATTACAATAGCAGCAATGTTGAATTGCATTATTGTGGTCAACACAAATAGAAAAGAGGAGAGAAACAAGATGGATGGAGCAATCCCAATATTGTAAGTACTGGCCATTATGATAATGCTACTGCAATGTGTAACCAATGCATATGAACATGCCAAGGCTAATTTAAAAAAATGTTTAGCATGCGAGTTTCAGAGGGGGAGGATCTCAGTCACTTTTAGGGTATTTCATTAAGTTGTCCCTTTTCAATGTTAATAATATTTTAATATATAACTATCTACTTGAAAATTTAGAGTGATAGTAGGAAGTATTTAAACTACAGCTACAGCTAAATGTAGAACGAAAGAAAGTATTTTACCTTAAAGCGGTTAATAAGGTCATATCTGGTGAACAGTTCATATACCATGAATTTAAGGGCATGGTCTCCACTTGCCACATTCAAGGCAAACACATCAAAAGACCATCGATCAACATCCTATTGGAAGAGAGAAAGGGGTATTCATTAAAATGTAATTAAAAAACATTGAAATGAATATCTTCCAGGCAGTTGTTTCAATTTCCTCCAAATTGTTTACTAGTTCACTGTGCCTATTAAATATAGATATATCAAGGCCTATCTGTATGTACTAACACGATTTTGTTAAAAAAAGGTTAAAAAAATTAAATAAATTAAAAAACATTACGATTGTAGTGCTAAAAAGTGGTTCAAACTCTAATAAAATTTGCACAGTATGTATGAAAGTGGATATATAATTTGTAGCATGACTCAGGGGCAGATTCATCAGGCGCCAGTATGGGTTAGTGCAACAGATCAAGTTTATACTGTATATGTAGCACCATCCAATAACATGACAATATAGGAATAAATATGTCATACATAAAAGTAGACATTGGAAAAAGGAGTCCCTGCTTCGAAGAGATTACAATCTAAGTGGTAAGTAGGGCGAATTTACAGAGACAATAGGTGGGTGTTATGGTGAGTGCGTCTGCAAATGGTCATGGTAAATGCATATACAGTAAGACATATAGTATCAGCTAACTGAGCTACCCACATGCTTCATTAAAGAGGTGTGTTTTAAGATGGGTCTTAAAGGCGGAAAGAGAGGGTGCCATTCGGATATTGAGGGGAAGGGCATTCCAGAGGTGTGGGCAGTAAGTGAGAGGTTTGAGATGGGAGAGGGCTTTAGATACAAAAGGGGCAGACAGAAGACATTTTTCAGAAGAATGGCAGGTGTTTAATGAGAAATTAGGGCTGAGGTGTAAGGAGAGGCAGAGGAGTGTATACCCTTAAAAGAGATAAGGAGAATTTTGTAAGTAATAAAATATTTAATCGGAAGCCAGACGAGGAATTTCAGCAGGAGACAAACAGACACAGAGAGATTTTAGAGAGAGTAAAGTGATTCTATCAGCAGAATTAGGAAAGACTGTAGGGGGGAGACAGGTGAGATGAAAGAAGGCTGGACAGTAGAAAGTTATAATAGCTGAGACGGGAAAGAGTGAGGGCCTGTGCTAAAGTTTTAGCAGCCCTATCAAGCAGACTATATAGCTCTTCTGATATTACATGGTTTCATGTTATATCCTGGAACATTCAATATTGCTTCATCCAATGCATTGTATAATTGCATCACATTATCCGTACACTCTCTTCTCTGACAGCAAGAGAAATTATCCCCCATTGGACCCTACAGTACATAACCCAGTGGAGTGTCACCTCGCAGCTTGCTCTTCTCTTGGTCCCTGGACTCAACCCCCAGGGCTTGAGGGCACAAAGGTCTATCCCTGTCTCCCTCACTCCCTGGTGGAGTATGGGGTAGATGCTCCCACTCACCTGAGGGAAGGGATGGAAGGTGAACCAGAGCCCTGTCTCCACACTTCCACACACACTAAATTTGGAACTGCAGATCCTTTTTGTTACCAGGGGAGGGGCTCCAGGTTTCAGCCCTATATGGGCAGTACCCAGACCATAACCCACCCCACTGTCACTCAAGGGAACTGCTTACTTACAGTATGCCGAATTAACCCTCACACTGCCTGCGCTGATACCAGGACTTGCCTGTTTGGCTAGTTATCTAGTAGCCAGGGGCTGCATGGCTACACACAGTGTTGGGATTCACCCGGGTTCGCACCAGTTCGTGCAAACCTGTTCCTGGAATTTCTAAAGTTAGCCAAACCGTTGCATTAGCCGGTAGTAGAATTACGTGTTTCAGAGCAGGAGCAGAGCAGGACTGCAGGGGAGGTGTGCCATCTAGGGGTCTGACTTGAAAATTCCAGTGTCTGCAGGTAAAGCTCTCCTCACGTGCTCTGCCTCAAAAGATTCTTCTACGGGGCCCACTGCCGCTGCATACCATCTCCCCTTGCCCGTGTCCAGCCAGGTAGGCATGGAGGAGGGGAGGATGAGATGTGAGAGGGAGTGAGGGAGAAGGAGAGGGAGTGAGGGAGATGTGAGGGGGGGCTTAGTGAGATGTGAGAGGGAGTGAGGGAGATGTGAGGAGGACTTGGGGAAATTCGAGAGGGATTAAGGGAGTAAGGGAGATGTGAGAGGGGCTGAGGGAGATGTGAGAGGGGCTTGGGAAGATCTGAGGATGCTGAGGGGTATTGGGAGAGATCTGAGGAGGACTGGGAGAGATCTGAGGATGATGAGGAGAAATGGAGGAGATCTGATGATGAGGGGGACTGGGGGAGATCTGAAGATGAGGGAGGGGGGCTGGGGGAGACCTGATGATGATTATGGGGGGGGAAGGGGGTGATGATGATGAGGGAAGAGCTGATGATTTTTCATTATGAACGGGCAAAAAGGTGAGAGGGAACCGGTTGCTAAAATTTCTGAATCCCACCACTGGCTACACACACACAAAATGTGCAGGTGTGGATTGCTCTTTTAAAGAGAGATCACTGACATTGAAATTTGATGTATGTCTAAGCTCATGACTGGACCCCAGTTAGTGATATCAGTTACAGTGTCTCCAGTACTGTATGTTTCTCAAAGTAAAGGAAAATGTCAGGTAAAGTTATGGCAAATGTCAACAAAAAAGATATATAAAGCTCACTTGATTGATAGTGTTAATGTAGTATGAGTGTGCCCTAAACGCCTAGTGTGGCGGTGGGTGCAACTGATGAGCAGATAATGACATTGACTAACTACAGCTGAGGAGTGAAGACATTTTAGTGCCAATGCTTAACAACTAGAAGCTCATTTGGAAGTGCACTCCTGGGCAGTTAAAACTTAGCGTTTAATTAATAACACATTAAAATAAGTTCTTAACACAAAGTAGTTAGTAATAACAACATATAATGTACTTAAAGCGGAGGGGAGTGGGGAGATGGTAGGATGGCTACGGTGTATAATATTGTATCTCTGCCTAAAAATAAACCAGCAAAGACAATTTGCACCCAATTAGCCTATAATAAAGAACAGGGTTCCCTGCTGTGAGGACTCAAAGGCGCTTAACGTCTGTAAGTGTGTTGTGCGTCATGTGGCGTAGCATACCGATCAAACCAACCTGTATTGATATGATTGGCACAAAACAGTGTCTAGCTGGTATATATAATATTCTAATCTAATAGGATGTTAATAATCACTGTTAGCGCAACACAATAACAGGTTGGTGGTACGTGGATTGATTCTGCGCCCAATGACATTTAACAAACACTACACACAGATGATAATACGGCAAAGCTACTTAGAATATAAAAACCAGGAAGCAGCTAATACTAAACACTCTGCTTGATTGAAGTAAGCAGAAATCACAATACTGTGATCTGATACTGATACTGTGGTCAGTGGATCACTCGCCCCTGAAGAATCTCTGTGAAGGAGGGAAACGCGTAGGGCGTTTGGCGTGGTGACGTCTGCGGGAGGGATCAGAGAGAGACTGGTAGTGTTGTAACTTTGTATCCGAGTTCTCTGCTGTTGTCTCAATTTTAATTGCGATCGTATCCAGGTTCAGTAGCTTCTCATCACTCGGTGGTTAAAGGTCTAGCCTGTCTCTATACTGTGAATCATTTATGTCAGTCAGTCTTATGTTTGTCAGATATTAAGTTGCACTCAATTGCATTTATGTTGACACCTACCATCAGGACAGGCAGCCTGCTGACAAATGTTGTTCGGATCTCTCATGACCAATGTTTAGCAACTTACGAACTGATTTGCAAATGGTAAATTGTGTTCCGTGTACAGTTGTTTTGCAGGTGATATTTTACTCACAGTATTGATTATATTTGGACGGCATGTCCACCGACCACAGTATCATTGTGATTTCTGCTTACTTCAATCAAGCAGAGTGTTTAGTATTAGCTGCTTCCTGGTTTTTATATTCTAAGTAGCTTTGCCGTATTATCATCTGTGTGTAGTGTTTGTTAAATGTCATTGGGCGCAGAATCAATCCACGTACCACCAACCTGTTATTGTGTTGCGCTAACAGTGATTATTAACATCCTATTAGATTAGAATATTATATATACCAGCTAGACACTGTTTTGTGCCAATCATATCAATACAGGTTGGTTTGATCGGTATGCTACGCCACATGATGCACAACACACAGAGGTTACAGAGGTTAAGCGCCTTTGAGTCCTCACAGCAGGGAACCCTGTTCTTTATTATAGGCTAATTGGGTGCAAATTGTTTTTGCTGGTTTATTTTCAGGCAGAGCATACAATATTATACACCGTAGCCATCCTACCATCTCCCCACTCCCCTCCGCTTTAAGTACATTATATGTTGTTATTACTAACTACTTTGTGTTAAGAACTTATTTTAATGTGTTATTAATTAAACGCTAAGTTTTAACTGCCCAGGAGTGCACTTCCAAATGAGCTTCTAGTTGTTAAGCGTTGGCACTAAAATGCCTTCACTCTCAGCTGTTGTTAGTCAAAGTTATGGCAAACCCTCCACATCGAACCATGAATGTGTCCTGCTATTAGCAACCAGAGGTGAGTAATTCGGTTAAAAATGGATAAAACTTGTTTTTATTATTAATGCTGTCAGTTAATGTGTTATTGTATATCCAGTACTCAAATGCAGGGGAGCGCAAACTTTTGCTGCTGCGCCCCCCTGTCTGGCCTGTCTCGGTGCTCGCGCCCCCCCCCTCCTACCTTGCAGCTGCGTCAAATGATGCTGCAGGGTCATCTGATGTCATTTGATGGAGCGTTGCCATGGCGACGGGTCACAGCGTCTGAAACATGTTATGTTTATTGTTGCAGAGACCTCATGTGATCCCCGGCATTTCATTTAAATGTCTTGGGGAAGAGCGCGGGGCCTCTGCAACCGACCGCGCCCTCCCCAGAAAAATCTTTCTGGGGGAGTGCAACGCATACAGAAGCCCCGCGCTCTTCCCCATGGCTTTTAATTTAAATGCTGGGGACAGCGTGAGGCCACTGTACTCTATTCTACCTTGGGTCAGAAGACGCGTTGCTGTGGCGACGCGTGGATATTTCAAATGACGCCGCGGGATCCCGTCACATGACCCCTATCGTCATTTGACGCTCTATGAAGGCAAGGGGGGTGTGCACGGGCATATGAGCAGCGGTGGCAGAGAGGCGCTGCGCAAAGCTTTTGCACATCCCTGCTCTAATGTATAACTCGCTTCATATGATATTATACAATAAGTCTGAGTATTGTTAACTGTAGACAGCAGAGTGAAAAAGTGTAAAAACTCTGATACAGATGCAGCGGCCATAATTTTACGAAATCACGTGGTTTATACCTTGAAATACCCATGTGATGGCACGGAATTACTTCCAACCATACCGCCTTAAGACACGAGTGCATGCGAGTGCATAAAATGGCATTTTAGTGTTCTGGCTTATAAACACCTGAAATTGACACAGTAGCACAGTACTGTACACATTACAATTCATTCATTTCATTACATATAATTGCACACAATCCATAAAATTAAAACAAAGCAACCGCGATAAACGTGCATGCCTGGGGCGATTGGCCGTGTTCATGCCGCGTGGAGTACAGTAGCGCATACGAAAACAGCGCCATTGTGCCTTAAAATAATGGTCGCTGCATCTGCATTTTATTTTTGTGTTGTATTGTTTTGTATATGCTGCATGTTATACAAATGTGGATTATAAATAAAGAATTTACAAAAAAAATGAGAAAAACAGGGGTTACAAGCAGTGTGATGATTTTTTTTAAAAACAACTCAAAAGTAATAGCACTCAACCTCGGTACTTACAGTATAGTATGAAAAGAAAAAAAGCTATGCAGGGTATCAATAATTGCATGATATCAATTGCATGATTCAAATTGCATCTCCAACAGTTAGCTAAATTCAATAGAAGAAAAATAAAAAATAATTGTCGGTTGATATTTTCCATCAAGATAGAAATACCCATTTTTTATAAAAACAAAAAAAAATTATGTTTAGTAAATACATGCAATAATGTGGATTGAAAAAGTACAGTAAGAAAAATACTTTATTTGCTTATTTTTTTATCGATGCATTACTTTTTTTTTCTTTTACATATTTCAAATTTTCACACATTAATATTTCCTGAATTTTTTTTTTGCACACACAAAATGATATGGCATAACAAATTTAAATTGTTAGTAAACCAGTTTTTTTTTAAATTGATGATTGATGTTGAAGTTACAGATGAACAATTTACAACACAAGCACACCTTTAAAGATGATGCGATTATGCACTTGATGTGTTTTAACAAAAAAAAAATATTTTATAGTCACTCTAAGTCTAATTTATTTCACCTTTAGGGACGCTATCACCGAAGATGGGAAGCTGAGACCAACCATATTCGAGGACCGTCTGTACATCCTACGGAAATGAAATCATAACTTTGTGGCTTAGTCTGTAATATAATGTACTGTAAAGAGATACGAGTAAACTTTGGACAAACTTCCTTCTGTCTTACTGATAAGGTAGTGAGCAGCGTTGAAATGTTGATAAAAGTATCATCAAGAGAGACATGGCGGCTTTAATGAAGCAGATTTTTAAAGAGGGAGAGGGAGGTTCTTACCAGGATTGAGCAAGTCTGGTGAGAATATCAAATAAAGAATAAGGAGGACATTTTCATGTCTGGAAACCACACTAATTTTTCTGCTCAAAAGAAATATATATGTAAATATATATTATATTTTTCAAAAATATTAAATGATGTCAATTCAAAGGGTCAGAGCTATACAACAATCAGAAATTAACTACATGGGTATACATAAATTAAATTGTAAAGCACAATAAATGTGTTCAATTTTTTTAATAAGAATCTCCTTGATGAAACATTTCTGAAACATCTGAAATCTATTTAACACTCCGGAAAGTAGCCCATTTATCAGATAAATAGTTCCATTTGTATTTAAATCTGATATAATACTATTTATAACACATTTTTCTCCTGGTCATCTGTACAGTACTTGACTTAAACTTAAATATTTTATTTCATCCACTACAAGAAAACCGTGGAAGGGCATGCACATAGATAAGCAGTCATTTTATTGATTCCTGGTAGTATTGAATACATTTCACACCTTTTTTTATCTCCAATTAGACACTATTTGGGGATGGGTATTGATTAACATATTAACATTCACTGCATATGCCTTCTATTATGGAACCGTCATCTACTTTTATTACTTTGAAAATAAAACAAGAGAGAACAGCATATAATATATTATTTATCATATTTGAAGGGCACATATTTGATGTGTTATTAATAACTACAGTGACGGAAGCTGCCACGTACATATTATTTAGACGGCTTGAATAATTGAAAAAGCTAAGGGAAAATGTTATCTGGGATGTTCTCATCTCCTACACTTCAATCATCCTAAAGCAGGGGAGGCCAACTCCAGTCATCAAGGGCCACCGACAGGTCAAGTTTTCAGGATAGCCCTGCTTCAGTACACGTGGCTCAGTCATAATGACTGAGCCACTGATTGTGGCACCTGTGCGGAATGAAGCAGGTATATATTGAAAACCTGACCTGTTGATGGCCCTTGAGGACTGGAGTTGGCCACCCCTGTTCCAAAGCTATTGCATGGGTGCTGATTATGCATTATATTTATACTTATTTTGAACTTATTTTAATTGAGCCGTAAATACAAATGGGACTTCTAAAAGTAACAATCGTGGCTGCGTTGTTATTTTTTGTTTGTTAATGTGCTAATTTGAGGTCCACGACCTCCTGGTCCCCAGTATACTTGCAATTGACAGTGCCGGCATTTCAGTCCCCTCCAGGGGAAATAAAATGGTGGTTTAAATCTCCCCTGAAGGCAGTCTAATAGGAAGCTGCAACATCATGCATTGCAGCTTCCTATTATATGGTAATTTAGTACTCAGGAAGTAACGCTGATACCATTACTACTAATGATCTCGGTAACAGGGTGTCCAGGGAGCTGAAAATATGGTTTAGCTAGAAAGTGCCCCTGGTTCTGATCCTGTAAAAAACAAATGGGGGGATGGGTGGGGGGGAGTGGAGGCCTGTTAAGGGTAGATTGCTATTTAAGTATGGGAGCTGTGGGCTAATTCACTTGAGGGACAGAACATACTAAAATTTGCCAGGTGGCACTACATTATTCATTCAATAAGACACCTTCCAGATCTGGAAGACACCTTACAGGTGCATATCACTGCTTAGTAAATATGGACCAAATGTGTTAAAAATGGGATATGTTAAAGCGTAAAAAAGGTCTGTTACCATTCAAAAACATATATCATACAAGGTCTTTTTTGATACATTCCCATGATAAAAATGAGCTTTTCTCCCTAAGCTTATTGCTAAAACTCATCAATTGAGAAGCTACTATGTGCATTGCAAAAAAAAAAGCTTATGCAGGTCCTGCAATTAGGAATTACAGTAAAATATTTTTGGATTCTACCTTTCAACAAATATTCCAGCTTGGACCACATGTACAATACTTCGGAACTTTGGCTTTTCCTCGGGTTTTCTTCTCCTCATTCCCATTTTCCGTGTGAAGGTGGAAGCCAACCAGTCTCGTACTTCCAATGGAACAGAGTCTGTCTTGATATCAGAGAGCTCATCCTCCGTCTCCAATAGCTGTCTAGATATTCAATAAAAAGCAAAACAAATGTAGAACAAATACATTTTGGTACATCAGTTGAGTGTAGCACCTCACAACATATTACGAATAAAGAGATCATAGTGAAATCATACTCTAAAAATCATCTGTTTAGCAATATATGTGATGATACTCCTGTTTAAGGTTGTTTTACGTAGTCACTTGGCCACATTCATTAAACAACACTGGGGAATAATATAGGTCTCCCGGCAGCAACAGTTTTCAGATCTGGAGAATCCACCAGATTTAGCAATGCAAAAACATCCTATTTCTTCCTATGGGATATTTTTCTTTGATAAATGGGTGCATTTTTGGCTGTAGTTTTGCAACAAGGAGACATACAGATAAAGTGAATATAGATACTGTACATGTAATGCTCACTGTTTTTTTTACTTCAATATTGTTGCCACATTCTACACCTCTAGAGTGATTTCTGGAACAAGGTCCATAGTAAATGAAAATATGAAAAAAGGTTCTTGATGTACTAAGTATACAGTACATGTGGGTAAAGTGATGAGTACTCATGACTGAAAGAGAACAGAATGTATCCTTCTTAAAGTCTGATATTTTTCCAAATGTAAAACTTCTCTAGATGGAATTACTTTCAAATCAATAACATTACAAAGCAATAGAGCTAATAGTTTTTTTTCTGGTAAACCATAAGACATTGCTCTTGATTTTAAGAAGGGAATGTGAAATAAGATTATGGGATTTCTAGAAAATATATTGCGTCATTTTCAGTTCTCAAGAGCCACCAACAGGCCAGGTTTTCAAAATCTCCTTAATTAACACATGATTAACCAATAATTCTAGTTCTACTTCTATAACTTGCTTAGGTACTGTATTTATTGCCCTAAAAAGCTGACCTCTTGGTAGCTGTTGAAGACTGGGGTGGTCTATATATAATGTCAATTTTGGTACAGAACTAGGACATTTTCATTCTGTACCTATGTATGTCCAAGGAAATACTATGAATAGGCTTCCAGTCATCCTTATGTTTCTGAGAAAGGACCACGTCAGAACTTCCTAATGTTGGTTTTCCTGTTGACTGTGCTCATTCATTCTCGAGTACTGCTGGCTGATTGGTAACAGGTATTTAAGCCTGCTGCTATACTGGGACTACAGGCAGCTCAACAGTTACTGTTGCTCAGTCTGTACAATGACAAGACGAAAGTTGCATTGGTAAACCAAAATGGATAGCGTGGCAGCAAAATAATGGTGCAGTTCCTGAACAGCAATGTGATTCAGACGTGATACAGACTCCAAATGGAGGAGTGATGATGAGGATGTCCCCATGAATTTTGGAAGTAAAGTTACGTGTAGCACTATAGTGGATGGACTTGCCCTCCTGGCAGTCACATGAGATGAGAAGTCTGGCGAGTATAAAGTTATTTTCAGAGATCGGACACTCTGTAATGCCATTTAAATATTGATGAATCATTATAAGTGAACAGGAATGAAAATGGATATCACATCCTAATCCTGCATGTGATTAAAATTTGGGGGCGATGTGCTTTTTTATTCGGCACCTATGGGTCATGTTTCATTGCCGGTGCTACAGTACTTATAGCACACTTATGGTACCTCTCAGGTACTTCTGTGATATCTAAATTATTGTATGTTCCTTTAGGGTGTTTTAATACATTTTGCAATATATGCTTGTTTATGTCACTTCATATTTGTATTTTATGTTTTTATGTGCAATATGTGGGTTCTAGAAAAAATGGAAGGCACAGAGAAGTGTGTACTGCCAGAGAATTCACTTCGTTGCACACCACCCTCATAAAACATAACATTTATTAGGTATAATAAAACATGTGTAACGGTTCGACCCCTACTCAATCCCATGTGGGCCCCTATGTCAGGATACTGTCCCATATTACATGTCATGTCGAGTGGTGCACCTTCTGGCTTACAGGACTCCTGAGTCTCCCGCTTGATGGTATTGGGGAATTCACCAGGACTGGCTCGTGAGGTAGTGCTGAGATCGTACTCACAGTTGGTACAGCGCCTCCATCTCTTCCAGGTCCCCACAACAGCAGGGAGGAGTCTCTGGAAGAGAACACCTGGGTGCAGCTTCTCCCTGAATGATTCCAGGCTCAGGCGAGAAGGTTCTTTCAATCAAGGCAATCTTTATTAACATCCTCCATGGCAGACTGCCCATCATAGCGGCCGGTCTTTAGCCGCACATTTCCAGGTTGCCCACCTCAAGGAAGTCCCTGGACACCACTCCTAGTCAGGGCCCTAGAAGCTGTCCTTGCTCTTCCCTGACTCTCTAATAGAGAAAGGGGAATAGTCTGCCACCTCTCCCCTAAGGGAGGGCCACAATCTGTGCCAGAGCCCTGGCACAGTGTGGGGTCAGATTGTCACACTCTGCAACTGACACTTGAACTGCACAGACTCCACTTGACACTTGAACTGCTAACTTTAGGAAGTGATGCGTATTATATAGCTCCAGGAGGCACCATCACTATGTCACTGTAAGTGGACACAGAGCATGCTGTCACTTCCTTTTGCTACACATTACACCTCACAGGGGGTTGAGGGCAAACCTCATGCTAACTTCTGGCAAACCTGCCCTCTTAACAGGGATTACTGCACAGAAGGAGAGAGGCATGTAACCCCAAAATTACACAGGGCTACCCATTTATCACTGCAATTGAATATAAGCAGTAATTAAAAAGTGAAGTAGTGGGATGAGGTGGCAGATGGAGCTGACAGATCTCAGTATGTCTCAAAATAAATGGTGGCATCAATAACACTAGTGAAGCAAAAGAGACATTGTCTACCTTTTTATGAATGTTATCTCCCCACACAGGGCAATAAAGCTATATACAGTACGTGCTGGCAGAATAACAGGCTTGAAATGACGCAATACGCTAATGATGTTAATGTCTAACAAGGAGTAACTGGCCTGAGATTACTGGGCAATTTTTGGGGACGGATTTGGATCCACCGCGAATCAACCGGTTCCTTTCGTCCACGGATTTCTGCGGATCAACCTCAAAAAGGGCTATTTGCTTTGTGCGGATTTTTTATTATTATTGCCAATACACTATGCAAATTACCCAATATGTTGCCAGATTTTTAAGAATCCGGCAACGAGTTAATGAATCAGCGCATGGGATTCTTCAAATCCATCAATGGATTGTATTCAATGGTGTTTTTGATGAATCCGCATGGATTATAAATGACCAAATCCGTTTTAGGATTATACAGTACGAAATGGATTTTTGGGGGGAAATGACAGAAAATCAGGGAAATAGATTTGGGCGGGTTCGCCCATCTCTACTGTCCACATGATATAACTGAACACGACACACATGAATATGCACAATAGTGCCGCACCGTTAGTAACTAATGTAACATCAGTGTAACCCTAATTAGATCTGTGCAGGAAAAATGCTGCTGAATGAAAACACAGCCATATTGCATCCAGATCTAAGGGATAGTGCGCATCGAATATGATGATTATGTAGCCCAGTCCTCCCTTTAGCTCTCCTCACCTCCGCTGCAGACGGTAAGCCGTTAAGGACGCCCCCATTTTGTTTATGCGCTCGCATGGCAGAAAAGGTTCGCGCATGCAAACGTTACAGCATCCCCAGGAGCTGCACATCACATGACACAGCACAGCCAATAGGGCTGCAAGAATCTCCTGAAGGGAGATTGGAACTTTGGGTGTGCTTGAAGTTTGAGCTGACAGTTAGGAGAGTGGCAGTTGGAGCTGGGACAAGGAAGTAGTAAGTTATATGTGCAGATGTCAGTGGCATCTGCACTAGGCCAGATACCCCCTATTATGCCCCAGCTAGGCCCCGACTTCCACATAGTTTGTGGCTGCAATAGGGACTTGCCCCTCAGAGAGGGGCCCTGCCTAGCAATATTAGTGTTAGGGACACAGGGAGATGCCTTACGGTGGCTGCGGCCTTTGGTCTAGGACACAGATCGCCCAACATTAATAAAGACATTGTTTACGGTGGTACAATCCACGAGGGACCCACCCAACGTAGAAGCGGAGGCTTCGCAGTATCAGCATCTGATCCGTGGATCCCAGCATCGTGGCATCAGCGCGCTCGGGTGTGGCATCACCCGGCAGGTACCCAACGCATCAGTGAACCAACTCAAACACTATAGTGGGGCAGCGCTGTCGCACACACCTTGGGTGGGGGAGCGGAGCATTGGAGGATACGGCCCTCCGTGGCCTGGTTTTTGGTGTATATATATATAAGATTATTTATGTTCAGTAAAACTGTTATCTTTCATAAGTGTGTGTTTTATTGTATGCGGGTCCTGTGGTGGGGTTATTCTACATCAGGCCTGCACAACTCCAGTCCTCGAGGGCCGCAAACAGGTCAGGTTTTCAGGATATCCATACTTCAGCACAGCTGGCTCAATTAGTGGCTCAGTCATTGACTGATATTTACAATTTATTTCTTTTCTGACCCACTAATTGAGCCAGCTGTGCTGAAGTAGGGATATCCTGAAAACCTGGCCTGTTTGCGGCCCTCGAGGACTGCAGTTGTGCAGGCCTGTTCTACATCATAGAATCCTGTACAGGTGGAGGCGCTACCGACCGAACATAGACTCAGGTATACCCCAGGTTCCCAGTAGCGGAGACTCAGATCTCCTGTGCACCACAGGTATTGCACCATATATACACACACCATAGTCACACACCTCTCAGGGGTGGGGAAAGTGCGCTACATAAACATAAGCTCCAAATAACTGTTTGTGGCAGCATCTGGCAGAGAGCAGAAAGTAATGGCCAAAGATAACTAACCATAGTACTGTATAACAGGCTAGTGGAGCAGCCTGTGTAATGTAGCTATACACTTAATACATACATGTGTAAATGTATCACACTCTTAATGACATTGTAGCCTCAGTGTATCCCTAGTATTAAAGTGCTACTCTTTTTTGTATCCGTTTAACAACAAAATCACCTACAGTATAGCAATGCTTTATACATAGGTTACATTTACCCTTTAGCTTGGACAGCTCCTGCCCTCAAGCTTTTGTAGATTCCATCAAATCCATTATGCTACACTATGTTTAGCATATTTAATATTGGCTTACAAAAATAAATAAAAAGTGATTGCTGTATTTGCTGATATTAAGCTATCTTAAACTGAATAGTAATGAAGTGCTGTCACTTCAGTCTATTGTATTAGATACTTTTAAAAGCCCTCTAACAAGTGAGCATACAACAAGACCATGTATGGATAGAACATTGCCATTTATTGAACTATTTTAAGAAAAGTCTTTCGGCAGGCATAGTCTTTAGTACATGGCTTATGGGGAAATTGTCTCTGAAATGAATCCTTCCTTTCAACAACCAGGAATAGTGTGTCTAAGAATATATGTAACTATTTTTAAAAGCTAATCTAAAACATTTTAAAATAGTTCTTTATTATTACCATAACGGTTTTAATTGCATTAACTGAAATGCACCTTACATTCTGAATTAATTAATTACATGGAAAATGTTTTCACAATATTTCCTTTTTTTTTCAGATTGTTCTGTTTTCAAGTTGGTCACTTGAATTCACTTAAACCAATAGCACAGTACAATAGCTTAGTAGAACTGACTGAAATAAACATTGTGTCCATTGAGTTTAATGTTTGGGTTGCTGAGCACCATATACCACAACATTTTATAGAAACATGAGGCCTTATTATGTATTGACTTCAATGGGGCTTTCGATGCAATAGCACCAAATTAGGCCTATCACATTTTACAGACTAAAGCCCTTAGGGTTTGATGGCATAAAAACACTTGGCCCACCTAGTCTGCTAATTTTCCTATCGCTTTGAAAACATCAGATACTATTTGATCCTAAGGTTTCTTGTATCTTTATTTAGGGTAAGCTTTTTTGGATTCCCTTAATGTTAGTTTCTGTCAGCCTTGTCCATCCTTTCCATTAAAGGAGCAATCTAAGTCATTGATTGTTCTTTTTAGTTTCGTTTTTTTTTTTACAAAGGATTGAAGCAGGGGCTGAACGCCATTAATTCCAGCTAGGGTGCCGTATCCCTCTGCTTTTTAAAGCTCCCGTGTCACATGGGACAATAGGAAGCCGCATCAATGTTGTCACACCTGTTGGCCTGCAGGGCATGGGAGGTTTGAAAAGTGGCTATTACGTGATCCCAAGTAGCCCAGCAGAGCAGATTACTGGCACATGTTATGGAGGTAAGTATACTCACCCACCCACCCAGGCAGTCAGTCAAAGGCAGTCAGTCAACCACCCACCCACCCTGGTAGTCAGTCAACCAAGGCAGTCACCTTCCCAGGCAAGTCACCCACATAGGCAATCAAGTCAAACACCCAGGCAGTCAAGTCACCAAGGCAGTCAGTCACCCACCAAGGCAGTCAAGACACCCACCCAGGCAATCACCCAACCACCCACCCTGGCATTCAGTCAGTCAACTACCCACCCACCCTGCAGTCAGTCACACAGGCAGTCAGTCACCCACCTATCCAAGCAGTCACCCAGCCAGTCAGTCATCCACCCTGGCAGTCAGTAAAGGCAGTTAGTCACCCAGGCAGTCAGACGCCCACCCACCCTGGCAGTCAGTCAGTCAGTTAGTCAGTCACCCACCCACCCATGCTGGCAGTCAATCACCCAATCAGTCAGTTAGTCACCCACCCAGACAGTCGAGCAGTCACCCAGTCAATCCCCCACCCAGGCAGTCAAAGTCAGTCACCCACCCACCCAGGCCGTCACCCAACCCAGGCAGTCAGTCAACCACCCAGGCAGTCAGTCCCCCACCCAGACAGTCAGTCACCCACCCGCGCAGTCAGTCACCCACCCATACTTAACCCCCCATCAGGCCCACACTTGGGCACCCCAACTGGCCCTGACTCCTACATTTGAACTACGCTGGAAAGGAGGATATCAATACCAGACTGCATAATTACTGCTGTGATGCTGCCTTTACCATTTATATTTGCTGTGACTTCACTTCTTATCAAATTATGCACTTCTTTTTTACCAGCCTCAGTATGTCTCTAACTCTATTCATATATCTCCATCTCTCCTTCCTTCACCACTTCTCTGTTCACATGAACTCCTTTCTCACCTGCATCCTCTGACACCACAAAGCTATATCCCCTGCACTAAAAAACACCCTTACAAATCATCCTCACACATCCTTTTTCTTTCCATGTTTCTCCTCCTTGCTTCTGGGGATATCTCTCCCAATCCTGGTGCCTGCCTTATTTCTATATGCGCTCGTCCTCGCCTGCCACTTGCAACCTCTACTCCTTCTGGTGTCAACCCCTCCAACCTCATACCCATCCCCTGCCACCCTCCCTCCTCTCTCCCTTTCTCCTGTGCCCTTTGGAATGCTCGCTCCCTTTCTAACAAGTGCCTCTCTGTACATGACTTTTTTCTCTCTCACTCTCTGCTCCTATTTGCTATAACTGAGACCTGGCTCACTCAGTCTGACACTGCTCTGGAAGCTGCCCTCTCCTATGGTGGCCTTTCCTTCTCCCACACTCCACGCACTGATGGCAGGGGTGGAGGCGTGGGGCTCCTGCTCTCCTCTCTCTGCCGTTACCGAACCCTTCCTATTCCTCCATCTCTTGCTTTTCCCTCCTTTGAGGCTCACACTGTCCAGATCTTCTCTCCTCTCCCTGTCCATGTGGCGGTCATCTATTGCCCACCTACCTCTACTCATCCCCCCTCTGCCTTTCTCTCTCACTTTGAATCCTGGCTCTCTTTCTTTCTCTCCTCAGACTCCCCTTCTCTTCTCCTTGGGGACTTCAAATGCCACATTGATGACCCCTCTCTCCCTTGGCTTCCCGCTTTCTTTCTCTAACCTCTTCTTTTGGCCTTCAACAATGAACTGCAGCCAGCACCCACAAGGATGGCCACTACTTAGACCTGGTTTTCACTAAAAACTTCTCTCTCTCCGATTTCTCCATTTCCCCTTTTCCTCTCTCTGACCATCATCTCATCTCATTCTCTCTATCTCGCTTCTCCCCTTCTCCACCTCCATCTACCCCTCTGTTCTGCAGAAACCTGCGCTCTATTCACTTACCTGACTTTGAGTCCACTTTACGCTCCTCCCTCTCCTTTCTCAGCTCTGCTACTGACCCTGACAACCTGGTCAGGAACTACAACTCTGACTTGTCCTCCTCTCTTGATCTACATGCCCCGCTTTCTCTCTGCCGCCCTCGCCCTTCTAACCCTAGACCCTGGCTAAATTCCCACACGCGCATGCTGCGTTCCTCCACTCATTCCTCTAAACGCCTCTGGAGGAAGTCTCACACTCTCGCAGACTTCCTTCACTTCAAATTTATGCTATCCTGTTTCAACTCTGCCCTCTCGCAAGCTAAACAAGCCTACTTTTTTGCACTAATCAACATGCACAAGTCTAACCCACGCCTCTTCCTAACTCTCCTCCTGCCTTCCTTGACTCTTTTTCCACTGTCTCAGAGGAGGATGTGTCGCTGTTGATCGCCTCTTCTCCCTCTACCACTTGCCCTCTCGACCCCATTCCCTCCCATCTCCTAAAACCTCTTGCTCCTACTATAATCCCTACGCTCAAACACATTTTTAACTCCTCTCTCTGCTCTGGAACCTTTCCATCCTCCTTCAAACATGCAACAGTCATACCATTACTCAAAAACAGCAAGCTTGACCCTACCTGTCTTTCTAACTATCGACCTGTCTCCCTCCTGCCTTTTGCCTCTAAACTCCTTTAACGTCTTGTATTCTCTCGCTTGCTCCATTTTCTCAACACCTATTCTCTCCTAGACCCTCTACAATCTGGCTTCCGCACAGCTCACTCCATGGAAACAGCCCTCACTAAAATAACTGACGACCTCCATGCTGCCAAAGACAGAGGTCATTACACTCTGCTCATATTACTCGACCTCTTTGCAGCATTTGACACCGTGGACCACCCTCTTCTCCTTCATATTCTCCATACTCTTGGTATTCGGAACAAAGCTCTATCCTGGATCTCATCCTACCTCTCCCATTGTACTTTCAGTGTCTCTTCTGCTAACACCTCCTCCTCCTCTATTGATCTCTCTGTGGGGGTACCCCAGGGCTCTGTCCTGGGACCTCTTCTCTTTTCTCTGTACACACTCTCTCTAGGTGACCTAATAACATCTTTTGGGTTTAAATATCACCTCTATGCTGACGACACACAAATATACTTTTCAACACCTGACCTTACACCTGCTGTACAAACCAAAGTTTCTGAATGTCTCTCTGCTATATCATCCTGGATGGCCCTCCGTCGCCTTAAACTCAACATGGCTAAAACAGAGCTCCTCATACTTCCTCCCAAACCTGGCCCTACTACCTCCTTCCACATTACTGTTGGAACTACGATCATTCAACCAGTAGCCCAAGCATGCTGCCTAGGGGTCACACTCGACTCCTCTCTCACATTCGCCCCTTACATTCAAAACATTTCTAAAACTTGTCGCTTTTTCCTCCGCATTATAACAAAGATACGCCCTTTCCTCTGTTGCTCGACTGCTAAAACTCTGACTCAGGCCCTCATTCTCTCCCGTCTTGATTACTGTAACCTCCTGCTGTTCGGCCTTCCTGCCTCTCATCTGTCTCCCCTACAATCTATCCTAAATGCTGCTGCCAGAATCACTCTACTCTTTCCTAGATCTGTCTCAGCATCTCCCCTCATGAAATCCCTCTCCTGGCTTCCGATCAAATCCCGCATCTCACACTCCATTCTTCTCCTCACTTTTAAAGCTTTACACTCTTCTGCCCCTCCTTACATCTCAGCCCTAATTTCTCGCTATGCACCATCCCGACTCTTGCGTTCTTCTCAAGGATGTCTACTTTCTACCCCCTTTGTATCTAAAGCCCTCTCCCGCCTTAAACCTTTTTCACTGACTGCACCACACCTCTGGAATGCCCTTCCCCTCAGTACCCGACTAGCACCCTCTCTATCCACCTTTAAGACCCACCTTAAGACACACTTGCTTAAAGAAGCATATGAATAGCACTGTAGATATTCTGAACACATGATACATATAGCTTGGCCCCCTGCAGACGCACTTACCAGAACTCCCTCCTACTGTTGCTGTACATTCTCCCTACCTACCAATTAGACTGTAAGCTCCTCGGGGCAGGGACTCCTCTTCCTTAATGTTACTTTAATGTCTAAAGCACTTATTCCCATGATCTGTTATTTATATTATCTTTTATTTATATGATTACCACATGTATTACTACTGTGAAGCGCTATGTACATTAATGGCACTATATAAAAAACAAACATACAATAAAATACAATACTTAACCCTCTCCCCCCCAGGCCCATACTAAATCACCCCCAGGACTATACTGAATCTCCCCCAGGCCTTTTGTCACATTGGATGTAGCATTGGGTATCTTTGTCTTTTGTTGAAAATATAAAAATAAACAGACTGCATTGTAATGTTTTTTCCATATTACAATAAGAAGAAAACAGTTAAGTAAAAGTTGCGCCCCAATTTTTTTTTTCGTGGTAGGTGCGCTATGGGTTCGGGGAGGGGGGGGAGGGCTGCCCCTTTCATTTGTCCTGGGCCCCATGATTTCTGTTGCTGACCCTGACAGTAACTCATGCTCCTACGAAGAGGCAAGAAAATGAGATATCCTGCACTGGTCATTTTTAAGGTTTTATGAGCACATCACAGCATATTCTTTTGTGCAGTATTTTTTGGTTAATATATGAAAATTGCAAAAAAGAAAAGATCAACATTAATATTAAAGATTATTCAAATGTTCATTAGTAATGTATATTTAAAAAATAATGTACGGTGCAGGTTTCTTGTCTCCTTTTTTTTCACCCACCATAACCTAAAATATATATATATATATATGTGTGTGTGTGTGTGTATGTGTGAAAGTACAGCACCAAAATGGGATAAATGGATATACAGTATTATATCACTATAGATTTTTAGAAGGAAAATGGGAGAGGTAGGGAAGGTGTTAATAACAAGCTGGATATATTCACAAAGGCTAGGTATGTGAGCCTGAGAAATGCAAACAACACAAGACAGACAGACAACCATTTAAAACAAGGTGAACAAGGGAAAGAGGAGGGGGGAGGTGGGAATACAGAAACTTAAGGATAAACAAAAAACGCCAAACAGCAAACAATGCCCAACAATTGGAATAAAAACGCTGGAAACACCGAATAGCTATCCACAGTAGCAACCACCTTCCTCAATTCACTATAAAACAAAAAAGGACAGCGCGGCCTCCATAGCGTAATTCATTACAATATTTGAATACAAATTAGTTGTGCTTCAGGTTTACCCCTGAAGCACAACTATTTTTGCCTTGACGGCCAGTACTATCTTCAGATTTGTGGCACAGCCATGGGCACCAGGTATTTATGGGTATATGGGAACAGGACCACATCTGGTCTGGCAACCCATTTGGTGCGATCCTGGTACTATGGAGACATTATATCGATGACGTGCTGTTTATGTGGGATGGTAGCTTGGAAGATCTTAAGAATTTTGAAATATCTAAATTCAAATGCTGTGAATTTAAATTTTACATTTTAAAGTGATTACATCAGGATGGATTTTTTGGGGCCTGATACTGTTTATTGTGATTGGCAAGATTCAAACTAAGACATTCTATAAACCAGTACATGCCAATACTTACCTATTGGCCTTGAGCCATCATAATCCCAGATGGATAAAAAATATCCCTCAGGGTCAGTTCCTACAACTAAGGAGAAATTGTTCTCAGAAAAATGTGTTTCATGAACAAGTGTTAGATCTCAAACAGAAATTCTTGGAAAGGAACTATCCCAAAATAGATATAGAGACGGCTATATAGCCAGTAGCACTTAGGGGAATGAACTCATTAGTTTGGAGATGATGATCACTCATAAGAGAATTTCTGAGTTCATCCCCTTTGTCACTCAATATAATGATATGGCCCCAAAGGTTAGACAAATTATCAACAAACATTGGAATATTCTACAGAGAGACTGTAAGTTAAAATAATTTTTGCCACAGCAGCCACAAATAATATATAAAAGAGCTAGAAAACTAATATTATCTTTGACCCCCAGTTGCCTTATTAGTATAATGAGGGAAAAAGAGACAATGTGGCTTAAAAATGTGAAAGGGTTTTTTACTTGGTCAAATTGCATTGGCTGTAGTTACAGTCAAAACAGCAATACATTTCGATCTTATGTAACTAACAAGGAATTCAAAATAGAAACATTCATGAATTGCAAAACAGATTCATAGTTTACTTGTTAGAATGCCCATGCGGCCTACAGTATGTCGGCAGAATGGGAAGACCCTTGAAAAGAAGACTGGCAGAACATGTCTATAATATCAAGAGGGCCTGAGAACTCATAGCGTCTCTAATCATTTCAAAATTAAACATAATCAAGACCCTAAAGGTCTCCTCTACACGGGCATAGATTGTCACAAGCCCAATTGGAGAGGGGGAAATTGAATCAGCTGTCCAGTCGTGAGAGTTACGGGATCTGTACTCTAAACAATTAGCCCCTGAGGGCCTGAATATAGAGTTTGATCTGGCATCTTTCTGGAAATATAATTAGCTGAATATTTGGGTCCTCAGCTGTAGTAGTCAGCAGTAAGATGTATATGATTGTATTTCTTTCCTTGGTTTTTTTATATCCAGATTTTCAACTGATATGGGTAATCCCCATACATTTTATTCTATTGTAATTAATGTAATCATATGTATGTGCCATATTAGTGAGAGATCTCATGTTGTTAGTGGCATTTTTTATACTTTCCCTGTAAGAGACCTATGTGGACAGGACACGAAACGGTTAAAATATTTTAGACTATATAAACCCCAAAGAAGTAGGATAGCATTAATACCCCTGAGGAAGTGACCAGTCTAGCTTATGAAACGTGTAGGGTGGAGCCTAAAGATGCTGCAGTATAGAGAGAAAGCAGGCGGAGCTACAGCAGTGAGGGGCAAGAGACGTGGCCATGAGGAGAGAGATGCCAACCCCAGCTGAAGGATGGCAGGACTCTGCATTTCATGTTGCGGATGGCAAATTTCAAAAACGCAAAAGACCATGGATCTTTGGGTAACATTACCACTTGAGCCGGGGACACATTGGCCAAAGAAACTAAGGCAAGGAACCACCAAGAAACCACCCAGGAATCTCCAAGTCCTGGTTCGAGACCTTTACTCAGGGCCACCAACAGGTGGGGTCTGCCGTGGTTGATGTCCCAGGCCCGCTAACTAGGGGGGCCCGACCAGCCTGCGCTGCACATTTCCCCCGACTTCTGGCCATGCCCTGCTGCCATTCCTGGCCAACCCCTGACTCTCAGCTGCCTATAAGCCTCTTCCTTTCTCTGCCCCATGCCACCAAGCTTCGACTGCCGGCCAACAACGGGGCTCTCTGTTGTCAGCGCGAAGCTGGGTCAAGCTTACTTCTGGCGCGCTGACGTTAGAGAGCCCCGTCATGCGCCGGCAGTGGAAGCTCAGTGGCGTGGGGCAGACAAAGAAAGAGGATTATAGGCAGCTTTGAGTCGGAGCCCGGCCGCGACCGGCAGCAGGGTCTGGCCAGAGGTCAGTGGAAATGTGCAGTGAAGCCCGATCAGGTCCCCCCATCCAGCGGATCCCCGCAGACACCAAGCCTGGCCTTACCCAAGGTAAGTCTGTATTTTTATATATATATATATATATTGGGGGTATTTTTATATGTATTGTTTTTTTTTATATGATGTGAGTGTGTCTATATAATATATATATGTGTGTGTGTGTGGGGGTGTGTGTGTGTATGTATGGGGGGTTTTATGTATTTTTTTTTTGCATGCGTTCGGGGTGATGGTGTAGGTTGTATATATTTGAGGGGTGGGGATTTTTTTTTGTGTATGTATTTGGGGTGGGAAGTTTTTTGCATTGGGGGTGGGAAGTTTTTATATATATATCTTGTGGGGGAATTGTGTGAGGGGGAGGGAATGAGTGAGCATGGGGTAATTGACTTAATGGAGGGAGAGGAGAGAGGGTTTGAGTGAGGAAAAGAGGGAGTAAGAGTGAGTCGCAGGGGAGAGAAATAGATGCGAGGCGGGAGAGTGAGAGGGGATGAGAAGGAAGGGAGAGAAATATATGGGAAGGGGGGGACGAGAGGGGCTCGTGAGGTGAGAAAAGAGGGGGGGGCGGCTCGCAAGACTTTTTTTGGTAACTTATTACATTTGATCATCTCTGAATTTTGCACCAAGGAGAACTATTTTTCTGTGTACCATAACACATTGCCACATGCTTCACATATACAAAGAAGAACATGTATGTCGTACTGCTGCTTTAATCTGAGTTTAGGATCCTTAGACAGTCACTTCCTTGACAGCAGATACAATCACACGATACATTGTTCAGTGAGAGGATTGTTCATGTACATATATTACTTGACATCAATGCTCTGAGTCCTGGAAGTCTTTCTACTTTAAATGTATTATCCTGCTTATGCTAAAACATTGCTAGGCAACATACCCCACCCCCTGTGTGACCCTTTTGGCACCAACGTATTGTATTTATTGTGTGACTATCACTGGGTTAAGTACCCCTAAGGGTCGATCTGTGGACCGAAACGTCAGATGACCGTGTTTTTTATGGGTCAATAAACACTTTTTTAGCTCATTACTTTGTCCGGTGCTGATAATTTTAATACTTAGGTTTTCATTTTTCTGAGATACATACGTACATAAATACATACTGTACATACCTGAATGCATTATGTTAATAGAAATATATGAAAGCTAGTGAAAAGCAGATAATTATGAGAAAGCATTGACAACCTAGCTACAGAATATTTGTTTTATGGAGAAGCAGGGATGCTAACAGGGTGGAGAACCGGGACAATTGTCCCAAGCCCGTAGGCTACTGTCTCTCTGTAGAATATCCCAATGTTTGTTGATAATTTGTCTAACCTTTGGGGCCATATCATAATATTGAGTGACAAACTCACTTAAGAGTGATCGTCTTCCATGAGGGACTTGAATGGGACTTTAGACATTCAAGTAACATCTCATCAGGATTTACTATACATGGCACATAGTTCACATGTAATTAGGAAGTTCTTTGGTATTGTGCACTAATATTCTGTATATATATATATATATATATATATATATATTCTGTATATATATATTCTGTATATATATATATATATATATATATATATATATATATATATATATATATACATACACATATACATATATACAGGAGGGCCCCGGGTATACGGCGGGTTCCGTTCCAGGGGCCCGCCGTATAGTGAAAATCGCCGAGAAGCGGGGCCCTGCTGTATATCTAATGGAAATATTACTGTATGTTCATTTGCATGTCTTAGGCCTCGGGCATGGTGCCTCGGGCCGCGCTGATCCGCGCTCCTGCTCTGCCTCGCCTGCTCAAACTGGAGCTTTTTTGTGTCCTGGCAGGTGAGGCAGTGAGCGCGCTTTGGGGGCGGGGTGGAGGCGGGGCAAAGGCGGGCTAGTCTCATTGGATGTGAGCTCCTCCGCTTCCCACAGCGGCAAATTTTAAATTTGCCTGTCTGCTCAGAATTTCTCAGCCTCCGCACGCATGCGGAAGCAGCTGCTAAAGTCGCACTGATGACATATGCAGGGGGCACAGCTCAGCACGGCCTACGGTACTATGTCCCAGGCCTTAGACAGGTCTGCAACCCTGTCTTTCACCATTATCGCCCAGCACACAGCACTTCCACTGCAGCAAGGGATTCTGGGAAATGACATGCAAATGAGCACACAGTGCCACCTTTTTCTCAAGCTCATATTACACGAGCAACCCTTAAGCCAATGCATGTGCTTTAAACACAGCTTTTAAGCATAGGCTGGGGTGAGATGCAAAGCCAGTAAACCCACTCACAGACATGTTTCAACCTTGATGGGTATCATCAGTGTGAGGTTGGTTGTGCTGGCTATGCTGGTTTGAGACTAAGAGTAGGTATTCACCACACTTGTTAAGGTTATGGTGGGTAAAAAAAGTGACAAAAACCCTCCACAGTAAAGCATATAGCAAATGGAAATATTACTGTATGTTTATTTGCATGTCTTAGACAGGTCTGCAACCCTGTCTTTCACCATTATCGCCCAGCACACAGCACTTCCACTGCAGCAAGAGATTCTGGGAAATGACATGCAAATGAGCACACAGTGCCACCTTTTGTCTCAAGCTCAAAATGATTTGTCCACTTCTCCATCTGTTGGAGGCGTGGGCAGAAACATTATTATGGGCATGTCCTAAAATGTTAGATTTATGATTGCACGTATGTAATTTTTCTAGCAAGGTGATATAACAAATATCCAGTCCTCTTCGTATTAGTCATTAATTGTTGGTTTATCAGAATTTAATTGTTAACTCAATCATCTAATTCATGCTGAAATTAGGACAACACCTGGTTTTGAATAGCTTAACACTGAATAAAATGGAAATGTAGCTTTTCCCTCGCATATTGGCTGAGTTTCCCGAATGCTACATTATACACAAAGAAGATCAAACTGGCATGGTAATAAGACAAATTTACAATGTTTTACAAGCAACACCTACATGTTTCTTTTTCAGTATGAGTTCATCTATCTCATGGTTTTACTCATTCTGTGCGTGATTAAAGAAATGTCACTTTCATTTGATTCTTTGAAAATACAACTATGCACTAGGCGCCGAAAAAAAAAAGAACTGCTGGGATGTTTAAATAGCCATTTTTTAGAGCATTGCTATCACTGTTTGCAGAAAGCCCAGAATATCTGTGATAGCAACATTTCCAAAACTGGTGAGTAGCCGGCAACGTGATGATCATCTGTCTGAATAGGGCTCACCCGGCGAGTTCTTTCTGCTGCAGAGAGAGAGAGCAGCCTCTCCCTGCGCAAATCTCGCCCAAAATTAATGTTTTGAATTGAAATGTTATTAGTAGTGTATTGTAGCAGGGGGGTCTCCGGAGCAGAACTGCATTGATTTCAGGTCCAGGGACCCCCTGCATCCCGAGATACAGGCCCTATTATGGGGTGCCGGTATCTCCTATGCATTTGATAAATTTCATAGGAGATACCGACACCCCACAACAGGCCGGTATTCCGGGAAGCAGGGGGTCCCTGGACCTGAATTCAGCGTGGTTCTTCTCCGTAGACCCTTTGCTATGATACACTAGTATTAAAAACCAAATAAAAAATTAAACATATTCGTTACTGTAGCGGCTATCTGTTATGGTAATGAATCTGCTTTAATGTAATTTTTATTAATAGTGTGCGGGAGCAGGGGGTCTCCTGAGCTGAAGCGCTTTTATTTCAGCCTCAGCGACCCCCTGCTTCCTGAGTTACAGGCCCTGGTATTTGGGCATCGGGTGCCGGTATCACCGCCATTTTTATATCGTCCACGTCACGTGACCGGGGGATTTAAATAATGAAGGAGATACCGGCACCCCATATCTGGGCCTGTAACTTGATAAGCAGGAAGTCCCCGAGGCTGAAATCAATGAGGTTCATCTCAGGAGACCACACACTAATAATACAAATTACATTAAAGCAGCTTCATTACCTTAGCGCAGGGGCGCGGAAACTTTTTTTGCTGCACCCCCTCTGTCTGTACTGCTCCGGTGGTGCGCCCCACCCCCTTACCTCACGCGGCCTCACGTGACCGTGATGGCATTTAATGCATGTGACATCACGTCACATGACCACGTGGCGTCATTTGATGCCGCATTGCCATGGACATGAGTCCTGACACCGGCAGAGTGAAGGTAAGTTTAGAGTTGCAGAGGCCTCGTGCAATCCCCCGGCATTTAATTAAAATGCCTTGGGGGAAGAGCGAGGGCCCCTGCAACACCGCGCCCCCCACTTTGAACACCGCTGCCTTAGCGGATAGCCGCTAAGGCAATGAAGGGGTTAAGGCACAATAGCAGGTTTATTGAGGGCAGAGGGGGTGAGTGAAACAGGTACTTGGCCCTTCACTCACCTCCTCTGCCCCCAATAAACATTACAATATGTACTAACCATCAATACATAACCCACCCCCTGTGCCCCCACATAAAACCATAATTTAATTTTTTATACACTGTATTGATACCACAGTCCGGCGGGAGTCCCAAGGTGGTCCCGGTGGGTGTCTGGGGCCCCACAGGGGTCCACAGGTGGTCCCTGTGGGTGTCTGGGGGTGTCTGGGTGGTTCCCATGGGTGTCTGGGGGCCCTCGGGTAGTCCCCACGGGTGTCTTGGGGCCCTTGGGTGGTCCCACGGGTGTCTGGGGGCCCTCGGGTAGTCCCCGCAAATGTTCCCCGTGGGTATCTGTAGGTCCTCGGGTTGTCCCTGTGGATGTCCGAGGGTCCTGGGGTGGTCCCCGCTGGCTTGCGGTACCAATCCTGTTGCAAAAAAATATATTTTGGCAACACATACTGCACCGACACACTTTATTCGAGCAAATACCCAGTATGTACCTGGCAGATACCTGGAATGCGCCGCTCCTCACCTCTGACAAGCCCCGTTGCATTTGCCTTCCCAGCCTGGGTTCATGCCTGGCTGACGGGCGGCTGATCTGTTAAATGATAATGATTAGGATTTAATATGCTGCAATGCTTCGCGTGTCTACCAGATGGCATAAATTCATGAATTGTAATGCAGTATATATATATATACTGTGCAGTATTGCAGCCAGCGGGAATAAAATGCTTCAATCCCTGCCTGGAAAATACCTCAATGCACTCGGGCAGAAAACAGTCACAAACCTCAATACACCCGGGTATACCCGAATTCGTGGGACTAGCCGAGCTCGAATAAAGTGTGTCGCCAGTGTACAGTACAGTAATGGCCAAAATAACCATTATCCAGATATGGATAATAGCTCATTTGCCCATTATTAAATCAAACATTAGCCAGGCAGCATAAATAAAGTAAATAAACCTTTCTACTTATCCCTGCCATTATGAAGAGTTTTCTCATCAGCATACTGCAGGCCCATGTCTTCCGATGCCAGCAAAAATACATAACAAAAATACAATTGTATGGCCCCTAACCCCTTAATCACCGTAGCGGTTAATAACCACTATAGTAATTGAGGGGTTAACCCACCCTCCCCTGCTACCCCCCCCGGGAGGCCTAACCACCCACTCTGGAACCACTATATCCACCCTGTATCCATTGAGTGGCATAGTGGTACATCCTACCCATATAATATGGGCATGATAAGCCACTATAGCAGTCAATGTCACCCTAATAAAAAAGCATGGGGCTACTAAAATTGCACGAGTTTGAAAACCTGCAGTTTGGCGTTTTTTTTCCCCTCAGGAATAAAAATTGCTGAAAAGGTCTCTTATCGACGACTTATCGGGGCTTACTGAATCGCTATAGGCCTTTTTGGTGATAAGGCGTCATCGATAAGTGGCTTATCGGTGCTTAGTGCATTTACAATTCAATTTGCCGTTTTGTTCACCAATGCAACTACAACACACATCACTGCGAAATGCTCAAAGAACTAGATTGGTCATCACTCGAGTCTAGGCGCAAAGTTCACCTTTCCTGTCTTGCCTTTAAATTCTTTATGGGCAAGCTACCTAGCTATCTGAACAAGTTCCTCACTCCTAACACATGCAGCACTTATCATCTGAGATCTGACTCCAAAAGACTGTTCATGGTCCCAAGGCTCAACAAAGTATCCAGCCGTTCCTCCTTCTCTTACTGTGCACTCCAAAACTGGAACAACCTACCGGAAACTCTCACATCCACCACTAGTTTAAGTTCTTTCAAATCTAAGGCTGTCTCACATTTTAATCTGGTCTGTAACTGTTTCATACGCCCATAATATATATGTTCTTTAACTGTGCGTGCAATGTCTTGTATATAATGTATACCCTGTTCATTTATGTAACTGTATTTGTAACCATGTATTATTTGTTTTAACTCTGTGCCCAGGACATACTTGAAAACGAGAGGTAACTCAATGTATTACTTCCTGGTAAAATATTTTATAAATAAATAAATAGTGAATAGGCCCCTATATTTTTCTAGGAAACTGATCTGCACGTAAAATATTTAAAAACAGAGACTCCCACATACTCTAACAACTTGCTGAATAAATTAAGCCAGAGCAGCCCTTAAATCAGGGGTGGCCAACTCCAGTGTTTATAACGACTTAGCCACTGGCTGAGTCACCTGTGCTAAAGCAGGGATATTCTCAAAACCTGACCATTGAGGACTGGAGTTGGCCAACCCTGCCTTAAATAATGTGTACTGTAAATCATTTGTATTGCATCTCCGGTGACCACAATTATGAACCCAATAAAAGCATGATGTATGATTCTGTGTGTACATTTTATTTTAAATGTCAATAGTCAGCTGGTGATATCAAAACACTAAAAAGGAACCAGATTGAATTAAAACAAGTCCTCTATATATTTGCAAATGTACCTACCTACTGTATAATTTCTTTGTAAAGAAAATTATATTTTAATAATATTCTTTAGGCAATCCATGTACAATATTAACTTGTTTTTTACTGCATTCATTAGGTGCCATTTTAATTGCAAACTGTCTAATTACTTATTATTCTCCCTGTCTCTGACTTCTATTTGAATGTGTTAAAATAAATATTGGGTTTAATGTGAAGACCCCTGTTATCATTATCTGGGTCATTATCTGGAGGGGCAATGGAAAAAATAATTAAAAGATATGCCTTATCTTCTATTCACTTGCATTGGATTGACAAAACTATTATAAAGACAAAACTAGATTAATTATAGTAATAATATAATTTTCAGCCAATGACGCTACAGTCTTCCTGTTAAATAGGAATAGATATGGTTTCATATCTAAGAACAGTGTTCTAATGAGTGGAAAGGAGGTTTCTGTAAAATATATAGTGGCCCCAAACAGTAAATTGTTTAGGAAGAGTATTGTTAATGTGAAAGGTGGTAGGTAATTAAGTAAAATGAAGAAAGAGTAATTCAATGTTTACCAGCGTTTCTTATATCCTATTCAAGTACTGTACATGTTGTAGTTAATTGCTCACATAACAATGTAGAGAAAAGTGTTGTTGGCCCTTCTTGCAGGAAAGAGGATAGTAATATATAATGTTTACCTTTTGTACAACAAATTATCTTACCTGGTTTCATCGATATATACCGCTTCCAACACGGATGCTGCATATTCAATATTATTCTTCAGGTCAGTCACATTAATATCTCCTTTCTCAAGCTGTTTCACCAAACATCTTAATCTGTAAGAAAGTCAACGTAACATTTTACACATGATTTAAAAACAAAAACACATGTATTTTAAATCTGTACAAAATAACATAATTTTTCCATGAAACAGCCATTACAATTGTCTTAAAAACCAGAAGAACAGTACACAATGTATAATAAACATTTTCAAAATTCCAGAATCTGCATAATATATTTTTGTTTAACATACAGTACATCAAATGAAGGGTCATTAGAACTGAGATAGTATGATAGGTATTAAAGAAGAAGCCAGCAATTGTTTTTAAAAGAGCTAAAAGCTTAAAGAACATACTTGCCCCAAGTGGGTTACCCAAAACAAGTACACAAAGAGAAGGATCTAAGCAGGCAGGGGAAACATGGCTCAACATGGCCCGGTTCAACCTATACGATGCTACAAATGTAGAAGAAACGGTTGCCTTAACTGCAAATATATGAACAACAGAGCTAAGAGTTTCACTTCAAGTGTCACCAAGAAGTCATTCATCTTAAACTCTTCATTAACTGTAATACGACTTATGTGGTATACCTTTTAACTTGTAGTTGCGGGCTACAATATATAGGCCGCACTAAGGCGCAACCTTGTTAAAGGATTTATAGGACATGGGGTGTCCAGACATTTTCTTTATAAACATAATCAAGATCCAAAAGGATTGGTGGTTACAGATATAGAGAGTATTAAAACAGGTACCGCAAGAGGTGATAGATTCCTGAAATTGCGTCAACAAGAATCATATTGGATTTTTAAAATGCAAACAATGCAACCAGGGGATCTTAATGAGGAGATTGATCTTTTAGCGTTTCAATAGGTATCTACCCCCTTCTTTTTGTCCCGCTTGTATTACACAGTATACTCATTTTTTTATTCTTAGTTAACGATAATATAATAGTCACTAGATCAAATAGGAATTGTATTGGTTTTAGCAGATCCTGTCCTCATAACTCCCCATGAGTTACTTGGTCTGAGTGCTTACGTAGAGATTTTTTAAGGTTTCATGAAATTATTTTAAGTTTACGATTATATATGTTTTATAATTGAGTATATGTATCCTCTTGGTTTAGAACATTATCAAAATGTTTTTTTAGAGTGAGTTATATTTATTTTAAAGGGTTATATATATATATATATATATATATATATATATATTATGATAACTAATAGTGTTCTAAATGATATTATATGAATTAATATCAGACTTAATGTGGTCTTTACAACAAAGAATACTGTTTGAAAGCCAATTTTAATAATTACATTTTATCTAACTTGGATCTATAATTTGAAGTGAATAAAAAAATTATGTTTGAAAACATTTAGCTTATATGCATGACATGTACCACTGATCATCTTAGAGTGCTACCCCCCCCCCCCCCTTCCTTTTCACTGAGGTCATTAGTTAGCCCCATGCAGGTATCCCTGCAGGGGTTAACAGACTGTTCAATTGGAAATTGATTGCTAAATTGATATGGGGCTCCCGCCACTCCAGTGTATAGGAAAGGGGTGTTGCCCTCTTTTCAAATTATCCCTGATGAAGGCCTGTTAGGGCCGAAACGCATTGGATTTATTGATTTGGGAACAAACCACCTAAGATTTATGAGGGTCCATCTGCAAGTTCCAGTGATTCACAGATCCTGCATCTCAGCAGTGTCTGTGTCTGTGTCGCAGTCAGCAAGACATAACTCATTGCCCAGGGGATTTCCCAGAGACGTCAAACCGTATACCAGCGGAAGTGATGTCACATGGCGCTTCAACAGCGGTATACTTCGGCATCGGCTTCTCCTTGAGCCTCCCGGGGACCCATGGAGAACGTCCAGTAGACTGTCGAGGGACTGCACATCCCCCTAAATTGGGCTTCAACTTTATATCAGGCAATTTATCCTGTTCATTGATCTATACCCTCAAGTCAATCTAAGCTGCATGAATCCCCCCTAATAAAGATAATGTTTGCATCAATGTATAAGCTTATCCACACTTTGCATCAATGTTAAGTCCTGGGGATATTAGAATGTATTCATACTGTAGGAGAAATTAGAGGAAAAGTTATTTGACTATGTAGCATAGCCTCCCGGCCGCTACTTATTTTCCTGGGCCCTACCAGTGTAAGTCCTGTTAGGTGCAGGCTGTGGATGGGTTAATTCCTTCTGAAAGGCCTTGAGTGCTTTTGCAGCCTTAGATACATTTGATGTATCCAAGGGTAGGCCTAGCAATAGCCATAAAGTGTCAGCAGGAGGGGTGGATACTGATTAAGTCACATGATGGATGTGATGGCCTGTCAGTATCCAGACCTGCACTGTTATAGGGCAGGGTTACAAGCACAACCCAAGGGTATAAATACTGGCACTTTCCTGAAAGTGGGTGTGTCTCTTTCCTCTCCCCTGTGGAGTGAGTACCAGCTACCCTGGGTCTCACTAGGAGGCCTAAGGAGGAGCACCATGCAGAAGGCCTGGTATGGGACTCAAGCCCTATCAGTGATACCTTCCCTAGGGGAAGCAAGGAAATATATGCACTGCTGTAAGATCTGAAACATGCAATAAATACCATGGAAACATCTATCAGGGTGATTCACTGTCTTGGGCTAAAGAAAGGTGCCAGTCTGGGCCATCCTTCTACTATCCAGAGGATCCATGCTGACTGGAGGTGCTGCAACCAATGAACAAAAAGGTACCCTGTACACCTGTCCTGATGATTCCCCACACAACAATGGAAGTGCTCAGCCCTACTGTTACCTCACAGGTACGCACCACACCATAACAAATATGGAGTAGCAGACCTAATCTCACTTGGGGTGGGGGTAAAGGGGCTACAAATGGAGGCGCTGCTGAGATGCTGAGATTATATTCTCACAGGACAGGTTTTTGCAGCAGCAGGACTTATGGACTTATTGTGTTTGTGCATCACAGACTGTACTTCCCCTACTATTAAAAGAATAGGGAGCAGTTCCATGAAGCTTCACCAGTGAGCCTGCTACCATCCACACAGATAGAAAGGAAGGGGGGAATCTCTCCTTGAGTCTTCACCAGGGAGGGGGTTACCCAGGCCCTTGCCTAAAGACAATAAGTTGGGGCGTAGTCTGGGCTTCATGCCAGGGAGTATGGTCACCCTCATATTAGCACACATTACAACATGTGGGGCATACCCTGGGATCCGCCAGGGTGCATAGATACCCACATCCTCCGCTGAAAATATGTTTTGGGCGTACTCTGGGCTTCATGCCAGGGAGTGTGGATACCCTGCATATCCGAATAGAAGAAATAAAGTTGGGGCGTACCCTGGGCTGTGTCCCAAGGAGCGTGGATACTCTTCACAAAAGAAAGAAATGGGGACAGGGCCTCTGATGCTTCACCAGAGATCCCTGTGCACCCTCTCATCGATGTACTGATGACTTAAAAGTGAGGCATTCCCTGATGCTGCCCCAGGGTGTGTGGTACTCATGTAATCAATTACAGCAGAAAAAGATGCACAATGTACTGTCTAGTACTCTAAAATGGTGGTTTTCCCCTGAAGAGGAATCCGCATGGTTGTTGGACTCTAACTTACAAAATGGCGATTCCAGAGTACTGGTAGCCTCATGGTCCGTTAACTACCTCAGAATGGCTTTTCCCATCACATCCGGGAAGCCGCATGGTGTTTTTGCAAAAGTAGCATGCAGTTGCAAACGTTTGCTGGGACTCAGTTTGCAGAAACCAGTGCGAACTGCTGAAACCCCGCCCTCACTCCTTGCTCCTGATTGGACTGTCGTGTCACCAGGTGGAGGAGCTGGGTGTACCCTAACAAAACAACCGGATGTGAGGAGCCAGACACACGTACTCTGCCAAGGTAGAGAGCTTGTGTGTGCAGAGCTGCCTTACCCACTACAATATGACAGCTAATTCGGAGTATCTTAACCAAGCCCTACAGCCTGGGTGAGTGCCTTCCGGAACATGCCCGATACCACCGCGCCGATGGAGCTGGGCCCTTCCGTGTTCGGTGTGGCATCTACGTCAAGCAGTTGTAAGGAATCCGCTCCACGGTTTACTGGTTACCTTACCTTGCAGACCGGTGCAGTTCTGGAACAGCTTTCCTGAGGTTTGCTGCAGCCTGGATTCACTCAAAGCAATACACACTCCCTCTGGTATCTACTGCAGCTGTGCAGCCTTTCATTGCAAACTATACTTGCATTCACTCATTAGGGGCAGTACCTTCACACCCCCGCCGGGGATTGGCCCGCTGGCCTTTAAGTATTGCTTGCCCATAATGCTCCTTGCCGAGCATAGTCCTTACTGGATGTCAACTGTTTTGCCACAAGCTCTCGCTTGTTCCCCTTTGCTGATACCAGGTCACGCCCTGCGTCCTTCAGCTTCCTTCAAGCCGTTTGTTCTCCAATGCTGATTCCAGGTTACGTCCTGCATCCTTCAGCTCCCTTCAAGCCGCTTGTTCCCCTGTGCTGAAGCAGAGATTCGTTCCTGCGTCCTTCAGCCTCCTGGATTCCTGCACTAAGTAGTGGTTTCGTCCCTGCGTTCTGCAGTCTCCTGGATTCCTGCACTGAAGCGGAGGTTTCCCTTTATCTACAGCTTCCTGGTTCCTGGGGCCTACTCTTTCCCTAATATAGAGAGGCCGTGTCCTGGTTCCTGCGCTGAAACAGTGGATTCCCTTGCCCGCTCAGGACTTTTGCGCTGTAGCACTGGTGCACCCGTGCAGCAAGACGGTGTGCTATTCTGGTCTGCCTACCATCTCCTGTGACCAGCACCATGGGCCATGGTCGTCGCTCGCGCAAAGGCCAACCCCGCGCTCCTAAACTGAAGCGGGTTTCTCCTATCTCCTTATTGCCGAACTCTTGCATGGACAATGTTTATCCTGACGTCTCCTGTTCTGACCCTGGCTTGTACAACGACGACGCTGTCTTCTCCAATCCTGATCCTGCGACATATGACTACGAACTGCGCAATCCGGATCAGCCTGCGCGGTCTCAGGTCGGTGCTTTTACAACCCCACCTCAGCCTCGCGGTCCGACCCTGGTTTGTGGCGAGCAGAACCCTGACAGTATGCTCGGCCCTACAAACTCGGACCCCGCTGAGGTGTGGGTTGGTAAGTTTTTTCCTAAAAACCTGTCCCAGCCTGTAGACCAGTCCCAGTTTGAGGATAATTATTTGTGCGATATAATACCTCTGATGGAAGATCCGTTTATGTTGGAGGGCTTGACTCCCTTGCAAAAGAAATGCCGTAATAATCTGGTTTATAAGGCTTACTGCCTCAGAGACTTAAAACAGTATCTGGCCAGTGTTTTGGCCATTGCTAACATTGCTTGCTCCCCTGATTCCCCTTTAACTGGGGAGGAGCTGAGTCCTGTGGAACTGGTCAACGCCTGTAGTACACTCAATGCCCTGACTTTATCCTTGGACATTCCTATAGTATTCCCAGAACCTTCCGTCATGGTGGCTCTCGCTCACGAGACGCTGCATTTACTTTCCCGTGCATTGGATGATTGCTTGTTAAAACAGGATCGTCTCTTAGCCGCTCACGCCGTCGTTTGGCGGTATCCCTCGGCTACCAGTCCTGTTGCTAAACCGGGGGACGTATCTCTCTCTCCGGGAGATGACCAAACAGAACTATTACCAATATCTCCCAACGTAGTAACTGCCACAGTCCCAAGCTCTGATTGTATGCCCGGGTTCCCTTACACTAATGATATGTCTACATTAACCCCTGCCGATCAGTCCTGTGAGGTCCCCTTGGAGAACACATATGTGTCACTAACTAACACTAAGGTTCTTGTATCAGAGAATAAGTCCCTTAGTTCTCCTATTTCTAGCTTTGAATCCCTCTCTCTAGGTCTTGAGGGTTTTCCAGCTTTAAACTCTGCTAGACAGTCCTGCGCGCTTTCCCCGTCAGAGAAAGAATCCCTAAGTTCTGTTCCCAGGGTTATTTCTGTATTAACCTCTGTGGGGCAGCTCTCTGAGTTTCCTTTGGTAAATCCCTGTTCTCTGTCAGCCACGGTCACGCCCCTAGCTTCAGACGAGAGATTCCTGCTCTCTTCTAATACAGAGAAAAGGTTACCTATGTATTACTCTCAGGCAATGTCTGCATTAACCCCTGTAAATTCTTGCTGCCTCCAAGTTAATGCCTTCGTTGTAGCCTCAGAGAATGAGTCCACAAGTCAGACAGCAGAGGTTGCATTGAGGGATTCCCATAACCGTACGGAGTCTCTAGATATTCTTTGCTATAAATCCCCTGCTTCAGCTCAAGTTTCCGCAGTTTCGTCTCCGGAGACTTCGGCTAAAGTTCTGGTTCCTGTTAAATGTATTCAGGAGTCAGGTTTTTCCCTAAGCTTAGTCGCAGAGTTCCTTCTCCCGGGTATTTCACTGAACCAGCCTGTCGCCCACATAGCGGTGATCCCTGCTTCAGCGCATAGTTCCCACATTATGGAATCTGCAGTAAGTTCGGGTTTCCCAGACATCCCTTACCAAATACCTACTTCAGAGACCAGTACAGTTATGATTAACCCCCGTGTACTGTCTGAGTTCTCCTCCTCTTTAAGCTTAGGGTTAAAGGCATACAGTAGTCTGTATGTCTCTCCTGGGGTTCATATTGTGTTCCCAGGAATGTTTGCGGACGCACGGTTTTCTCCCAAAAGTGACGCTTTTTCATATAGATCAGTAAAAAGCTTGCATACTGTTTCCCTTTTCGCTGAATTGTGTCTTACTAGTTTTGAGACTCTGAGAGGTAATGATTCTCCTTCTGATTCTGAGGCTCTTTCTATAAGGGGTATCCTGTCTGGGGGCTCTCCTGATTTCTTTCTCCAGGCTAATCCTTTGGGGATCAGCATATCTGCGGTCACTCCCTTAGTACTGTCTGAGGACACCATGCACATATTACAAGTCCTGGGGTTTAAATCTGAGCTTTTTAGCTGTCCTGCCTTTGCTGAAACCCAGTCCCTCAGTACTGTGTCTAAATATGTCCCAGCAAACATGGGGTTACTCGGGGGGGAGATTAAAGCTCCTGTCTTAAAGGGTATTTTTTCTCACATGTCCAGCAAATTTAGAATCTCAGTAAGTGTTTCTATGTCACTTATCAATACATCTGATTTTTTCCCTAATCAAACCCAGATACCCTCACTATCAGTTAGGAGTCCTGTGATCAGAGATTTTGCACTAGAAAACACACCAATTCATGTTTTTGTCAGGTTAGGTACCCCTGTGGTTAGGGCCATTGCAGTTTTAGAGAAGACTCTTTGTACTCCTAAGGTGCATGTCATTAAGAGTTTTCATAGTTCATACTTGCTGCTTGTTGATTCTCAGGGCCCTGTCACTGAGGTACAGACTTCAGCTTCTGATGTTAGCTTCCCTCCCACCACTACCCTGGCTCTGCCTTTTTCTCAAGCTACTGATTTGAAGATCCCAAGGACTATTCCTGATTCACTGACAATATTATCTCCCAATGAAGATTTCCCAGTATTGGAGAACTCTACTGTTGTTTGCTTCTCTGCTCCTGCTAAACCATGGTTTTGTCCCTCGGAATTTTCGGTTGCCCCTGTTATTTCCTCTCAGTTGGAAATACTCTGTACGTATCCCAAGATTTCGGTCCCTATGCCTGGTTTACTGCTTGCCTTGTCACCTTCCATACCAATACCGGGAGATGCTTCTAACCAGCCTATACCCTTACTAACCATTACCTGGGAGCCTTCTAGAGGAAAAAGTCCTCGCAAATTCCAACATGCAGTGGTCAGCCAAGACTTTTTCTGTTACAAAGTTTCTCCTGGTGTATTCGATCAACTATCAGGGCCGCGGATCCTAGATTCAGGTTTCTTTATTAAGGACTGGGCTTTCAGTGGGGGTTCTTCTACCGTTTTTGCTCTGGAACTCTCTGGTTCTTCACAGCCCTGGATTTCCAAGACATTTTGCGAGGCAAGCCATGTACCAAGGATGTTTCCTCCATCAATCTTATATCCTAGAACTGTACTCACCAAAGAACTGCTCGTTTACGGATGCCCTTTCTACCTAAAGAATTTTAGGAACAACTCAATGTCCCCAAGGCCCATGGATGGTCCTGTCTGGCCAAAGTTCTCACCGGGGGGTGGGGGTACACTAAGGACTAATCATGAGTCTCTGGAGTACGACTCTAGCCCCAATCCTAGACGGTTCAGCAACAATTCCCGGGCCTCCAACTCTATGAGTGCTCATGTTCGCCCGGAGGTCTCGCGTGAAGGGGGGGGTACTGTAAGGAATCCGCTCCACGGTTTACTGGTTACCTTACCTTGCAGACCGGTGCAGTTCTGGAACAGCTTTCCTGAGGTTTGCTGCAGCCTGGATTCACGCAAAGCAATACACACTCCCTCTGGTATCTACTGCAGCTGTGCAGCCTTTCATTGCAAACTATACTTGCATTCACTCATTAGGGGCAGTACCTTCACACCCCCGCCGGGGATTTGCCCGCTGGCCTTTAAGTATTGCTTGCCCATAATGCTCCTTGCCGAGCATAGTCCTTACTGGATGTCAACTGTTTTGCCACAAGCTCTCGCTTGTTCCCCTTTGCTGATACCAGGTCACGCCCTGCGTCCTTCAGCTTCCTTCAAGCCGTTTGTTCTCCAATGCTGATTCCAGGTTACGTCCTGCATCCTTCAGCTCCCTTCAAGCCGCTTGTTCCCCTGTGCTGAAGCAGAGATTCGTTCCTGCGTCCTTCAGCCTCCTGGATTCCTGCACTAAGTAGTGGTTTCGTCCCTGCGTTCTGCAGTCTCCTGGATTCCTGCACTGAAGCGGAGGTTTCCCTGTATCTACAGCTTCCTGGTTCCTGGGGCCTACTCTTTCCCTAATATAGAGAGGCCGTGTCCTGGTTCCTGCGCTGAAACAGTGGATTCCCTTGCCCGCTCAGGACTTTTGCGCTGTAGCACTGGTGCACCCGTGCAGCAAGACGGTGTGCTATTCTGGTCTGCCTACCATCTCCTGTGACCAGCACCATGGGCCATGGTCGTCGCTCGCGCAAAGGCCAACCCCGCGCTCCTAAACTGAAGCGGGTTTCTCCTATCTCCTTATTGCCGAACTCTTGCATGGACAATGTTTATCCTGACGTCTCCTGTTCTGACCCTGGCTTGTACAACGACGACGCTGTCTTCTCCAATCCTGATCCTGCGACATATGACTACGAACTGCGCAATCCGGATCAGCCTGCGCGGTCTCAGGTCGGTGCTTTTACAACCCCACCTCAGCCTCGCGGTCCGACCCTGGTTTGTGGCGAGCAGAACCCTGACAGCAGTCTACCGTCCGAGCCCTGCAGAGAAGCCGCACCACAATACTGTGAGGTGCACTCCGAGAGGGAGAAACCTGCAGAGGTGATTTAACTTTATTCCAAATGTAACATATATTTGAACTTTTTTAACTTGAACTATATTTCCCCGTATAACACCAAAAATCAACTTACAAAGCCCTATGAAAAACACAAACTACATACAAAATCACCTTTAAATTAAAAATACAAAGCAGGCCACCAAAATGTGTCAGCTCATAACAATGAAAATGGACCCTTGTTAATAATTAAAATATACTAATATAAAGTAAATATACTTTGGAACAACCCAAGGATTGCATGTTTTGAAGCACGATATTGTCCAGCACTTTTATATAATTAAATAGCTCTGAAATGTTATCTGTCTGAGTAGGAGGCTTTACTGTTATTATCTGTAAAACAGATCCTACAAAAATAGAATCTATATTGTGTATTATTTTCCCCAGCAGGCACATTGCTCTTTCCAAAATGAGAAATGCCATCAGTTCCTGATAAAATGATTTAGGAGTATTAAATGAGCATATGTTTAATGAACGTGGCTTCTAGTTTAGTACTATTGATATTGGCTTTCATCAATCAGACAAAAAAAACCGCTGATGTATTTTAATGTTTAATTTAGTATCCACAGTGAGGAAAGAGTGATTTCATTGTGATAATAAAGGTTCAAAACTTGGGATTACTGAATGTGTACATATTATACACAATTGAAATCTAATATATCATGAAATTCTTCACAGCAAATAAATAAGAGATAAAGAGAAATATTTACTTGAATGGGCTGTAAGATGTTCTCCAGCACCGCAATGTGTCTTATGGCAGAAGACAGCTTAGTAAATATGGACTCAAATGCTTGATGAAATCAATATATATGGGGGAGGATGTCCATATCTCCTATATACGGTTCTCAGGGTTAACTAAAAAGCACAGGATGTTTTCTGCTGGCCCTACCTCCTTTGATGATCTAAACCTTCCCCAGTGTCAGAGGAGGCATATAGTATGCCTCCATTGTGCAGTTAATTCTTGAAGACCCTACAGCTGCATCAAAGGTGGTAAGGACCAGAGACCTGGGGTTTCACTTTTGAGGGGTCAGATGGGGTGACCTGAACCTAAATCAATGTTTGGTTTATTTCTGCCTCATTTGGACCCAGACTTCAACGCTGCCCATCCTAATTATAAATGGAGTTACTTTTTTTTACACATTTGTAATACACATGTACTGTATATGTTTTCTTTTTTAAGGTTACCCGATGTACACCCCTTGCCAAAGTAACTGGTTAAAGCTATTAAAAAGTACTAAATCCACATGTATAATCAAAAACTCTATGAAGTCTCCAATTGGCAAAACCATTAGAGCAGGGGGGCGCAAACTTTTTTCCCTGCGCCCCCCTGCCGGCTGTCCCCTCACTCCCGCGCCCCCCCTCCCAACCCCAACTTACCCGCGCTCCTGCGTAATGACGTCACATTGCCATAGCAACGTGACGTCACATGACCTCGCAGCGTCATTTTGACGCCGCGTTGCCATGGCGACACAGGGAGGAAGCCGCCGGAGCCATGGTAAGTTAGGTTTACAGAGGCCCTGCAGCTCCCCCGGCACTTAATTTAAGTGCCTTCGGGAAGCGCGCGGGGCCTCTGTAAACCCCGCGCCCCCCGTCGGCAGTGTCGCGCCCCCCCTGGGGGTCGCGCCCCACAGTTTGCGCACCGCTGCATTAGAGAACCTCTCGACGCCCCTGTGTAGGCTGTCATCCCATGTCCTTACTGCAGCGAGATGTGTAATAGCAAGGAGATGGAAAAAAGAGGAGGCCCCCCCGACCCTACAAAATTTAATAAATAAAGTAAATGAGGTGAGAATTATGGAAAAGTTGACTGTTTTCTTAAATCACAACACCAGATCCTAAAATAAGGATTGGGAACATTGGCATGATGGGTAACCCGGTAAAAAGAGCAGTCGCTCTTATTGTTCTAATCCTAATGCAGCCCTACAGACTAGGGATTGTTGTTTGAGAATATGCTCTTCTTCCCGTAGTTATTTATACATAACCAAGACATTACCACAAGATGATGGAGATTGACCCCTCCACTAACCCCACCCTTCTTTCTTTTGTATCCCTCTCCTAAATGTTTATTTAATTTGTGTAATAAAATATTAGTACAAAAAAAAAAAAACACGGCGCAGTCTATATCCATTGAAAGTAATGGAGACAATAATCACATGTGCATAACTCACCACTGTCAACAAATTTGTACTGTAAAAAGCAGCACAGTCGAAGCGACTGTGAATAATTACATTTGTTGTGTTTCAGGCTGATTTTGTCCAGTAGGGACAATTTTTGGATCGAAGCGTTAGCTGGTATGAACCAGCTTGCACTGCTCAAAATCCCTTTTCCTGGTGTGCAATTCTTCTATAGATCCATTTAGACTTTAGGCATTGAAGGGGTTTGTTAAGTTGCATCATATTTATCTTGCATTGATTGAAGGGATTTGTTTATATTCGATTTGATTCATATTTTTTAAAAAGGTATCTAAACATCAGGGACAAACATGTAACATAGCATGCAGTCATATCGGACTTGAATATACAGTATATAACCTTGCATATGTAGCCATGGTGGGGCCAGCTACCTTTCTGCCTTCCCTGTCATGTAAGTTCTAGTAAGATCCAGACAGTGACGGGCTATCCTGTGGGGGTGTCCCCCCTCCTGCAGACTCTGTGAGCGGCAGAAGTGGAGATGACCTTGGAGTCTGGCTGTCCAATAAGGATGCAGATTCTGTGCCCTCCCCTTTTGCACCGAAGAGGAAATGTCCTAAATTATAGAGATGAACCCAGCCCTCACAGGGTGGAGTTCAGGCATTCCCCCTTCCCCTTCAAGGGATGAGGATATAAGCCAAGTCTCCTCCCGGCTGGAAGGAAGACATGTGTTCAGTCCCTCATGGGCTGGGTGCATTCCACTACTCTAGTGAGGCCTCATCATTACCAGCAGGTAATGTACAATCCAGGAGCTTGGAAGCTATCCTGACAACTGATTGCAATCGCTGTAAGAACATCATGCAGTGGCTGCAAAATAAAAACCATCCCTATTTATATATCTGACTGAGTCACAATCTATTAGACAGATTTATGGGGATAAAAGACTGTCAACGTGGGGATTGTCTTCTTTCTACTGGAGCCCACTATGGCTGGAGGCGCTGGCACTAAGAAAGAACATCCAGGATCACTGTGAGCCTGTCATGTTTCCCCATGTCATCGCGGAACACTCGGCATCTCCTGAGCCATACAGGTACCGAGCACCAGAGGGGGCCTGGAGGGGGGGAGGAAGGGGGAGGGTGGGGAGGAGGGGGAGGGAGGGAGCAGTGGAACACATAATAGAATAATGGACACTTATTTGGATTGAATATGGCATTGGTACTAGAGAGATATGTGAAGGTATGCATCAGATTGTGTCTAAACTATTTTCTTTATCCTTCCTATTTTTGTTGTTATTTTAGGTTTGAGACTTATAAGTCTAATATTCCAGAATAATATTATAGCATCAAAATTCACAATTGTGTATCAATGAAAAATGCTTGTTTTGTTATATTGCACCATTTTATGCTTGTGTTTGGTAATTTCCAAAATTGCATTGATATCTCATACCCACTGTAATAAGAGTAATACATAGGATGTAATCTAGTAATTCACCAACAATTTTGACATCAATTTTCAATTGGGTCTTGGAAGATAAAGCGTTAAGCATTTAGAAAGAAAATGTCATTGGAAATTGTGACAAACTTGTACGTAGAGCAGGTCAGGAAGGAAGATACACAAAAAGGTACGTTTAATTCATACTGACATTCTTGAATGACAGTATGTATATAGTTACTTATTCAACATGTCATCTGAAAATGAGTTTAACAACATTTCTACAGCCCTCAATATGTATCTCAACCAAATATTCCAGGTAGAAACGTCAGTTTGATAGCTATCAAATAGCATCTAAACGACCATGTGTGTGCATTAAAAAATATCACAACATACAACAAATCTATACTTTTCTCCAGGAACAACATAGCTATTACAGCTTTAAACTACAGTACATTGGGAGCAATAGTTTCAAGCTTGATTTCAACAATAACAAAAAAAAACACATTTCAAAATAGTGTTTGTAATTGAATCCTAAGCCTAGAGCATCTGGTACCTTCTTAATAAGATGCCATAACTATATACATTAGATAATTGAATACATACTGTATAACTGTTTATCCAACTAAGTGGATTATGTACAGTATAGAGAGTGCAATATGTTAAAAGATCAATTTCTCACCTAAAATCATAGACAACATAGGTTGGTATGTCAGTATTTATGTGCTTACATTTGGCACACATTTTCTTATTCTGTGTGGTGTGTGTGATGTTCATACATATGAAAGCATTAAGAGTTTTTAGCGTCTACTTGCATTTATTGTTTATGTCAAAAAAGTTCATAGATATTTTTGACTCAGAAAAGTGGCACATAGGTTATGCATATCTTTGCATTTGTGCGCCACAGACAACATCCAAACACCACCTCTAACGCCATCCACCTGGGTCATTTTGATCTCAGTGGAAAAAAACGTAGACATAGATGCTGCACAAGATGTGTCGCTGCTGATCTGCTCTTCTCGCTCTACCACATGCTCTCTTGACCCCATTCCCTCCCATCTAAAACCTCTTGCTCCTACTATAATCCCCACACATTTTCAACTTCTCTCTCTACTCTGGTACCTTTCCCTCTTCCTTCAAACATGCAACAATAATACCATTACTCAAAAACATTAAGCTTGACCCTATCTGTCTTTCTAACTATTGACCTGTCTCCCTCCTGCCTTTTGCCTCTAAACTCATTGAACGTCTTGTATTCTCTCGCTTGCTTCATTTTCTCAACACCTATTCTCTCCTAGACCCTCTACAATCTGGCTGCCACACTGCTTACTCCACTGAAACAGCCCTCACTAAAATAACTAATGACCTCCATGCTGCTAAAGACATTGGTCAATACATTGCTCATATTACTCAACCTCTCTGCAGCATTTGATACTGTGGACCACCCTCTTCTCCTTCACATTCTCCATACTCTTGGTATTCATAATAACGTTCTATCCTGGATCTCCTCTTACATCATACATTCAGTGTCTCTTATGTCCCCCTCTATCAATCTCTCTGTGGGGTTACGCCAGGACTCTGTCCTGGGATCCCTTCTCTTTCTTTTTACACACTCTTTCTAGGTAACCTAATCACATCTCTTGGGTTCAAATATTACCTCTGTGCTAATGACACACAAATTTACTTTTCAACCCCTGACCTTACACCTGCTGTATAGACTAAAGTTTCTGAATGTCTCTCAGCTATATCATCCTGGATGGCCCTCCACCGACTTAAACTTAACATGGCAAAAACTGAGTTCCTCATACTTCCTCCCAAACCTGGTCCTATTTCCTCCTTCCACATTACTGTTGGAAGTACTATCATTTACCCAGTAGCCCAAGCACGCTGCCTAGGGGTCACACTCAACTCCTCTCTCACATTCTCTTCTGACATTTTCCTCCATAATATTACCAAGATACACCCTTTCCTCTGTTACTCGACTGCAAAAACTCTGACACAGACCCTCATTCTCCCTTCTCGCTTACTGTAACCTCCTCCTGACTGGTCTTCCTGTCTCTCATCTGTCTCCCCTACATTCTATCCTAAAAGCTGATGCCAGAATCCCTCTACTATTTCCAAAATCTGTCTCAGCGTCTCCCCTGCTGAAATCCCTCTCCTGGCTTCCTATCAAATTCCGTATCACACACTCAATTCTCCTCCTCACTTTTAAAGCTTTACACTCTTCTGCTCCTCCTTACATCTCAGCCCTAATTTCTCGCTATATATCATCCCGACTCTTGCGTTCTGCTCGAGGATGTCTTCTCTCTACCCCTTTTGTATCTAAAGCCCTCTCCTGCCTTAAACCTTTCTCACGGACTGCCCCACACCTCTGGAATGCCCTTCCCTTCAATATCCGACTAGCAACCTCTATATCCACATTTAAGACCCACCTCAAAACACACCTGCTTAAGGAAGCATATGAGTAGCTCCGTGGCTGATAATTAACACCTCATACATTAACCATGGTCCCTTGCAGATGCACTTACCAGAACGCCCTCCTACGGTCTCTGTACGTTCTTCCTACCAACAAATTAGATTGTAAGCTCTTCGGAGCAGGGACTCCTTTTCCTAAATGTTGCTTTTATGTCTGAAACACTTCTCCCCTTCATGTGTTATTTATATTATTTGTTATTTATATGATTGTCACGTATATTACTGCTTTGAAGCGCTATGTACATTAATGGCGCTATATACATAAAGGCATACAGTACAAGACATCAAAAGGATCTTTATACATGGGCACATAAGGATGCATACATTTGTTACTCTTCTGTGCGTCACATTTACAACAACATTTATTTTAGGAACGCTTTATACATACGCACAGTAGGCTCCATATTTGGCTATGATTTAACTTATATTCCCCACACCTCCTTATAACTCCCCTGTACTCTTTTTTTTCTAAGCTCCCTATTGATGTAGCTCTTTATCCTTTTCTACCTCTTCCAATAATGTAAATATTTGTAATGTTCTCTTGGAGTTTCTCTTTTTTTTTAAATGGGTTTCAGAGCCTAGTTTCCTAACTGAGGCCTTCATCAAGGGAAAAATAGGGATTCAAGTGATCCCTAAACCCCATTTATTTCACTGGATTAATGACTCTTCCAGGATTACAACAACAAAAATTCTTTCTTTTTCAAATATTTGGAATGAAAGTGATTATTAGATTTAGATGCTTATCATTACCCATGTTTGTTACTTACAATAGCGAAAAGGGCCTTACTGGCAAAAATAAGTGTTTTCAGACTTTCTTAACTGCCTGTTGATATATTTTTTAATAATAACATTTTCTATGCTCTGTTCGTGGCTGGAATACCATCCATTTGGCATGAATTGGTTACAATTGTTGGAATGATTGCTACACTATTAACTACACGTTGGCCTTGAGAGCCAGCAATAACCATGCTACTGTAGACTGTTTTGCCCCTGGATTCGGGAAGCTGCAATAACGTTATTAAGGCAATAAATGTCAGTTAATGCAGGATCATGGACCTGGTGCAATAAACAGCACTGGGGCTTAGTGAATCTCCCTCTATGACCCTTATTCACTATGCTGTGATGCTTCTTCTGCGTGTGTGGAAAGTTTCTATGCTCATTTGAGATGATTTGGACTCAGAGGCTTCCTTAACATGGAGAAGCAGCTTCAGAACATATTGAAAAGTGGCTTTAAACCTTTATTCATTACGCTGTGAAGCTGTTTCCTGATGTTAAAGAAGATTTGAAGAACATTCGTTTGAATAGTTCCTCTCAAGCACTGAGAAATGTCCTCACAGTATATTAAATAGAAGCCCTTTGGCTCAAGAGAGATTTATACTGTGATGTAGTGTACAGTATGGTCTCCATCTTTCAAACCTCCTTTCCTTCAAGAAGCATGGATAACAAATAAAATCTATTGACATTATTTTTTATGTTTTTGATATTTTGTGAACTTGCAAGTTTGGCACCATACACTAAATTCCACCCATAATGTCAGATAAAAAGAAAATCAAGAGAGGAAAGAGCATCAAAAGCTTATAAGATACAGTAACCAACTGCTACCGCTGTTTTCATATATTATTAATAATAATAATAATAATATGAACTGTTATAAAGTACATTTCAGAATTAGAAAATGTGCGAAGCTGCCGGCAGTTTGCGTAGGCGCGTGAAAAGTTTCTAGTCAGAATTAACTTTTCGGAAAATTATGAGTTCATGTTTGAAGGAATTTGAAGTTTTTGTGACTGTTTGCTCTAAAAGACTTTCTTCTTTACAAACATTTCGTAAATATCATTTATTAGGGATAGGCAGGTTCACAAACTTCAGACTGAACCTTGAAATCACAGCGAAATTTGAGTTCACAGAAAGCAGAACTCTTCGGAGCTGCGGCTGGAAAAGCAAAAGGTTGTGGAGATGCCGCAACATCACTGTTGGGGTCCCCGACTCTGGCTCAGATACTCACCACACAGAGATAATCCTCCAGCGCCAGAGCAGCCATTGTCGTGGTCACGCAGTTTGCCCTGGTACCGGAGACAATAAGTCCTGCTACATCTGTAAATCTTGAACTACGTGTAGTCTCATCCTCAGATTTTTTTAAATGTTTTTTCATTTATTTATTTTTTAATAAATTGGGCGCAATTTTCATCTATCGAAGATTTCTAAAAAATCTCAAAGTTAGAACAATATGCAATTGTTTTTCCCCCCAACATGTCCTGTTTATTTTGAGTTTTTCCCATATTTTTAAAACAAAAATAGACATTACATTTTTTTTAATCAACTCCAGAGCGCCCTCCCTTAATAATTATCTTGTTCAATAATGAAAGATACAGTATATGAATTCAATAATTGAGACAAAGTAGCTATTACAATTCATACATATTTATTGACTAGTCACTACACCGAAATCTCGGCTTCTGAGTTTCTCTAACTGACATTTAGATGTTAATTTATGTTTTTAGAAGCTTTAAGTATGTTAAAAAAATCTATAGAAGTAGCATACTAGCAGTAAGAAAGTTGATAGATAGATAATTCTCAAACATTTTAATAGCTTAATGTAATTTTAGCAGCTCTAACCACTGGCTATGGCTAGTACATTTTTGTGGGGATATTAGAAAAATGAGTATCTCAGATTTGGTGCTTCCACTACAAGCTTTCCCCCTTCCAATATCAAGCTATAGACAATTGTGGCACTTTTAAGTTATAAATAAAGTACACAATGCTGTGCAACAAAACAAAAAAACAGACTATTAAAAAAAAGGAAATAAAAATAAAACCATCTCAATTGGATTATATTTACTCGAAAAAAAGCAAACAATTTTGAATTCTCCTTCTTTCGGCTAGCGATTTTGTATCCTTAGATGTTCCTTGTTATTTTACACCCAGTAATTATGTCCCAATATACTGTATACTGTATACACATGTTATTTAGATTTTCTTATTTTCATAGTCAGTTTTGTTTATTTTCTTTGGAGTGTTGCCCACTTTTTTTTTACAGATTGTTTTAGTGTTTATTACTAGCCTGCTAGTGGGGTTCAAGCCCCTGGTCACCCTGTACACCCTACATTCCTGCTACTAAAAAGGTTAGTTCCCTTTTGTATTTTTTTTGCCACTTTTCAGTCATAATTTAATACCTGGAGAAGTAACACAGAATTACCTCATGGTGTAATTACAGCAGGAAACACATAGAAATGAAATAATAATAATTAAACAAAGAAATGCTTTACAGAATCAATTCTTATTATGTATATATAGCAAAGGTTAAAAAAACACTTATGAGCACATACAAATGGCTTTGATAGTTCAATAAACCAGCATTTCCCAATAGTGACCCAACATACAATGCTTCCACTGCAGCCAAGGTTTCTTGGTAACGATGACATGCAAATAAGCACTCACAGTGTGTAACTTTTTGCTTCTTAACATGGATCCAAATAGGCTTATTCCTGTAATTTTATACAGCTATTATAGCAAAGTTAGGTTTAAAGAAGTACATGATCAGCAAACCTACTCACAGACAGTTGTTTCGATGTTCTGGGTCTCATCAGTATGAGGATGGCTACTAAACTTGCATTGTGAAGGTGGTAGTGGCATCAAACCAGGTACACAAAGTAATGGTGAGTAAAGAAGTGACAAAAACCCTCCACCATACTCCACAGAATAATTTCACTTCCTCCCAGAACAGTCCCTGCTCATTTCCTTAAGCCTCTCTTAGCTTCCATCATATTTCAGATCACCTACAAAGTTCTTCTCCTCACCTTTAAGAGCTCTCCACTCAACTGCTCCTCCTCCCTACATATGAGCACCACTCTCTCATTATGCCCCTGCTCATCTCCTGTGCTCTGCCCAGAACTGCCTCCTTTCCACCCCTTCCACCTATACTGCACGCTCTCTCATACATACATACATACATGGCAGATTTTATAAAATAGTAAACAGCAGAGAGCCAACATAAAAAAAAATCAGTGTTAATAATACAAAACCACTACAAATAGACTTAAATTGTGGATTAACATGTAGCAAAAAGTAGTAATGTATCATCTGCTTGAAGATTAAATGTGTTTAAAGTATCATATTTATCATGTTCTACAAGTTGTGTAACATTTAAATGCTCTGTTGATCATTAAAAGTATCATTATACCTATAGCACCCTGCTCATACAGTCACAAAGGCTTTAGATATAGTACTACGGTATATGTACAACATGTTGATATTGCATCAAGCAAATTCCAGAACCGGGAGACACGTTATGGTTCTAGTGCTACAAGTTGTCTTATGGGGTAAAAACCCGGAAGGTGTCTAATGGAATAGTACTGCTTAGTAAATATGGGCCATAATGCTCATGTCTCATTTTCTGTCTTCTGGCCTGCTGATAGACAAGCATTGCTAGTAAAGTGAGAAGAAAACCAATTACAACAGGGGTTCTAATGTCCAGTCCACAAGACCCCCCAACAGGTGAGGTTTTAAGGATATTCCTGCTTCAGCACAGGTGGCTCAATCAGTGTCTCAGTCAAATACCAAGCCACTGATTGAACCACCTGTGCTTAAGCAGGGATATCCTGAAAACCTCACCTGTTGGGCCGTCTTGAGGACTGGAGTCGAGAACCCCTGCATTACAAGTATCTTAATACAAACACTTCAAATACACTATGGATAAAATACAGTAACATGTAAAATAACAAAGTGACTACAGTATATAAGCAACAGACCACTGTAATGTTCCCCAGCCCTTTAGTGAAAGAGTAAATAGGAAAAACCATGAAAAGTTGATGAGGCCACCAGGTACTCACGTGGCCTAATTGTATGAGGGTAGAAAAAAAGCTATAGAAAAAGTCTATGGAGACAGCCAGCCTGTACATATAGGGTTAAATCCAGGGTTTACAACCATATTGTAAGATGGTGTTGTTGCCACCAGTGATGGTAACCAGGTGTGGAGAACTGATAATGGATAGGTAGCGATCACTTGCAATTATAAGGTGCTGCTAATGACCAGCTACAAAACCAACTTTTATGACCATCTGGGTAGAAAACTTAAGTGAACTAAAGAGTAAAAACAGCTGCAGTAGGCAGACATTTTTAAAACAATGTGACGGTATGTGAGTGCTAAGGTGCCAAATAGGTAATTGGGAAAAATTGGAATGATTTCTTATGACAACCTCATACTGCACCGACACACTTTATTCGAGCAAATACCCAGTATGTACCTGGCAGATACCTGGAATGCGCCGCTCCTCACCTCTGACAAGCCCCGTTGCGTTTGCCTTCCCAGCCTGGGTTCATGCCTGGCTGACGGGCGGCTAATCTGTTAAATGATAATGATTAGGATTTAATAGGCTGCAATGCTTCGCGTGTCTACCAGATGGCATAAATTCATGAATTGTAATGCAGTATATATATATATACTGTGCAGTATTGCAGCCAGCGGGAATAAAATGCTTCAATCCCTGCTTGGAAAATACCTCAATGCACTCGGGCAGAAAACAGTCACAAACCTCAATACACCCGGGTATACCCGAATTCGTGGGACTAGCCGAGCTCGAATAAAGTGTGTCGCCAGTGTAGGTGCAAAAAATGGGATGATTGCTAACCTTATAGGGGCAGAAAGGCAATCAACCTAGTCAAACCTATGTAGAGGTAAATATTGCCTGTATTAGTATACACAACAGTATACTGTATGATTGTGTTACTGACTGAGTGAGGTACAGAGTCTGCCCAAGGTAGTAAGTAATAATAAAATAACTTAATCAGGACACAAAATACTGATAAATGTATCACTCTTACAGTGGCATGGCTATTAAGTATTAACTTGTTATGTCATTTAGTCAAGTTTAATACAAAAGTAAAAAGGATTATACGTACGCTATAACTGTATATAGTGAGACTGATACTTTTCGATTCGTTCCTAGAATGAAATTGTCACATCAGGTGGTGCCTGAGGAGTTCAGGGAGAACATTTCACCCAAAAACCTCCTGCACTCAGTCCTCTCACTGGCACATCCATCAGTGGTGACTTCCGACACAGAACAGAGGTAAGCTTGGAATTTAGGATAAAAAGTTAAAATTTTATTTGCGAAAAAGCAAATAGATGATACTGCAGACGTGGAAAAAGTTTTGTGGCCAGACAAGACAAATACTCTACTTTTTGGTCTAAATACGAAGCATTACATCTGGCGCAAGCCCAACACTGCACATCACCCAATCAATACCATCCCAACTGTCAAGCATGGTTGTAGCAACATCGTGTTATGGGGATACAGTACTTCTATTTAGCAGGGACAGGGAAGCTTCTCAGGATAGAGGGGAGAATGGATGGTGCAAAGTACAGATGAATCCTTGAGGAAATCCTGTCTGAGTCAGCCAAGACTGAAACTGGGGAGCAAATTCAAATTTCAGCAGGACAATCACCCAAAGCACACAGCAAAGCCAAACTGAATGTGTTGAACAAGAAGAGAATTAATGTTCTTAAGTGGCCCAGTTAAAGTTGGGACTTGAATCCAATCGAACATTTATGGCAAGACTTGAAGATTGCAGTCATCGACGATCCCCAACAAAATATCATAACTGGATACATTTTCCCGTGAAAAACTGGCAAAAAATGTCCCATTCTACTGTGCTATGCAATTAGTCCAATACAAAAAGACTCATACCATAGCAGTAGTTGTTGCAAAATCTGCGTCTACCAAGTATAGACTTAAGGGGCTGAATACTTAGGCAACCAACCTGTATCTTTCACTCATTTACCCCCCTTTGCTGACATTTAGCCTCCTCCTCATATAACAGTGTTCAGTTTAACAACTATAGCTTTGTAGCTTTGAATAAAAATTGTTAGTTTGAAAAAAAATGTGCATACTGTACATTATTTGTAATTCAACAACTTTTGACATTATTGGTAGGGGTGAATTCTTCTGCAAGCATGTGTATTTGTCTGTGTGCTTGTGTGTGTGATTATATATATATATATATATATATATATATATACAGCTCAACCCCATTATAGCGTGATCCGCTACAAGGCGGATCCGCTACAAGGCGAATCCGCATATAACGCGGTATGAGCGTGGCTCCTGGTTAAAAAAACTTAGCATCTTAATTCCTATGGAAGCAGTGAGGATGTACTTAGTTTTTCACACATGGCTTCTCCATTTTGGTTTTATTTTTGTTAAATAAATCATGACACTGTGTAATATGTCATGTGTTGTTGTTCCTCTGAGGTTGTATTTACCTAATTTTTAGACCTGCTAAGGAACAGATGATTGTTATTATGTCCTGATATGTAAAACTATAGAATTCAACAAGGGTGTATAAATAAAGCTATTCTATCATTGTTAGGCTACCAATAAATACTATAAATACATAATACAAATAGATAATTTACTCATTGATCTGTAATGATCAATTTCTATTACTTAGTAGAACTGGTTACATTATGCAACTGGGATCCAGGTCTGATTAAATACACTTGTTAGTTACAGGACAGAAGACCCAGGTATATTACTTGCATTATGGCCACATGGATAAGGCAGAGAGTACATACTCTGTGATGCAGAAACCGTGGGAATGTTATGTAACATTTTTCAAATACAACAAAGATTTAGTCCTCCTAAATGTGAATCCATTGTGAGAAAATGTGTAGGGCTCTCATTTGTTTGGGGACCTTTAAACTGTAGTCCGGGGAATGGAAAAGGGGAACAATTCACCTTTCCATCCAAAATGCATAGAAGTTACTTTTAGATTTGTAAACCAGAATATACATAGATTGACGCAGATATTTCCTCAGTAATTGAAGGCATACAGTACCTAATACTCTGCACTTGTCAACACTTTGAGATTAATTAAATGAAAACAATCACTTGACTGTTATCTGCCTAATATAGGTGGGAACATTTTATTTTGTTATTTCAATAAAGTACATTTATAAAAAAAACACCAAAAAGGGTCAGGAACGAAGTAAGAATGTAACTTGGACATATACAGAATTTAAGGCATTTCAAGCTTACAATTTGTCAGAATTACAGGATGTTAGGGTTGCCAAAGAACTCAAGTCTGGAGAACAGGTTGAAACAGTCCAGTTTTTGATGGTTCTCTTTTCTCAATAGAAATGACATATGTGAAAGCCTTTCTCATCGTTCTATTATAAAGGTACCACATCTTCACAAACTCTAGCAGGAAATACTGTAAGTTTAAATCATTTACTTTTATAATTATTCTGCACTCTGGCATCAGGTTTCTATTCTCAGACAAGGTCCAATGTCACAGTTAAAGCAATGAAGAAAACAAAATGAACCTTCTGCGTAAAAGTCTTGCCTAATAAACTTAGAGAAAACAAATAACAAGTCTCCAAACATATATACAGTCCAACAAACTCTAATAAACATGGACACATCTGTTGCCAACAATGCTTAGGGTTAACATGCGCACACTGACGTAATCCCCAACTATGAATCATCACGAACATTAAACGTGTAGACATCAGTTCCATGTCATTAAATTGAATCTACAGTAATTCAAAGGATATCTATTTCAAATGAGGGAACCCTGTAATGTTACTTCCTCAAGTAGATTATTAAATGAGAATATTGTAAACTATGGACTTCTTTAAAATAGCATTTCCTATTTGGAATCCTCCCCTCCCCCCACCCTCTTGTAAATGAAAAAGTTGCTTTGGGAATTTTTTTTTTACTATGAGCCATGGTTCTTAACATCATTTAATATAACACTAAAGGGAAAAGAATTGAGACAATAATTATGTACAGAATTTGTATCCAGTCGATCTAAATACTGTATAATCATTTTTCTTTTGTTGAGGACTGTCTAGTTGTGCAACTACAACTCCTACAACTTAAAGAGGAACACATATACAAATAGTATTTTATGCAAAAGGTAGAACTACAGTAAACCACTCCTGAGCAGGGTCTACCAAAAACAGGGGCACCACACTAGGCTGGATGTTGGGGAAATAGATTTGTATGTCTGTCGGGCTGAAAAAAATATCATGGTTGAAGGACCCGAGCTTACTTAATCTATTTTGTGAGATGCACTAAGTCTGCAATTCCCTGCCGTGTGTGTTAATGATGACCTGTTTTGCTTAGTCTCTTTGTCCAAACCTACAGTAGCTATATATTGGTGACACAAGTAATCCTCTAGGCATTCTTCTACGGTACTCATACTTCCTGGCATCCCCAATACTGGCCATGGCCAGTCAAGTGAGCTGACATCTGAATACATTGGTAATCCCAACAGTATTGTTATAAGTATCCCGTTATTAATACACATACTGTAACAAACGCCTTTAACATAGTGACAAACAACTTGGCAAAGAGCGTGATCTTTCTAATTAGTGAATGTCATCAAATTTGCTTTGACATATTTTTAGCGTTTATTTCTTAAATGTAGCATTTTCATAATATTCCCTAAACCTCTACATTCACATTTTTGCCAATTTCACTAAAGAAATTGAGAGCAAACCAGCAAAAAGTAACAGCATAACAATTAGAAAAGCAAAAATGACTAAATATGGGTTCTGCATACCAAAATAACACTGGCTAAGGTGAGTAGAGTCACAAAAGAAAGTGTCCAAGGTCACGATAGTCCCCTTAATACGCACTCATGGTGAAATCGCAAACGTATAATTAAGGATAATGTATGTACAGAGAAAGCTGAAGTGTACCACTCAACCGCATACTCAAGGAAAATAATGGTGGTTGGATGTCTGAGCTGTTAAAAGCAAAAATAAATTTTAAATCATTATCCATAACAACGCCGAAACACAAAGTGAAAGTATGTAACTGTGAATATAAAATTGGAATAAAATAAGTCCACAGGTAGGGAAGGTGTATTGGAGATAATCTATAAGTAGGGAAAACAATATATTATATTGAATGGCAAAGCAAATGTGTCAAACAAAATGCAGGTAAGAATACCAACAAATACAGGTACAAATACAATACTAAATGACCACAGTCGTCTGGTGTAGATCCTCGATGGCTTAAAGTGGGTTAAATGTAACAATACAAGAAGCAAGTGCATAACAGATATACAGCGTGGCTGCAGTATATGCATTAACAACATACAGCGATGTGCCAATACATCATACACACATTATATCATCATATCCCTAGTTGCCAGTGTAGAAACAGACACACTATTTATCAGTCAGAGCATACTGTATACAGTATCATTACCTGACTGGAAAACAGATTCAATATACAACCGTATGTCATGCCGGGACTGGAACGGTACACTCCTCCAAACGCCGCCCCACTCGTGGACGCCACAGATGTGATGTCACCAGGCCCCGACACATGTTTCGTGTGATGTATCACACTTCTTCAGGGGTCGGGAGTAACATACTGAATGCATCCATACGCCAATTATACCCTAAGGTAGGGGAGGATTCTGCAACAAACAGTGTTACCCTAGCAGAATTATATGTGTTTTAGATTCCCTGTAGGAATTAGGCTATTTGGGTCTGAATTAAAGAAGCTAATATAAATATCAGAATGTCAGTGACTTCAACCTCTTATAAGACGAGCGAGCAAGATTTTGCCATGTAGTCAGTTGTTGGCCGCTCTGATAGCTCCAAGTTGCTATATACTGTAGTATCACACCTTGAAACAGTTTTATTTGGCAAATATATAATTTCAAAATGCAAATTCCTGACTTAGTGAAGCAATGTTCTTCATATTAGAGAGAAAATAAGTTTACAGTTCTGAACACTTTTAGACCTGCCCTCGATATTACTCACACTGTTTTTCTTTTACTACAGAGATCATAAAGCTAAGAGCAGACCTTTAAAAATGAAGTCATAGTGAAGACTGGGGCCAGGCAATTTGATTCTGCATTGGTTTTCATCCAAACCCACATGATGTTAATGGAAACACACCAGCTTTTAAATCAGTGCAAGAAGAGAGACATGGAAGTGCTCATCCTGTACAGCTGGGAATGAGAAAGAAGCAGCCCATTCTTCTTGGGAAAAGGAATGTATCTACACACCTTCCCCAATAGAAGCAGGAGAGCCCACGGAGTGATGGACTTGGGAAAGACGGGTGATTCCTCTATAGTTGCCCTAAAGTTACAGAATGATACTAACTATTCGCCTTGAAAAAGCCCCTCGCGAAATGCGCGCGTCGGCTCCTAGCATACACGTGCACGCGCAGATCAGTACTGCCTCCGCATGATTCTCTGAGACCGCGAGTTGATGCGGTAGTCTGTGAGTGCAGTTTTATACAGGACATAAGTGCCCCGACGGTCACTCTTAGCCTCCTTAAGGTGTTTATAGGGATAGTGCTCCGTTATATAAGTACTGAGGAACCTTACCTGCAGCAATACTACAGCTGCCTTGCCGTGTTTGGTGTGCTGCACAGCATCTGTGAGGTTCTATCCTTCAGCTTATACCAATACCCAGCCCTCTGTTTTATGTGTGAGATACCAGCCTGCCCCCTAGTATCAGTGTCTCCCCGATTGGGATACTGACCTCCTTCACGACCTTAGTCAGGATACTTACCTCTGACTTTAGCCACGCAGGTTAATATAGGTCAACACACCCCTGGAGTACAGCACCCAGAGGGTTACCTCAGGTCATTCTGACACTGATAGGGGCATACAGATATCTAAAGAGGAGCATAGCTGATTGAATATTACCACTACTGATATACATAGTGTATTTGTTTTATATGTCTATCAGTTGGGTCACACCTACCACTAAGTACAAGAATATATTTTATCCTTGTGACCTGCAATCTGAGTACTTACCCGGACACACCTGGAATAATCACCCACCACACAGGTCCGCATCAGGAACACTATGTTGACTTATTACCAGTGGTTTATTAAAATTATCTGGCACACACTATCAATTTTGATCCAGAGCCAATATGGGTCTTTATTTAGGATCAACTCACCTTCAGTACGTCGTTCGATCAATATTTTATACATGTTGTTATAATAAAGATGTTTTTAATTCATTTACTTATCCCCAGAGTGTGAACCTGAGTGCTACATTGGGTTCTTTCCCTCCCATATCTACTACAGTGTTTACACCCAAAGCACCGTTCACATCATTATTTCACTGCGGCCGCAGCAGGGGTTCCCCTACTATTTCTAAAGTTACAGCTTCAAGTTTTGTTTTGGTAAAATGCATTAAGTTTTTTCTCACTTAAAAGTTGCAAAACCCACCTTAATAAAGGTAAAGTTAAACATTTTATTAGCTTGCATTAATTCTGGAATATACCACAATATAGCTCTGAAAGAATACACATATAAATGCATATACAAACATATAATTATAACACATACAATAGAAATAGTGGGGAGTGAGAGAGAGGGGAGCGGTGAGAGAGAGGGATGGGATGAGTGAGACGGGGGTTGAATGAGAGAGAAAGGGACTGAGTGACAGAGGGCGGAGGCTGAGTGGCAGGGGGGAGTAAGAGAGGGGGTGAATGAGAAAGAGGGGAGTGAGTTAAAGAGGGGAGGGAGAGGATGAGGGAGAGGGGGTGAATGAGAGAGAGGGAGTGAGAGAGAGGGGGAAGTTGAATGAGATAGGGGGCTAGTGAGGGAGGGATGAGTGAGATGGTGTAATGAGAGAGAGGGGGTGAGTGAGAGAGGGTCACTGAGTGAGAAAGGGGGTCTGTAAGAGGGGGGATAAGAAGGGGAGTCAGAGTGACAGAGAGGGGAGTGAGTGAAAGAGAGGGGGTGAGTGATAGATGAGAAAGAGTTGGTGTGAGAGGCAGGGTGAGTGAAAGAGTGGGTGAGTGAGAGAAATGGGGATGAAAAAGAGAGTGGGAGAATGAAAGAAGAGGGAAAGAGTGAGAGAGGTGGGAGGAGAAAGTGGGTGATAGAGGGAGAGTGAGACGGAGGGGGCCAAGTGAGAGAGAGGGCAGTGAGTGAGAGAGAAACGTGAAAAAGGGAGGGAAGAGAGGGGCAGTAAGCAATAGAAAGCCATAGGGGCTTGTGTGACAGAGAGGCGGGGGACTCGCAGGACTGCCAGTGGTGGGAGCAGACTCCTCCCCTGCTGCTCAAGAACCCAAGTGGAGACTCTAGTCCCGAGCCCTGGTAAAGCTTTCAGCTGCTCTGTCTGTGCTCTGCCCATAACGGTGTCCTTTTCCCCGATTTCACCACTACTGCTCTCTCTCACCTTAAACCTTTTTCCCTCACTGCCCCTTACCTGTGAAAGTCCCTCATATTCGGTGTATATACGCCAAGCACCTTCTCTCCCCACCTTTAAGTCAAGCCTTAAAACTCACCTGATCGCGACGGCCCTTTCCCAGAAATGTTAGAGGAGGAGGCCTCTGTCCTTTTATCACACCTGGAAAACTACCACTCTAGGGCATGACGTAGTCACTATGCCATGGGGCTCCTGGTGTGCCAGACCCCATGATGTGGTGGCTACGTCCCGGGGCACCCAAAGGGTTAAATGTTTTCATGCTATCCAGCATTTTCTGGCACATGCACAGTTCTTCAATTGTAATGTTATATAGATATATTCAAATTATACCATACAGAAGAATGAAATGCCCGTAATACATGGAATGCTAGTAATCATTACTGATCTATACCAGTTTTGAAGACAAAAATGGGTATTCACATGTAAACTATGTTCAGTGTTTGCTTTTAAATAAAACCTGAATAATTCAGTACAAAATCAATATTCAACAAAACACCTCCTTACTGGTGAGAATGTGTATCTTTCAACAAACACAACAAAATCCATATTTGCATATCCAGATGCTAACAAAAAATCTAAGAATGTTAAACTTGCGAGTTAAGAACTAAGTATTCCAACACCATTTCTAACTTTCAGTCTATTAAGCAATACAGTAGTTCCCCTCCAAAACAAGTTTTTTTTTTTTTTTTTTTTTTACCTTATATGAGCCAGGGGATTTGCTGTCACTGAACCGCAGCACTCAAAGTTCTGTGGCACCGCTGATTGCCAAGATATTTATTTTAATTATTTATTTTTTATTTTTGACAGTGCAGTACATGCAAGGAAAAAGAAAGATTGCTGCGGGGTCAGCAAGTCAGAGGCTACAAGCCACAATGGTGTCACATCTTTCTATTGAGTGAGGCAGACCCCAAAGGCCATACAGGGGAAGTTCAAATGTAAACACCTCTGGAACAGGGAGGGGCGTAGTGCTGCAGTTCAGATCCTGGGGACCCCTTGTTTTTAAAAATGTGGGTGTGCATCAAAAAAATGCACACCACAGATTGCTGCTTTTAACCTTTAATTGCCTTTGTGGTATTTACAATCACCATTTGGGTTAGTTTCCTTATTGTTATCGCAACAAGGATGCATATAAAAAGCATGTTAGTTATGCTTGTAATCTTCCCAAACCAGCTCTATTTGTTATCACAGATATAAAGATTAAAAAAAAACAACATCACAAAAGTTCAACTTTCTGACACTGTATTTCCTCCGAACCCACTGTCTTCTGACTCCAGTATTAACTGGCTTTCCATTATTTAAATGTAGAGGAGTGCAAATGTCTTCAAATTAGCTTCACGGTTTACACTTAAATTTGCATTTTAGCAACATTTTCGCAAACGTTCACCTTACTTGGAAATTCGCAACAATAGACTGTGTGCAACATTTTTGCCAGATTACCATGGTATTTCGTGGATTTTTACTTCTGATGCTTGGTCTTCTTTTTTTTTTTTTTTACAAAGTTTTCAGTTTTCGCAAAAAAATATTTTGCTAATTTTACCTAATTTAAATTCCTCAGCAAAACATGCAGGGAACTGTACTGCACTGGGTCTAGCTCTTACAGATGCAGCCAGTTGTATTTCTAACCTGCCCCACAAATGTGCTGGTGAACCACAGACCAAACATGGAGTGTTGATGGCCAAGTGCAGGGCAGTGGGGAATAGCCCACCAGGATTAACACAGCGGGGGTCCCTGCTTTGGAATACGATTCCCTTTGTGTTAATTCTGCATCAATTTGGAAGAGATGCGCAGTAACAGGCGATCGCACAGCTTTTATTTTAATAACATAATATTGCAGTAAGGGGTCTCCGGAGCTAAACCACATTAATTTCAGCTCCGAAATACAAGCCCCTGCAGGGAGATACGGCACCCCATACCGGGGCCTGTATCTCCGGAAACAGGGGGTTAATGTTGCCCATTCATTGCCATTGTGGTAATCCTTGCCCCAATTGTGTGCATAGCTTACCACAGTGACAATCAATGTTTTTATTGGCTAATGTTTTTTTTTATTTCATTGCAATGTGATGTATTTTATTTTGTGGGTGTTTAAAAAAAAAATTGTGCAAAAGCACTATTGGCCCAATTTGGCACTAGTACTTTTGCCCATTGTATGTGTGGTGATGGGGGTAGAGGGGGTGGGTGATGGGGGTAGTTGCCCCAGGGAGGGTGGTTAGGCCTCCCCGGTGGGTAGCGGGATGGGGGGTTAACCCCCTTATTACCAAAGTGGTTAATAACCACTAAGGTGATTAAGGGGTTACAGGCCAGTAGTTAGTTCTATTTTATTTTACTGTTGGTGCCCCCTGAAAACAAGGAGGACGCGGAGGACGAAGATGAGGACGGCTTTCATTCTGGCAGGGGTAAGTACAACTTTTATTTACTATATGCTGGCTGGGTAATGTTTTATTTTTAATGGCCAAATGCACTATTACCCCACTGGAGAGCACTGAGTCATATACATAAATCACAGTTTACTAGAAATGGAAATGGTCGTGAGTGGAATGAGGAGTGAGTGATTAAAATAAATGTTTAATGGGAGTAATAACTCAATTAAAATATGGGTAGAACACTAGGTTGCCAGGGTGGATTAGACTCAAGGTGAGCCAAAAGTGTAGCGAAAATAAAATATGCCAAATAATATGTGTGAAATATGTGCTATCACCCTTGATGATATGTGCAGGGTGTAGCTAGATGATCAAACCGAGGTGGCCTCTGCCTGTGAGAAAATAACACAGGTGCAGCCACTCTGTGGTAGCTGTAGCAGATACCAGCAGGAGGGGAGATTCACACACCTAAGTAAGTATGGGTGAGTCAGCCTGCCTGTGTTAGCATAGGATGTTTTAGGAGCAGATTGAGCACTGCAAATGTCAGTGTCAGTGAGCTGTCCCAGAGACTGTAATGATGGCTATATACAGCCAATAGTAAGACAGTCCAAACAAATGCACCACTGTAAATATCAGTGATATAGCTGTCATATATGGACATATTCTTAGCAGTAGACAGATAACCCACACTAGGTAAGTCACCTGTGTAAGGGTAACCCTGAGGGGGTTGTCTAATCTGAGCACAGTATACAGCTGTTGGCGCAACAAAAATAAAAAAGAGAGAACATATACAGCGCTCTCCCCTTGCTCAAGATAATTAACTGCACTGCAGGGTATTTCAACTTCTTATCTTCTGTGCAATGCAGTACATCTCTCCCACACCATTCCTTTGAACGTGTGTCTGGTTTCAATCACATTCCTGCTTGACAGCAGGAATTTACTGCGCATGCGCCTGTAACTTCGCCTGTAACTTCGCCCACCACTGCTTGCTTGCTTGCTTGCCTGAGTGAGTGATTGACCAAAAACAAATTAAAAAAAAAAAATTATTGTAATTTTTTTTTCCTCCACAAGCCTGCAAAAACCATCTTACTGTATTACGATATTCAATCTGTGCTGTAGCTTTTGACTGTGCCCCTGTGCATTTGACTGCACATGGTTGATTTTTGTGCTTTTTACGTACTGTGTTTGGGGGTGTTTTATTATGGTGAACTGCCTCTTGAAATTAAAGTATGTCTTCAGCTTTGAACTTCATGCAGCTGTACCTGTAGCCCCCTCCCCCACGAATGCTAGCTCAAGGATTTGAAATTCCACAGTCGTTAATTTTCTGAATCTTGCCATTGTGTTCTTAATCAATCCGTCCATAGCCGAGCTACAAAGCCTCAGTGCGCCTGCGTGTAATCCTTTTTGAGATGGGAGCTGCTTACTGCACATAAGTCACCCAACCCCCCCCCTCTCCACAGAGTCGTTAATTTACTGAATCTTGCCATTGTGTTCTCTATCCGTCCATAGCCCAGCTACAAAGCCTCACTGCGCCTGAGTGTAATTCTCTTTGAGATGGGAATTTTGAGGCTTTGTTTATGGCAACGCTTTGGAAAATCCCTTCTCGAATTTGATTTGCACAGAGTATCACCTCTCTATGCGCCTGTGTGTAATCCTCTTTCGGATGGGAGCTAGTTTATTCCTGTTCATGCGCCTGTTACTTTTAACTGTTATTTTATCCACAAGCCTGCAAAAACAATCTTGATATTACGATATTAAATCTGTGCGTTTGCCTGCACATGGTTGATTTGTGTGCTTTTAATGTACTGTATTTGGGGGGTGTAGGGACTCTTATCGACAGACACCTCCACAGAGTCATTAATTTTCTGAAGTTAGTCATTGTGTTTTTAATCCGTTCCTAGCCGAGCGTCAATCGCCTCACTGCACCTGCGTGTACTCTAATCCTTTTAGAGATGGGAGCTTGCTGCTTACTGCGCATGAGTCACCCAACCCCCTCTCTCCACAGAGTCGTTAATTTTCTGAATATTGCCATTGTGTAATCCTCTTTGAGATGGGAGTTAGCTGATTACTGCACATGACTCCCCCCACCCCCCCCCCCCCAACCCTTTGAGGCTTAGTTTACGGTAACGCCTTGGAAAATCCCTTCTCGATTTTGAAATGTAAATCTGATTTGCACAGCATTGTGAGAATTGAGAGTTAAAAAAACCATTAACTGATTCATGTTGTTTTGTCATTCATTCTTATTCATTGGTGTACTGAAGGGGTGGGGGGGGGGTTGTGGTTGTTGTCAATGATTATGATTAGCAGGAATGTGAATAAATATTCATTTTATTTTATCAGGAACCAAAAAATACAAATAGAAAAATAATCATGAATAATACATAATGCTGTCTTTATTAAATTCTTCTGGCAGATTGAAATTGGATAAACATTTAGAAAACATTTGTAAAACATGGGGAAACATGAATAATGCACATTTATAAGAATATTATTTAATAATATATACTGTAATGTATAATATATATAGTAATATTATTTTTTCCGTATTTATCTTGTTCCTCATTCTGTTTACAGTACAGTAGTTCATTGAGAGAGGAGAGGATTTGTGTACATCATTACTGCTATTTATATACTGCACATTTGACTGTACAAGCAGATTAGACTGGACACAACACCCCACCTCCCCCCAGGCCACCCTTTTTCCTGAAACGACAAGAAAACAAAAAATTAGTGCAGTTATGTGCGTACTGTATAATGGCATTGTGTAATGTGTAGTACTACTGTACATGGCTGGTGCTGCTTTCTCTGGAAAAAAAATTGAGCAGTTAGTAGGCAGTTACTGTAGTACTGTCAAACTAGTCTACTGTATACTGGAACTACTGTATACTCTGACTACTGTTAAATACTACAGTATGTACTGTAACCTGATGGCTGGTGATGCTCTCTCTGTAAAGAAAAAACTGTAACTACTGTATACGCTGACTATTGGGAAAGAAAAAATCTGTGCCATACTTACCTGTATCATACTATACTTACAATACTACAGCACAGTACTACTTTCCTGATGCTTGCCCATTACGTGCGATCACAATGGGCAACACAGTGGCAATATGGTCTATATATTTATTGCAGCGTTCCATGGTGAGTACATCGTTCCTAAAACTCATTATGCCTTTCAACAACTCGTCCTTTTTGGAGGGTTTCGCCACTTTCCGGATATGCTCCTTCAGCTGATGCCAGACCATTTCGATCGGATTGAAGTCTGGCTATCTGTCATTGGAAAAAAAGGACAATTAGTTTAAGAGATACAGTACACAGTAAAAACAGTGGGGGAAAAAATGAGTCACGGTCTACTGCACTTACTCCGCTGGCGTCTTCACCCAGTTGATACCGCGCTCAAGGATATGCGATGTTGACGCGGTGTGCTTCGGATCGTTGTCCTGGTAGAAGCGGTGACCATTGGGGAACTCGCGTGTGATGTATTGCACTATCTCAGAGACAATGTTGTCTTGGAATAAAGCTTTATTCATGAATCCTATAGCAATGAAAGAAAAGTGCTCAAAAAACTGCACAATAGTACAGTACAGTGCATACAGTAAGGCTACACTAGTAAAGTACAGTGCATAAGGCTACATTATATTTCATATATTTTACCTTCAAAGATGACAATGCATCCTAGTCCACACCTAGAGATGGCACCCCACACATGCAGCTTCACAGGGTGTTTTGGCCGCGACTTCAAAGATATGCGGCCTTTTTTGTGGAACGCAAAGCTTGCAAATCTCTCCAGCGACACAGTAGACTAGTCAGTGAAGTTGCAGTCCTGGAAAGTTTCCCCACTGTCGATCCATGCCTGGGCCTGGACCACTCTTTTGATTTTGTTTGCATCCCTTATCATGGCGTATGCTCTGTAATGACAAGGAATAAATAATTTTAGCGGTACAGTACAGTTTCCTAAACAACACTTTTACCTCCTGTACTGTCCAGTACTAACCTCACATGTCCATATTTCCATCCAATGCTGCGTCTCATCTTCTTTATGCTGGTCTCGGATACAGTGAGATTGTGATTTTCCTGCAGAGTGTATTTGACCCTTAATGCACTCTTCTCATCATTCTCCTCACTTATTTTGTCCACCATAAGTGTTGTCTCCCTACAATGTAAAGAAAAACATTCCGGTAAGTACAAATATTAGAGACAGTAGATCAACAGTATACAATATATTGTTCTATTAATATGCAGCAATATAAAACTGTTGTAATATAAATATAAATATACAAAATATATATACTGTTGTAATATAAATATACAACATATATACAATATACTGTTTTAATATAAATATAAATATACAAAATATATATACTGTTGTAATATAAATATAAATATACAAAATATATATACTGTTGTAATATAAATATACAAAATATACTGTATATACTGTTGTAATATAAATATACAAAATATATATACTGTTGTAATATAAATATAAATATACAAAATATATATACTATTGTAATATAAATATAAATATACAAAATATATATACTGTTGTAATATAAATATAAATATACAAAATATATATACTGTTGTAATATAAATATACAAAATATATATACTGTTGTAATATAAATATACAAAATATATATACTGTTGTAATATAAATATACAAAATATATATACTGTTGTAATATAAATATAAATATACAAAATATATATACTGTTGTAATATAAATATTCAAAATATATACAGTATACTGTTGTAATATAAATATACAAAATATATATACTGTTGTAATATAAATATACAAAATATATATAATGTTGTAATATAAATCTACAGAAATAACAAAAATATTAGATACAGTACTGTAGATGTACAGTACATTTTTGTATCTAAATTTTTTTTTAAAGTATTATAAATATACTTACGCGTTAGTTACCCTTGGTGCCCTTTTGCGTTCTCTGTTTTTTCCGTGTGCATGATAGCTCACGCTGGTTGCTGGCACAACGAGGCCAGAAGTAGCTAACCAGCGTTGGATAGCAGCAATTTGGTGTCCGCTCGTGTACATCTCCTTAATTCGCATGCCGAGATCCTTGGAAATCTTTTTAACAACCATTGCTGCGAGTAGAAAGAAATACAAACACAAGAATGTATATTCGATGTTTAGTCGATGTGTATTCAATGTGCAGTGAATCCACAAAATGGATGGTGTATTGATATGGTAATGACTCACATTAGAGTACGCCCACTTTCAATACATGTACAGTACCTCGCTGCCATGCATAAAAGGTTAGCATAGCCCACCACTCGATGATCTTTATCTGAACTTGCCCTTGTCCAGATACTGCATTGTGCCACCTGCTTCCTTGGAGCAACCCCGATTCTACGGACGCAGGAACCCACTCGCCTCTGCCGTGCCTGTCAGGCAGAAAAAGCGAAAGGCGGTTGCTGTTTCAATGCCAAAGCAAAAGGTTAAGGCCAATAAAGAAAACCTTCTGCTGACCCCAAAGGCTAAGGGTTTTCATAGACGTCAGCCTTATTATGTCAAGAAGATATACGGTGATGTACTCTCGACGCAAAACAATTGACAGCCAACCAATCGAAACCGCAGACCACTTCTTCACATACGCTTCGACGACTCTGCCGCCGCTGTCCCGGAAATCTTCAACCCGTCTTCTCCACCCCTCTTCCTCGATGCTGCTGCCGCCCTCCCAGAAAACCACAGGCCATCTTCTCCAGTTTTATCCGACGACGCTGCCGCCTCTGAAATCCATTGGTCACTTTCTCCTTTGCTCTTAGACGACTCTGCTTCTCGCCCGGAAATCCAAAGGTCACTTTCTCCATCCCTCTTCTACGACGCTGCCGCTTCTCCTCTACCGGATATCCACAGGTCACCTCCTCCACCCTTCTTCGACGTCGCTGCCGCTTCTCTCCATGGAACCCCCATCTCATCCTCCGTTGCACCCATCCACCCAGATGTCCACACGCCATGCACAAGAAGCAGCTCGTTAGATCGGATCCTGAACGGGATAAGTGTGGATCTCCCCGGGAACTCTATCATGCTAGCAAAGATAGATTTGCTTCTGGAGACCATGTTAAATGTGGAGCAACGGATGCTACATATGGATCAACGGATGATACATATGGATCAACGGATGCCAGATATGGATCAACGGATGGATCGACGGATGGAGAAGATAGAGGCTGACATAGCGGGTATACATCATTTGCTCGGTGTTAATGCCCCTGTTTCCCCGATGCCGGAGCACCCCTTCCATCACCAAGCACACCCCCTCCACCAGAACATGTAGTGTACATGTATGCCGTTGAGGAGGACATGACAACCCCGTCAAGACCACGCCAGGAAACAACACGGCGACCAAGACCGGAGGAAAGCTTCCTCCCAGACAACCTACCACCGCCCGTCGCCTCAAGCACACCCGCTCGCAGAAAACCTACATTCGCTCGCATCGATACGGTGCCCGACATCACCCTGTGCGAGCTGCCACCGACGCTCAGGGAGAAGTATAGGGTGATGAGTGCTGGTGCACCCCACAAGTATGCCTTGTTACTTTTTAAGCACCATGTTCCCTACTCGTTGTACTGCGACTGGGCCTTCAGAGTGAACTACGACGAAAATCGCGTAAAAAATGCGCTTCCTGCCAATTTAACAAAGAACATTCGGGATGAAATGCGGTGCTTTTATCCAATTACAGATCCTGTAATGAAAGGCGTTCGAGACTGCATTAATGGCGTTTTGCGCCATGCAAGGAATCGGCCATGGACGGACAATGTGGTGGACTTTATGGTTTTAATCACGGGAACTGTAAGACCATACTGTTGTGCTGAACTGTATTTAACTGGATTTAACTTACTGTTTTAACTTGCTGTACACACACACACAGGACCTGCACAATTCCAGTCCCCGAGGGCCGCAAACAGGCACGGTTTTCAAGGTTGTTCTGAAAACTGGGCCTGTCTGCTGCCCTCGAGGACTGTAGTGGTGCAGGCCTGACTGACTGTTTTGCACACCATCCCACTGTACTGTATACTGTATGTTTCTTTAATAAAGGAGATGTTGCGTTTTGTATACTGTATTTTATGAATAAAGATTTTTTTTAATCACAGGTAAGACCATACTGTTATGCTGAACTGTATTGTACATGTTTTGACCTGCTGTACTTAAATAAAGGAGATGTTGTGTGTTTTTTAACTTGTATTTATACAGAAATGTTTTAACTTGCTTTACACACACACAGGACCTGCACAATTCCTGTCCCTGAGGGCCGCAAACAGGCACGATTTTCAAGGTTGTCCTGAAAACCGGGCCTGTCTGCTGCCCTCGAGGACTGTACGGGTGCAGACTGTTTTGCAGACCATCCCACTGTATATGTTTTGACTTTAATAAAGGAGATGTTGGGTTTTGTATAATTTATGAATAAAGAATTTGTTTTTAAAACATGTGACTGTAAACCATACTGACTGTAAATGTTTTTACTTTCTATACAGTAAACCATACACCTGTTGATGTTTTGAATTGCTGTGCACTTATAATGTTTCTACATTGTACAGTATTTGTAAATACATGTTTTTGTACTTACTCCACCAATAAAAGAACATGTTTATTTGTTTTACATTGTTCCATTGGCTCCTTTGCTACTGTAACAAAATACAGTGTTTCTAGAATGTCGAGGCATACTGCACTGTATACTGTAGGCATGCTTAGTATAAGAGTATTAAAAAAATAGAAGACACATACTGTACTGTACTGTATGTACTGGCACTGTATTACATGTAGAATAAATGCATAGTTTTTATTTTTTCGGGTTTATTACACAGTATACTGTATATAAAAAAGTATTGTATACTGTACGGCCGGAAAACATCAGCATACTGTTTCAGGTACAGTATTCTATCCTAATCAATAACAACGGCAACTAAACTGTAGACTCCGGTACGTGGCTTTTTAAATCCGATTCAGCAATGTGCAGGCATTGTGACACAAAGCGATATTAGCCATCGAAATCCCTCCATTAGCCGTTTTCTTTTCTGAGGAAAAACAAAAAGAAAAGTTTTACTGTAATGGTCAGCCCTCTAAAGAAGTTCCCAGCCAGTCCTACCAATAATTTTCTCGGGGGGCGTATCAATATTGATACTGTATTGTCAAAATAAAAAAAACACAGAAAAAAATACGGCAACAATACTCACCATAGAATTTCCCATTCAGCTGATGCTGGCGCCGGTCCACTGCCAGTCCAGTGTTCTTGATCATCCACGTCGATAGTTTGCAGCGGGACTAGTCCACCTGTAGTCAGCTGATGAGGCTGGAAATTGCTTAGGTACATGCAAGCTTGATCAAAACTGCACGCGAAATCCGGCTCAGGGTTGTCACTGACGGTGGGACCGTTATCGGAAGCCGGTGCCGGTGCATTGCTTGGCAGCGACTGTCGTTTCTTAGTTGATTTTAACACGACCCTTCGCCTTTTGCCGTCTGCATGATCATAGATACAGGAAAAAGCCGGTGATACACACCAATACCCTCCAACAAATTGTGGCTCAATACGATAAAAACAGGGATTGCTACATAACCTTTTCCTTATTGCACGCTTCCACGTATGAGGAGCTGGCGAAAATTTGTAAAAGTCATAGTTTTCGATAAAATACTGATAAATTTGAACAACTGTTGCCATCTTATCATCTGTTGCATTAATCGCGGCCCATATCAAATACGCGTAACTTCTGTCGGGTTTTTGGGAAACGGGCTGCACTTGAACACTCATGGTGACGGCTCTCTGGAGAATACTGTAACAGAAACTGGCCTTTGTCTTTATTTAATATGAAAAGCCTAAATTGATACATTTTTGCAACCTCTTCCTTCAGTCTCAAGGCCAAGTTACAATGGCACACTGTGATATCTTTTTTAAACGAAACACCTGCAAGTCGACACATTACTGAAGTGCATGCGCATTACAATTCATGAATATCTGCCATCTGGCGGACACGCGAAAAATTGCAACCTATTAAATCCGAACCATTCTCAATAAACGCGTCAACCGCGCATGACCCGCGCATGACCCGTGGCTGAGAATGCAAAATGAATGCGGCATGCTGCAGGTGAAGTGCGTCGCATTCCAGGAAAAAGCCAGGAAAAAAACGGCGATGTGTTAGACTCAGATGAGCCGCAGCAGTATATATATAATTTTTTTTTTTTTTTAATTGAGTACACAGGACTGGTGTTTTGCTTTATATCTCCTGACCCTAACAAGTTCCAAAAATTGATTTACAACCACATATTGGTTTAAGATTTCAGTCTTTTTACGAAGAATGCACAGATATAACGAGAGCCCACAGAAACAAGAGGGAACGTTCCATCTAAAGGAGGGGTTTAAACTTTGGCAAAGCAATGCAGGTCAGTGGCACCGTGTCCCCTGAATTAGTACTCCATCACTAACACTGGTGTCAATCCCCCAAGGCCCAAAACCCCTCTACCACCACTGGCATATGATATGTAATGTTACAATACGGTAAAACCTGTGTCATGTGTCATTCATCTAATGAACAGCAAAAATGAAAGCGCATACTGTATGAAAACATAATTGTGATTGGGAGACAGAATGAACGTTAGAGCTTTAGCTGAGTCCTATAGGTAACTCCTCCCACCCCCCCCCACCCACCCTTGGGATCACCATATGGTGTAAGGGGCTAAAGGGTTTGAAGGAGTTAGATATTGAACACCTGCCTCCTTAGATAGTATGTTGCAAAGTGACCAGGCAGGCTACTGGCCACACCCTGCTTCTGGAATATGCTGGATGGGTCACCAGGTCTAGGGTGACTCAGCAGGGGCTAAGCGCCTCCCCTTTTCTGCCCAGAGACAGAGCATGGGAGAGAGATCCTAAAAAGGAGGGAAGAAGAATGCCACTCTCAGATGCCAGGAGCAGAGCCAAAGGAAGGGTCTCACCTATAAATATATAAGTACGTGTATATTTTATTGTATATGTTTTGTATTTTGCATCACAACTGGGGAAAGTGCTATTAGCCATGCTATAAGGTAGTCTAGGGTAGTAGCCCCTTTGTGGTTTTGATAGATAGGGAAGTGTCCTTGAAGTTAAGCTCCCTAAAAATGTAGGAGTCATAGAAGTACATGCCTGTGTCCCCTGGGAGTTACTGCAATTGGTAGCCCTGGGACTCAAGAGAGCATAGCAACTGGTAGCCTTGGACACCATCCCACTGTGAGCATCACAGGGGAGTATAATATGGAGCCCAGTACGAAGGTATCACCTTGCCATCCCAGCATTGAAGTGCTACTAAAAGGATGATCAGAACCAGATAGACAACCAAGGTCTCTCTCTACCAAAAATATAAAGGGACAGCCCAGGAGGGACACAGAAAGAACAAGAAGAGTATGTAATATGATGACCAAGTTATCCTGTATGACTAATCAACTACTCCAACTGTTCTAAGCATGTGCCTCTCCAGGAATGCAGTATTGCACCTGAGGGAGTTGTTCATCCTCAAACTCTGTAAATAAAGCCTGTCCTGTCTTTAACTATAAGGTTCCTGGCGCCTGTATTTTTTATCTCAAGCTGCATGGACCCAGAACCCTGACAAGGTAATACACTGAACAAACTACATCTAGAGACTTTCTAATGTAAACTACATAGGTGCCAGGCAGCGAGGGATATATATATATATATAGATATATACAGTGCAGAATAAATGAGTTCTTCAGTATTCGGTGATTCCTTTTTTATTGGACTAACAATTTATGTCATAGGACAAACTTTCGAGAGTTATCCTCTCTTCTTCAGGTCAAGCAATACTGATATACAAAGGATTCAATGGCTAAAACAGTGTGGAGAGAGGGAAAAAAACAACAACAGATATCTACAGTAAATATCTGTTGCTCTTTATCTTTCTTTTTTTCCCTCTCTACACACTGCTTTAGCCATTGAATCCCTTCCGCATCCGCACTGCTTGACCTGAAGAAGAGAGGACAACCCTCGAAAGCTTGTCCCACGACACAAATTGCCAGTCTAACAAAAAAGGCATCACCCAACACCGAAGAACTCATTCATTCTGCACCACCGCAACTGGACTAACACGGCCATTCTCTGCTACACACATATATAATATATATATATATATATATACAATAATCAAAAAATAAATAGATGATACCGTTCTGTGGCTAACGAAATGCTTTTATTTGTGCGAGCTTTCGAGATACACTGATCTCTTCTTCCGGCGATGTTACAATGAATGAAGCAAGGATAACTTAAAAACAGTGTCTCTTGGAATGTTATCTGTGCTGTTCCTTCCCCCGTGTGGATGTGTTTTATGGCTAGAGGTGTCAAAGGGTAACTGAAAGCAAGTGAAGAAAGAGTGTGTATGTGTATCAGTGTGAATAAAAATGAATGGAGAGCCCACAGTATAAACAGTGCTCTACACAAGGTGTGTGTGGAGTGAGAGGGATATAAATGGTGTGGGTGGGTGTGGAAATGTGAGAGTTTGTAGCACAACTAAAAGTGTGTGTGGATACTATGTGGTCCCTATTGGTGTATATGGATGGAAAAATAAGGAGTATTAGTATGTGTGAGAGACAGCTGTGTGTGCATACATATAGCACAGTATGTACAGACATGGCCTTTAGCGCTCATGGGAAGAGAGTTCGCTAGTGTCAGTAATGACTCATAAAATTTCGATCTCTGTTTAGGCCACTGCTAAGTGTCCCGAACAGTTGCATAAATTTGTATTCATGCAACCGTCTCTCCGAAAGAGAGACGGTTGCATGAATACAAATTTATGCAACTGTTCGGGACACTTAGCAGTGGCCTAAACAGAGATCGAAATTTTATGAGTCATTACTGACACTAGCGAACTCTCTTCCCATGAGCGCTAAAGGCCATGTCTGTACATACTGTGCTATATGTATGCACACACAGCTGTCTCTCACACATACTAATACTCCTTATTTTTCCATCCATATACACCAATAGGGACCACATAGTATCCACACACACTTTTAGTTGTGCTACAAACTCTCACATTTCCACACCCACCCACACCATTTATATCCCTCTCACTCCACACACACCTTGTGTAGAGCACTGTTTATACTGTGGGCTCTCCATTCATTTTTATTCACACTGATACACATACACACTCTTTCTTCACTTGCTTTCAGTTACCCTTTGACACCTCTAGCCATAAAACACATCCACACGGGGGAAGGAACAGCACAGATAACATTCCAAGAGACACTGTTTTTAAGTTATCCTTGCTTCATTCATTGTAACATCGCCGGAAGAAGAGATCAGTGTATCTCGAAAGCTCGCACAAATAAAAGCATTTCGTTAGCCACAGAACGGTATCATCTATTTATTTTTTGATTATTGAAGCTCGGCTAACACGGTACTGATACCTCTACATATATATATACATATATATAATATATATATATATATATATATATATATATATATATATATATTATATATATATATACAAATGTAAATACAACTGTATGCTCATCTGCATGTCTTAGGCAGGTCTGCAACCCCGCCTTTCACCATTATCACCCAACACACAGCACTTCCACTGCAGCAAGGGATTCTGGGAAATGACATGCAAATGAGCACACAGTGCCACTTTTTGCTTCAAAAACCATTTTTAACATGGTTTCCTGTAGAGGTATGTGTGTGTGTGTGAGTGTGTGTGTATATATATATACATATATGTATATATAAAGCAGAAATGTATCAGGGATCCTTGACGAAGTACACCACATGTACAAAACGCGTTGGATAAAGAGGGCGCATTCCTAGCACTACCCGCTGTGGATTTACCCTATCTTCCATTCGTTTTTTATCTCCGTTGTCCCTGTTGCTCCTTCGGCTGGCCGAGACTGCATAACTACCGGTGCCACTTGATGACGTCACTGATACGCGCACCTAGTGGATGCCGTGCACGCTAACTGACGCCAGAGAGCCAGGGAGAGAGAGTCGGCTTCCCCGCAGCAGTTGCTGTGTCCACGCCGTGCGGCAGCTGACTTCCATCTGGGCGAGTGGAGCGGTGCTGGGACTACTCACGGGGACGTGAGAGGAGATTCCATCCGGTGATCGTTACTAACCCACCATCTGTTGCTGATTGGTAACATGTCCATATACATTTCCTGCTAGTAAATTTTAATCTGATGTACGTGCAATACTCACCTGTTTTACCACAATATAATTTTATATGCTACACTATGAGGTTTTTTGCGCTGTTTCTTTTGTCGTTTTTTCTTTAGTCTTGGTCTGTGGAGCCATTCCACGAACTCAGCAGCACAACCTCACAATTAAAGTAACAGGTTTTTTATATATTTTTATATATATATATATATATAAAAAGTAGAATTTACCAGATTGGAGTCCGGAAAAAACGAGACAGCACACAGTCTTAGTAGTTCCAATGCAGTTGTAATCAAATAACATGGCACCACCTCCAACGTTTCGGTACACTCAACGTGACCTTCCTCAGGGACGTGCAATAAGTGAATGCTAATCCACCACCTTATATACCCAAACAAATCAAAATTAAATCAAACTCACCCGTGTAGGGGCAACTTTGCCCGCGAAATCGCGCTGCTGTGACACGCATGCATCTGCTGGAACGCATCGCCATCTTGGATCTATCAAAAACCTCCCCTTCAGCTACGGTGGCCTCAATGGTCTACTACCAGGCACGATCGCGCATGCGCGGACTTGTTTTGCTTCCTTATGTCGTGACACGCAAAGTACTGCTGACACGCATCGCCATATTGCTTCCCAGAGTGGTAGACAGTTGACCGAGCTACAGTGGCCGATTGGTGCATATTGCCACTCTAGTGGCGGTTCGCGCATGCGCGAACTTACACAGGCACCTCAATGCGCTAAATGTACTCTAGCGCAGGCTCTTTCTTCCTCAAAGGCTAACCCCACTGAGAATATGACGGCACCCATATATGGACACGACCTTAGGGACCTATATGAGGATCTGTGATTATAAGTGCCCAAGCTACATAAAGCAAGGCACCTGGCCAATGGGGCCATTTAGGGAGACTATCTTATGTTGGCATGTTTAAAGCATGTTAGAATGTACTTGGTTATTTGCTTAATCATATACATAGAGTGACCCATTCCAGCATGAAGTCGCATAGCACACACAGCAACCTCACAAAAACCAATAAATTAAACAAAAAACAAAAAACATGTGTAATGATGTGTTCATCACTGTAAGATATATTGTTGTCAATGTCCCACTATAATAAATACTATAACTACAATGACTAAAATAGTCTAAAATTGAAAACAAGATACCAAGTATGGTCACACCAATCTATTCCTAAATAGAGTGACCAATGGGCTTTTAGTATATATGCCCAATGAGACAATTTGTAATTGACAAGAGTATGTCTATCCGGAGCCAACATTTATACTGTACTCCTTAAGCAAACTATGTCCTATGAACTGCTTGTAACCGACAGAACATTTTAATACGACATGTCAGAAATATAGAAGTCTCATATACTTCATGTAGTATCTACGATCTCGAAGCGGGACATGGAACAAACTTGATGCACACACCAACACCCTAAAGTGATAAAGTGAGAATGACAATACAAGGGCACATATAGAAATAACACATGCAGACGTGATGCAGAAATAACACAAAATGAACATTGACACGAAAAGACACATAGTTACAGAACAATAAGCAGTTGCTCATCAGCACAAAATCTCATAGTCCTGACTTCATTCATAGAAAACATCCTAGTGAAAAATCTTCGTTTAAGCCAAAAGGGGCAACAGTTTTTAGTTCAAAGATGTGCCTCGCTTCGCTTTGCAATAAAAGTCTGTTTCTATCACCCCCTCGTGCGAGCACTTGGACCTGTGAGATAGGCATACACCTGAACGTTGCCAATGAATGTTTAAAGTCCCTGAAATGTTTGGCAACAGGGAGACATTTGAACTCCAAATCTTTGGCGTCTGTAGATAATGCTTTACGAATTGTTGAACGATGGATGGCTATACGTTCTTTAAGCATTCGCACTGTCTTCCCAATATAGAGTAAACCACATGGGCATTTAATCAAATATATAACAAATTTTGATTCACAATTCAGATGTTGGTGAATTTTGATCTTAGTCCCATTATGTGGATGGCAATAGAAAGACCCCACCTGCATATATTGGCAATTTGTGCAACCCTTACACCTGTAGGCCCCAGGTTTCTGTGTTAACCAAGTTTTGTCCTTGCTATATTTGTCAGCAGGATCTGCTTGCGTGATCATGTCCCCAATTGACGGACCACGGCGAAAACAAAACAAGGGGGGTTCACGGAAAAATTTTCCTATTTTGTCATCATTGGCTAAGACATGCCAATTGTCTCTAATGCCACGTTGTATGCATGGGGACGCAGTGCTAAATGTGCTTATAACATTAAATCTTGAGCTGTTTGATTGCTCGCCCAGTTCGGTGTTGGTACGATCTGAATTCTCCCATCTGATCACACGATCCAGTGCATCTTTGACGTCGACCGGACTATAACCTCGCTCTAGGAACCTGTTAGCCATATTAATAAGCGCAGGTTCCAACTCATTATGGTCACTGGTGATTCGCTTCACCCGTAGTAGTTGTGAATACGGAAGCCCCTTCTTTAACGGGGCCGGGTGGTGGCTTGTGGCATAGAGCAACGTGTTTTTGTCAGTTACTTTCTGGTATAGCCTTGTGGCCAATTTGTCGCCTGCTTTGTATACCATCGTGTCCAAGAATGGAATTTCAAGTTCACTGTAACACAGCGTAAAACGTATCTTTGATGGAATATCGTTAAGACGGTTTACAAAGTCCTGCAATTCCACAGAAGAGCCACTCCAAACAATAAAAATATCATCAATGTAGCGTAAAAACTTTCTGATGTAGTGTAGCGTTCCAGCAGATGCATGCGTGTCACAGCAGCGCGATTTCGCGGGCAAAGTTGCCCCTACACGGGTGAGTTTGATTTAATTTTGATTTGTTTGGGTATATAAGGTGGTGGATTAGCATTCACTTATTGCACGTCCCTGAGGAAGGTCACGTTGAGTGTACCGAAACGTTGGAGGTGGTGCCATGTTATTTGATTACAACTGCATTGGAACTACTAAGACTGTGTGCTGTCTCGTTTTTTCCGGACTCCAATCTGGTAAATTCTACTTTTTACATGTGCATATGGGGCAAGCATCAGCATCTTACTTATGTTTACAGTGTGCCAACTGAGATGATTTTTTCATATATATATATATATATATATATATTATATCACTTAATATTCACCATTAAGCACTTTATTCACGATTATTAGAGCGCAGTTCACTATTTGTTTCTATGATGATAGCCCAGTAAGGAACAGTAAACACCCACTAGAGAATGTCCCTTCTCAATGGTGATGTGGGTGTGCTGGTGACAGACCTGTTACATCTGTTGAAACACGGAATAGACCTCCTCAGCGTGCGTTCCGGTTAAACTGGTGTTGTTCTGATGCTGAAAAATCAATTCCCTCCTGTGGCACAAAATCACTTCCCACGTGTCAGACCTCAGTTTGAGATGAGGCTTCCTGCATCTGAGTCTTTGCAGCGGCACCGGATGTATATACAGTATGAAGACGGGTGCCTCTATCCCCAGATATGAAGGAACAAGTGATCCTTGTTGCTTCCTGGTTGCTTCGCACAAGACGTGCCCGCGTCACTGCATTGCTGCGCTGCTACATGATGACGTCCAACGGGTTTCGTCGCTCTAGGTGACTTTCTTGAGAAATCCAACAATGTACAGTATGCAGCGTTTTACAAAATAAGTGCAAACAATAGGAATTAGAGCAAGTAAATGATAATATAAGGCACAGTGAGACCATGCACCGGTTCCAAGTAGTATATTGGGTATCTCTGGTGTGTTCACCGGTATCTCTCCACGGTTTGTATACAGTAGATTAGTGTTTTGGAAGGTATATAAGTTGATGGGTACTCTATTAATTAGGTCTTTCTATTTATATCATCATCATTATGTACAGTAAGTGCATTAAACATGTACACATGTGTATGATGATATTACAAAATTCAATAAGGGATGTTTAATAAACATAATAGTAATGCATATAAAGTATATAATAAATGTTAGTGCATTAGAAATTAATGAGGATATGAAGTTTGTCCAGTTTTTTCTCATATTTCTCAGCTCAAGATACAAATGATTACTAACTTGGTGTACTTTAATTTACTTATTTCTTGTTGGTCCTGTTTATATAAAATAAAAACATAATATTGATTCTTGGGGAGTCCCAAATCTGACATTAAAAACAGATCACAGTATACATTTTAAAATAGTTGCTGTACAGAAATTAAACTTAACAAAACCCATGCTTGAGCCATGAAAAAAACAGGCCACTGTCCCAAATCCCTGTGTTTGGATCTATTTCTGTGCTAATAATAAATTCCTCTACTGCCTGGGAAATTTTAAAATAGACTGTTTTGCAATGTTGAAATATTAGAGTAGTTCAAATTCAGTATTTCCAAAACACAGTTGATGGAAAAGTCAGATATTGTACGATAGGTGGTCTTCTATTTCTTTTGTTTCTTCTATTTTTATAAATGAACACTCCTCATACAGTTGAATTAAAAAAAAAAGGAACTTGAAAAACAAAATCTGCTTTACGTAACAAACAATAGAGTCTCTCTTTGACCTATCTTTGATGAACTTTTTACGAACATTAACATACATTTCAATATAAGCAAAGTTACCTATATATTGGGGTCTATGTACTTGACCAAGGGTGCGCAAACTTTTCCCCGTGCGCACCCCTGCCTGCTCTCCTCGACGCCTCGCGTACCCCCCCTTGCACGACCCTGGCGTCAAATGACACGTGGGGTCATGTGACGTCACGTCGCCATGGTAATGTGACGTCACGTGACCCCGCAGCGTCATTTGACGCCGGGTTACCAGGACGACGCGTCGCTGGGAGGGAAGATAAGTGTATTATAGAGGCCACGCGCGGTACCCCGGCATCTCATTGAAATACCTGGGGGGAGAGCGCGGAACCTCTATAACTGCCGTGCCCCCCCAGAAAATCTAGCACATTCCCTGGGGGGGGGGGGGGGCACGCCCCCAGTTTAAGCACTGCTGTACTAGACCATTGAGAACAAATGTCACATTTGCGTTAACAAATAGAAATGTGTGAAACTTGACCTCAGAAGTAGTGTGCCAAGCATTTAATTTTTATTTAATGATGCTACTGTAACTCCTACAGACAGACAGACAGAAGCCAATTTCAGTAGAAATCCTTTTAGGTTAATTTAAATACATTATCAAACACGCCTTCATACAACACATAGATAGTAAAATGCTTGGCGAATCACTTATGACCTCAAATAAAAAAGGGCACATTTTGAACGGTTCACAAACTTGAACGAAAGCTTCGCACATCTCTATTAGCAAAGCTGTGTCAAAGTAATTCTTTGGTTATATTATTAAGATCTAAAATTAGGAAATGATCATTTATGGATAAGTGACAAATATTTAGGCACTCATGAGCAGGGCCGCAGACAGAGTTGCAGGAGACCAGACTAGAGTTACAACATCCCACCCTCCCCCCCCCACACACCCCCCCCCCACACACCCTGTGTTTATCACTAATCTTAACAGTTTAGAAATAGAATGGATGTTTTCATTCTAAAGAGGCAATCCGAATCATTTTTTTCCGCATTTTTTAATTCATTTTATATAGGATTGAAGCAGGGGGTCTCCAGAGCTGAACTCCATTCATTTCAGCTACGGGGACCACCTGCTTCCGGAGATACTTACCTCCGTAGTGGGTGCATGCACCCACTCCAGGGTTTACATTATGGCTGCTTGTCAAAGCTCCCTGACCCTGCGAGCCAATAGGAAGCTGTGAAGTGCGGCTTCCTATTAGCCCATGTGACTTGAGGCTTTAAACTGCAGAAAACTCTAGAGAGATACCGGCACCACCTTCAGAGGTAAGTATCTCTTAAAGCAGGGGATCCCCGGTGCTGAAATTAAGGGGTTTCAGCTCTGGAGACCACCTGCTTCAATCCTGTATTAAAGAAGGGGGGAATGCCCCTTTAACACCCATTCTGCTTCTCCTGCTAAACCTGTACTTGCTTTGAAGGCAGCTGGTAATTCAAAGCGTGCCGAGGGCCGCCTACATGGGGGGGAGGGGGGAGCCAGGACAAGTATCCTGGGCCCGGGGGGCCCTGCTGGCACTGGAAGTTGGGGCTGAGGGTCAGGCCCAACTCCTGTACCGGGACTCTGATTGTCGCCGGGCCCTGGCTCTCCCCAGCTGCTGTGGGCCTCCTGCCGGGCCTGCTTTTCCCACCTGCGCCAGGCCTCTGATTGCCACTGGGCCTCGCTCTCATTCTCCGACATACACGGGCGTGAGAAAGGCCTGGCGTGAGAGAGACCTCATACCAGAAGCAAGGTGTGTGTGGGTGTGTTGTATTTCGTGTGTGTTATTGAATTGTGTGTGGGGGGATTTCATTGTGTGGGAGGGGGGGGTATTGCATTGTCTGTGGGGAGTATTGGTTTGTCAGTGGGGAGTATTGCATTGTCAGTGGGGGGATATTTCTTTGTGGGGAGGGGGTATTGTATTGTGTGTAAGGGGGACATTGCATTGTGTGAGCAGGTGGGGTTGTTGCATTGTGTGGGCATGGTGTATTGCATTGTGTGGGAGTGGGGAGGTATTGCATTTTGGGTGCGGGAAGGGGAAGTATTGCATTTTGGTTGTGGGAGAGGAGTGGGGGTATTGTGGGGGGGGTTAATTTATATAGGGGCAGAATTGTATGAGTATCAGGAGGATTCTGTTGTTGGGGGGAATGAGTGTGCATGGGGATTCAGGGAGTGGGATTGAGTGAGAGGGGGTAATTAAGTGATAACGGAAAGATGGGGTGGAAGGGAAAGGTGGGGTGGAGTGAGGTAAATACATGGGGGCTGTCTCACATTTTAATCTGGTCTGTAACTGTTTCATACACCCATCTACTATATATTTCTGAAAGCACTGTATGTCTGCGTCCCTAGCGGCAATCTCATTGGTCCCTTGGCCCGCCCGCCCCCGCACACCTCTCATTGGGCTCACACACTCACACCACCCCCTTGGCCCGCCCCCCACACCTCTGATTGGCCTGAGGCGGAGTGACGGGCCAAAGGTCCAAAAAAAACAAAAAAAAAACACACACACACATATCTCTGTCCTCTCCCCATCACACTCACCTCCCCCCCTCCCCGGTGCTCCACTGCCTCTACACACCACTCCCTCCCGCTACACACCACTACCTCCCGCTACACACCACTCACTCCCGCTCCACTCACCTCCCTCCCGCTACACTCCACTCCCTCCCGCTACACACCACTCCCTCCCGCTCCATTCCCTCCCCGGCGGGGGAACAGGCAGGCTGCCACGCGGCGCCTAAGATGGCGGACCCCCTTCCTCCCTCGCGCTCCATTCCCTCCCGCTCCATTCCCTCGCGCTCCATTCCCTCGCGCTCCACTCCCTCCCGCTCCACTCCCTCCCGCTCCACTCACCTCCCTCTCCACTCACCTCCCTCGCGGGGGAACAGCCTGCCACGCGGCGCGTAAGATGGCGGACCCCCTTCCTCCCTCGCGGCGCCGAGTGAGAAGATGGCGGCGGCCGGAAGTACAGGTAGGTGTCGCGTGTGTTGCTCCCCCACCTCGCACGTGTGTGTGTGTGTGTGTGTGTGTGACACTGCCCCCCCTCCTGTACACTGCCCCCCCTCCTGTACACTGCCCCCCCCTCCTGTACACTGCCCCCCCTCCTGTCCACTGCCCCCCCTCCTGTCCACTGCCCCCCCCTCCTGTCCACTGCCCCCTCTCCTGTCCACTGCCCTCCTCTCCTGTCCACTGCCCCCTCTCCTGTCCACTGCCCCCCTCTCCTGTCCACTGCCCCACCTCTCCTGTCCACTGCCCACCTCTCCTGTCCACTGCCCACCTCTCCTGTCCACTGCCCACCTCTCCTGTCCACTGCCCCCCTCTCCTGTCCACTGCCCCCCCTCTCCTGTCCACTGCCCCCCTCTCCTGTCCACTGCCCCCCCTCCTGTCCACTGCCCCCCCCTCCTGTCCACTGCCCCCCCCTCCTGTCCACTGCCCCCCCTCCTGTCCACTGCCCCCCCTCCTGTCCACAGCCCCCCCCTCCGCTCTCCACTGCCCCCCCTCTCCTGTCCACTGCCCCCCCTCTCCTGTCCACTGCCCCCCCCCTCCTGTCCACTGCCCCCCCCCTCCTGTCCACTGCCCCCCCCCCCCCCTGTCCACTGCCCCCCCCCTCCTGTCCACTGCCCCCCCCCTCCTGTCCACTGCCCCCCCCCTCCTGTCCACTGCCCCCCCCCCCTCCTGTCCACTGCCCCCCCCCTCCTGTCCACTGCCCCCCCCCTCCTGTCCACTGCCCCAACCCCCTCCTGTCCACTGCCCCCCCCTCCTGTCCACTGCCCCCCCCTCCTGTCCACTGCCCCCCCCTCCTGTCCACTGCCCCCCCTCCTGTCCACTGCCCCCCCCCTCCTGTCCACTGTCCCACCAATTCCTGTCCACTGTCCGTCCCCCCCCTCCTGTCCACTGTCCGTCCCCCCCCTCCTGTCCACTGTCCGTCCCCCCCCTCCTGTCCGCTGTCCGTCCCCCCCCTCCTGTCCGCTGTCCGTGTCCCCCCCCCTCCTGTCCACTGTCCATCCCCCCCCCCTCCTGTCCACTGTCCGTCCCCCCCCTCCTGTCCCACTGTCCGTCCCCCCCCTCCTGTCCACTGTCCGTGTCCCCCCCCTCCTGTCCACTGTCCGTCCCCCCCTCCTGTCCACTGTCCCCCCCCCCCCTCCTGTCCACTGTCCCCCCCCCCTCTGTCTACTGTCCGTCCCCCCCTCCTGTCTACTGTCCGTCCCCTCCTGTCTACTGTCCCCCCCCCCTGTCCACTGTTCGTCCCCCCCCTCCTGTCCATTGTTCGTCCCCCCCCCTCCTCTCCACTGTTCGTCCCCCCCTCCTGTCCACTGTTCGTCCCTCCCCTCTGGGAAGAACGGAGAAAGAGGGAGAGAGAAGGGAGCGGGAAATTTAACTCACGGGCAACACCGGGTCTCTCTCCAACTCACCTCTCCCCCTCGGCGCTCCAACTCACCTCTCTCCCTCCCCGCCGGCGCTCCAACTCACCTCCCTCCCCGGTGGGGGAACAGACAGGCTGCCTCGCGGCGCCTAAGATGGCGGCGCCCGGAAGGACCCCCTTCCTCCCTCGCGGCGCCGAGTGAGAAGATGGCGGCGCCCGGAAGTACAGGTAGGTGTCGCGTGTGTGTCGCTCCCCCCATTTCCACCCCCCCCACTTCTCCCCTCCCCCCTACTTCTCCCCCCCCCCCCACTTCTTTCCCCCCCACCTCCCAGAGCACGCTCTCTACGGCTCAACATCCCCGAGGAGCAGGAGGAGGGCGGCAGGGAGTTAATAGCTCCTTTGTGCCACCGGGAGTCGGCGGAGGCCACGAGGGGGGAGAGAACCAGTGGCAGCCCAAAGAGCGCGGCATGCTGCCAGGTGAGGAAATGCAGGGGGAGGAATCCATGCCTTTGACGCCCCCCCCCCTGCCTTTGACGCCCCCCCCCTGCCTTTGATGCCCCCCCCACTGCCTTTGACGCCCCCCCCCTGCCTTTGACGCCCCCCCCCTGCCTTGACGCCCCCCCCCTGCCTTTGACGCCCCCCCCCTGCCTTTGACGCCCCCCCTGCTTTTGATGACCCTCCCCCTGCTTTTGACGAGCCTGCCTTTGACGGCCTCCCCCCTGCCTTTGACGCCCCCCCCTGCTTTGACGCCCCCCCCCTGCCTTTGACGCCCCCCCCCCCTGCCTTTGACACCCCCCTGCCTTTGACGCCCCCCCCCCCCTGCCTCCGGCCAACGCCGGGTATACACACACACACACCTCTCCTCCTCCCCATCACACTCCCCTCCCTGGCGCTCACTCCCCCTGCCTTTCACACCCCGCCTCCGGCCAACGCCGAGTATACACACACACACACTGACTGACACACGTACTGACGCACGCACAGAACCCCTGGCAGCCACACGCACACAACCCCTGACAGCCACATGCACACACACCCTGACGCACGCACACACACTGACTGACACACACACTTACTGACACACGCACGCACGCACACTGACTGACGCACACACACACACGCACACTAACTGACGCGCACACACACACACACACACACACTGACTGACACACACACACTGACTGACGCGCACACACACACACACACACACACTGACTGACACACACACTGACTGACACACACACACACTGACTGACACACACACACACACACACTGACTGACACACACACACACACTGACTGACACACACACAGACTGACTGACACACACACACACTGACTGACACACACACACACACACTGACTGACACACGTACTGATGCACGCACACAACCCCTGGCAGCCACACGCACACAACCCCTGACAGCCACATGCACACAAACCCTGACGCACGACACACACACTTACTGACACACGCACGCACACTGACTGACGCACACACACACACGCACACTAACTGACACGCACACACACACACACACACACACTGACTGACACACACACTGACTGACACACACACTGACTGACACACACACACACACACACACTGACTGACACACACACACACACACACACACACACACACACACACACACACTGACTGACTGACACACACTGACTGACACACACACACACACACACACACACACTGACTGACACACACACACACACACTGACACACACACACACACACACACACACTAACTGACACACACACTGACTGACTGACACACACACTGACAGACTGACACACACACTGACAGACTGACACACACACTGACTGACACACACACACTGACTGACACACACACACTGACTGACACACACACACTGACTGACACACACACTGACTGACGCGCGCACACACTGACTGACGCGCGCACACACTGACTGCGCACACACAAACACACACACACCGACTGACACACACACACCGACTGACGCGCGCGCACACACCCCCACACACACTGACTGACGCATGTACGCACACACACACTGACTGACGCACGCGCACACACACACTGACTGTGTGTGCGTCAGTCACTCAGTCTGTGTGTGTTTGTGTTTCTGCGTCAGACTCACTGACGCGCGCGCGCACACACTGCATGAAGCTGTAAAGGAGGGAGGGGGGAGACTGGATTGATGTGAATGGGGGACAAACAGAGAGAGGGGGGAAGAGAGAGAGAGGAGCGGGAACATTACATCCCGGGCAACGCCGGGTCTCTCAGCTAGTAATATATATTTTCTTTAACTGTGCACGCAATGTCTTGTATATAATGTATACCCTGTTCATTTATGTAACTGTATTTGTAACCATGTATTATTTGTCTTACTCTGTGCCCAGGACATACTTGAAAACGAGAGATAACTCTCAATGTATTACTTCCTGGTAAAATATTTCATAAATAAATAAATAAGCATAGCCTTACTCTTCCATATTCTGGAGACCAGGCCTTTCGGGATATGATTAATGGGTAGAAATACAGTATAACGTGACAGGCTGTTTTCGAAATCACTTTTCCTTAGTGTAATCTCACTTAGTGTAATCTCACTTAGATGATTTGAAAATGAGAATGTGTAATATGAGAACACAGGGCCTTATGCAGAGAGCATCGTTATTTCGAAATTCGACATTTTTTGTACAATTTCGCGCAGAAACCGGCAGAAAATGGCGAGTTCCGAAAAACGCGCCATTTTGTTTTTACAATTGCTAAAACTCGCCTCGCGGCTGGCGAGATCCTCCATCTCGCCATTTTTAAAACTCTCCGAATGCAGAGAGGTGCGAACGGCATAAAGCGGCTGTTCGCGCCAAAAAATGCCGCGATTCTCGCATTTTTGCCGCGCCAGGAAAAGATGGCAAGATGGCGCTCGCCGCCTATAGTAAAGGGGAAAAAAAGGCGCGAATTTGTTTTTACACGTTTCTGAAGCGCGCATCTCGCCAATTTAAACTCGCCACACGCATCCATGTTAAACATAGCAAAATTCGCACTTTTCTGCATATGGAGAATAAAACTCTCCAAAAAAGCTACTTTTTATGAAATTCGCCAATTTTAAAATTCTATGCTCTCTGCATAAGGCCCACAGAGCCAAAACTGAAATGTTATAGCGTGTTATGGGAAATCAGCAAAAGTGCTAACATTTTGAAATAGCACAAGCAAATTTCTTCTAAAAAAAATCATTGAAAATGCACTGTAGAATTTGTACCATAATTTATAACCTACTCACACTTTTTTTTTTTATTCTTAATTTGCTATAATTTTGCTTTTTAAATGACCTTTCTAAGAGTGGTTGTTGTTCTTATAACGTTGGAAGCTGCCCAGCAGCAGTCATATAAATACATTCCATACATGAATGTCTCAAAACTTGTATGAGAACTGCAGAAACTCAGAGAGATTAAAGCAAAGGTGGGCAACTCCAGTCCTCAAGCGCCACCACCAGGTCAGGTTTTCCAGATATCCCTGCTTCAGCACGGGTGTCTCAATCAGTCCCTGCTTCAGCACAGGCTGAGTCACTGATTGAGCCACCTGTGCTGAAGCAGGGATATCCTGAAAACCTGACATTCTGGTTGTCCTTGAGGACAGGGGTTGCTCACACCCTGGATTAGGGTAACTGCTTTCCAATGGTTTCAGTAAATTTACAGGGATAGTCACTAAGTACTGACTCAGGGCGTTGTACCACAATCCCACGTTAACCCCTTCAGTGCCCTAATGATGTACAGGGCACATCAACAAAGTACCACCCCGGGGCACCTATGATGTAATTGCCTTTTGCTCATTATTTAGGGGATGTACACAATCGGGAGCGACAATCATATACCACACTGAAGGGGAGGGGCATCCCCCACCCGGAGGGCCATCCCCCACCCCCCTCACATCCCACCTGATGGCCGCAATATTGAACTGATCACGTAATCACTCAAAGAGTACGATCACAAGGTGCTCGGGGGTGGGGTTTAAAATATATTTCTTCACAATTAAGGATATTTATGAATTGCAACCTTTTATTAAACACGAAAAATAACTTCTGTTTGAAGTGTGACCGTTTAAACAATTAGGGGGTTATTGATTCAAATTGGCTACAGTATTTATCAAAGTCTCCTGGCTGCAAAGGGGGGAAATGGCTTCTGATTTACAAAGGAAAAACTTTGCCATTGAAAACTATGGGATTTCTGTCTTTGATAAATCTGGAGCAGTAATTTTGCACTGTTTTTGCAGATGGAGGACTTTGAAAAATGACCCCCTACATCACTGCTGCAATTTTGGGGCATGAAAACTGCATCAGATTGATTATGGAAAAATATTACTATTGAAACCAATAGAAGTTTCCCGATTGACGAATCTGTTGTTTGTGCCAGTTTTGCAGACGTGAGACTTTCTTTGATAAATGACCCTATCGGAGTCTCACTTGGTGGCTGCAGTGCCGTTTAATTTCAGACAGAGATACAGTAGTTGTGATTCTTCTATCCAACCCTGCTTCACTAAGTATAGTTTTTAAGAACAGATCGATATTCATTAAAATAAATGCAGCATGAAATTGTTGACGTGGTACCCTAAAACCTTTGTGGCTGCTACGTACCTGTAGATTGCGGTTATCAAAGGGTGCGAAAGCTAATAGCCCCATGATCACCTTATGGGAACCACTGTCATGGCGGCTGCCAAATTGGGCAATCACTATAAAGTAAAGGTACAATGGCTAAAAAGGTTCAACAAATATGATAGAACAGAGTTACAGTGTGCTAAAATAGGACACAGTTTCATAATGCAATGCAAAAGTAACAGCCTGGAAATATATATCCAACAAATAGAACTGCAGTACAGGGAGAGATACTGCGACATGGGGGTAATACTGGCTCAATCATTCCCTGCTTCAGCACAGGTGAGTCAATCAGAGGCTCAGTCTTTGACAGTAACCTGTGCTGAAGCAGGGAATGCTTGAGCCACCTGTGCAGAAGCTGGGATATCCTGAAAACCCGACCTATTGGGGGGTCTTGAGGACTGCAGTTGACCCCCACCCTGTTCTAGTCTACGAAACTTGATACCTATCCCTCTAAATTTCTGTTATTCCCTTATAGAAGTGTAGCCAGGTCCCCCTCTGCTTAGCGCCCCCCCCCCCCCTCCAGGTACTCACCACGGCGGTCGAGAGCAGAGCGGCCGCTCGCGGGGGAGGGTGCGGGGGTGTGTGTGTGCATGGCGCGCACCTTCAGTAGCGTGTGGGCGGTTGCTAGGTGCAGCGTCCCGGCGGCGATCGCTAAGCAGGGACTTCCGGCGGCTCCCATTGCAGGGTGCCACCATCTTAGATTGCGCACGCATGCGCAGTGTGATAGAGTGACGGGAAGGCCAGAGGCAAGTCGCGCATGCGCAGTGAGATGCGCGCGAACCCCCACCAGTCAGGAGAAGGCTCTAAGCAGGGACTACAAGTCCCATGAGCCTTAGGGGACCCCACGTGACGCCAGGGAGCCTATAGGGTTGTAGGATCTCCCTGCCACAGGAGATAGATACATTTTATGGGGTTTGAGACAGTTAGTCGGCGCCAGGAGAGGCTAGGGGAAAGAGGTGAGGGTGCATGGGTCAGTGACCCACTGCAATAGGCCAGCAGCCCCTAGGCCCCAGTTAGACCTGAGCCACTCAGTAGTTTGTGGTGCTTCAGGGACAGGCCCCAGGTTCGGGACCCTGCCCCTTAGCTATTACAGTGTCAGTTAGGGACACAGCGGACGCTGCGCTTCCCACAGAGAGGCTTGGGATCAAGCCTACTCCGCCGAGAGAGCGGAACTGTACCCAGGGTGGACAACCCTGACCGATCAACCCGCTGGAGGAACCGGATGTCGCCAGGAGGTCGCCGGATCCTTTTCGAAGATCCTTTGAACGCCCAGGTGCCGTCGCACTAGGCAGGTATTGTTACACACGTGCCCCACCTACAGAATACTCATATATAGTGGCAGCGCTGACCACGGGACAAGGGTTACTGTGGACACGGTGTGGGGGTACACAGTGGTGGGCAAGGGGTATACACTCAGAAGAGGGAGTGAATGAAATTGGGACTTTAGAGTATAAGATTAATATATGCATATCAGTAAAGGTTACTCTTGTTTATTCATACCAAGTGTGTGTCATTGGTTTGAGTTCTGTGAGGGACCCCTCCCAGGTGGAGACGTTGCGCCACGATGGACACGGTGTGGGGGTACACAGTGGTGGGCAAGGGGTATACACTCAGAAGAGGGAGTGAATGACATTGGGACTTTAGAGTATAAGATTAATATATGCATATCAGTAAAGGTTACTCTTGTTTATTCATACCAAGTGTGTGTCATTGGTTTGAGTTCTGTGAGGGACCCCTCCCAGGTGGAGACGTTGCGCCACGAGATAGAGTCATATATATGTACCCCAGGCTCCCCGAGCGGAGGCTTAGGCTCCTGAGAGCCACACAGGTAAAATACAGTATCAGTAGCGTCTGTGTTCACAGGGAACACCCGTTACAGAAGTTTGTTATGATATATGTTGAATTTATTTATTTATAACAACATTTCTATAGTGCCCTTATCCGGAGCGCTGTACATAAGTTAGTAAAACTTTTTGGGTTGGTGGGCAGGGGAGGGAACATTATGGACTGGGTTATGGGTTGGGAGCATTTAAGCTTGCTTGGTTGGTGGACGGGGGTTGGGGTAAAGTCTCTGTTTTTAATCTGGTCGGGTGCATGGTGATGGGTCTGACAGTGGTGCCAATTGGATCTATGAGGTGGGTGACTTGCGGGTTTTGGAGAGGCTTTAGGAAGGTTTAGGAAGGGGTGAGGTGAGGGAGGGGATAGGAATAATTTCTATTATCTCCCATCTCCAGCAATTACAATACTGTACATCTCATAAATTCATCCTTATCCAGACTATACATGGACCCCCTCATCAACTACATTTCTGTGTGTTGTTACTATGTTGTTTATATATGTGAACCATGAACACTAAATATGCATACACCTACCGTCTTAATATATGGGTCAGAATGTTTCAGAATAAATGGTATTTAATGGATCCCTTACCTATTCGCAGTTGCAATAGGCTGCAATAAAGAGGTAATATGTGTTGCAGCCATCTGTTACTGTGAAAAGATCAATAATCTCACCAACAAGCAGGCCCCTCCGGCATACAATGGAAAATGTTCACATTTTCATGAATAAGGGTTGCACATACATTTCTTTGTGTTGCTTGTAAGCAGCTGTACACCTTTTGAAATATTGGTAAAGTAGAAACTGCCTGGAAGATGGCAATCTGAATTAAGCGTGATATCTGAGGCAGTTTATTTACCGCAGTTTAGTGAATCTGGCATGAATATGAATTAAGTATTACTGAGGTCATTTCTCACAAGATTGGAAACAGGCAACAATTTTCTGCCCATAAGAACCCCCTTACAGCTGCAATCAAATTATGCCAATATACATATGCAGCGGCCGTTATTCGAACATATCATGCGTTGTATACCTCAGAATACCCATGCCATGGCGCGTCATTACCGCGTGTTGACTCATTTTTATCGAGTGCAGAAAATGACATTTTAGTGTTCTGGTTTCGAAACACCTGCAAATTTACACAGTACTGTACTGCACACATTACAATTCATTTATTTCTGCCACGGAAATGCGAAGAATTGCACCCAAATAAATCGGGATCCATGAAATTCAAACAAAGCAACCACATGATTGGCCGCGTGGAGTACAGCAGCGCACATGAAAACTGCTCCGTGATTTGTTCGAATAACGGCCACTGCCTCTGTAACTACAAAACCACTTTTCTTGTTTAGTAAGATCTGCAGAAGGAAAACTTTGGGGAGTGGGTTATATTTACCACCATTTGGATTTTCCGTTCATTTTGGGTACAACATTTTACCATAATTTTTGCTATAAAGTTTGAAAACGTAATAGGTAATGCTCTTTGCTAAATAAAAATACACCCAAATTTTCTATTTTTCTCTCAAATTACTTCGGTAACCAAACATTAAATTCCGATGAGGGCGAAGCTCATCTTAAACCTTAGTATGCCTCCTAAGTCAGATATTACATGGAACATACATATTACGGTTAGATTTCTGCATCCACCACTAATCTCAAGATTACTCAGGATTTACACATTTATGCATGATATCAAAGTGCAGCATTGACATTTTAAATATATGTATAAATTGAAAACATTCCTGTTTTCATTTGTAGTTGTTCAAATTGCAAAAATGTACTTAAAGCAGCAGTCCAAGCTGTCGTTTCCCATTCCCCCCCCCCCCTTTAGTACGTGCATCAATACAATGATAAGTAATTAGCGAAGTGGTCAATCTATCGGCAAAGATTCGGGTGGTGGGTTCACTAAATGGATGTCAGTGCAGCAGAAGAGGACCAAAGATGCAAAGTTCTGTGGGGAAGATGATGTGACCAGGCAGTCACTAGATACAACTGGTGCACTGCTATATAGAGGGAAAGTACAGTATCAAAAAAGGGGTGTGACAGAGCCTGTTTCAGAACAGGAAGGGGATGTGACTTTTGCTATAGAAACAAAAAATGCTTTTTACATTATAATACATTAAAAGCGTCATTTAGAGCTGTTTTGTTTTTTAAACGCTACAAGTATTTTCTCATAGTACAGAACTGATTTATTTTAAAAAAAAACACAAATGTAGGATATTGCTTGTCTGCAGCTATAAAATGCAGAGAAAGATACTAGCAGTATTCAAACTATAACGCCTATAAATGGGGGACCTCACAAATATTAGGTTGAATGAAGTTAAATCTTAAGCAAACTTGTGCCACCATTCTGACCTAATATTGTATTCAAGAACACAATTTAACTTCTGTATATTACAGAAGTGAGTGACCCATAAAAAATAATAATTTTCACCAAAGGACTAGGTCAAACATATGAACACTGCAATATGGCAGACCATTTGTATACAGTATGAGGATATGAAATGAATCTTCCATTTCTCAAAATAGTTATCCCACTAGTTTATCCAGGTGTAATAAATAGTTTTTTTTTTTTAATTTATTGTGTGTGTGTCTGTTGGTATGACCAATTTTTACTTATTAATCTTAATAGTACATTTATTTTGACCATGTACTGGCATGACAAGAAAGGGAAAATATGTAGTGAATGGAATGGTATGATGCAAGAATATAAATAAATATTAATACAGCAGTACACTAATGCCTAGCAACAGAGCTCCACTGTATAATCTACATTACACAGAGCCATGTTATTTTAAAAGTGTAATTGTTTGTTTGTTTAACATGTTAAATGCTGTTTTGACATTTACCCAGCATCAGTAAATGTCAATGACAGGGACAGGACATGTTCCCTGGTCATTTCTGAAAATATTTGTCAGCTTTTCCTTCTCATTAAGCAGAAGTAACCATGAAAAGAGTGGAGATGTAAACAATTAAGGTTATTACTATTCATATATAAATATTGTATTGTATGTTTTTATTTATATAGCGCCATTAATGTACATAGCACTCTTGAAAAAGGTTACAGTGGATATCCGAAACATTGAGACAATATTTTTTTATGCATATTTATGGTGTGCCTATCCCGTATGTATGTATACACACATATACATATATATATATATATACATATATATATATATATATATATATATAGCTCAACCGCATTATAACGCGATCTGTTACAACGCGAATCCGCTTATAACGCGATGCAAGCGTGGCTCCCAATTTTGGTATTTATGAATACTTTACAACACGATTATTGCTATCTTAAATACTTTATTGTACAATGCATATAATTGTATATTATTTCTAACGCGATCCGCTTATAGTGCGATGTGATTCTTTGGACCCCAAGCACAGCGTTATAAGGGGGTTGAGCTGTATATATATATACATACATACACACATACACACACACACACATATATATATGTATATATATATATAGTGCAGAATAAATGAGTTCTTCAGTATTAGGTGATACCTTTTTTATTGGACTAACAATTTATGTCATAGGACAAGCTTTCGAGAGTTATCCTCTCTTCTTCAGGTCGAGCAATACTCATATACAAAGGATTCAATGGCTAAAACAGTGTAGAGAGAGGGGAAAAAAACCCCAGATATTTACTGTAGATAAGGTAGGGTGTTAAAAGTGTTTGAAGCCAGGGGACAGTGTCAAAGAAAGGTGGGGAGGGGAAGGGATGCTGAGGGGGAGATAAAATATGGATAAGAATTGAGGCAAGCAGGATAATTACAAACAATTTTGATAGGGTGTGAGAAAACCCATGTCCGCATTAAGTCCTTTGGTTTTGGTGTCAAAGAGTCTTATCATTCTGAGTTCAAATGTTTTCCGTTCTTGGGTGCTTTTAAACATTCCTCAATGGAATGGAATTCTCTACACTGTTTTAGCAATTGAATACTTTGTATATCAGTATTGCTTGACCTGAAGAAGAGAGGATAACTCTCGAAAGCTTGTCCTATGACATAAATTGTTAGTCCAATAAAAAAGGTATCACCTAATACTGAAGAACTCATTTATTCTGCACTATCGCAACTGGACTAACACAGCTTTTTTCTGCTATATATATATATATATATATATATATATATACAGGTAAACCCCGTTATAGCGCGGTCCTCGGGGGCCACCCGATCCGACCGCGCTAGACCCGGGGTCGCGCTAATTTAAAAAAATCGGGAGGGAGGGAGTGAGGAGGGAAGGAAGGAAGAGGTGGCCGGAAGCCGTACACGTCCCCTACCAATGGCGAGTCCAGCCGCAACCTGCTCCTTACCTCCCACCACCGGCATCAATTTCCTCCCCCCCATGCCCCCACACCTACACCCCCTCCTCGGCATAGCCCACGCGGCCCTCCGAGTCCCAGCCTGCTCATCACTCACTCCCCCTCCTCGGCATAGCCCACGCAGCCCTCCGAGTCCCAGCCTGCTCCTCACTCACCCCCCCTCCTCGGCATAGCCCACGCGGCCCTCCTGTGTGCAGTGAGCAGTGTGTGCAGTGAGAGTGTGTGCTGGGAGAGTGTGTGCAGTGTGTGCAGTGAGCAGTGTGTGCAATGAGCAGTGTGTGCAGTGAGCAGTGTGTGCAGTGAACAGTGTGTGCAGTGTGCTGTGAGCAGTGTGTGCTGGGAGAGTGTGTTCAGTGTGCAGTGTGTGCAGTGAGCAGTGTGTGCAGTGAGCAGTGTGTGCAGTGAGCAGTGTGTGCAGTGAGCAGTGTGTGCAGTGTGCCGTGTGTGCAGTGAGAGTGTGTGCTGGGAGAGTGTGTGCAGTGTGTGCAGTGAGCAGTGTTGTGCAGTGAGCAGTGTGTGCAGTGTGCAGTGAGCAGTGTGTGCAGTGAGCAGTGTGTGCAGTGAGCGGTGTGTGCCGTGAGCAGTGTGTGCAGTGTGCAGTTTGTGCAGTGAGCAGTGTGTGCAGTGAGCAGTGTGTGCAGTGAGAGTGTGTGCAGTGAGAGTGTGTGCAGTGTGTTTTTGTTTTTTTTTTAAACGGGAGCCACGTGAAAACCGCGTTATAACCGATTCGCGTTATAACGGGTCGCGCTATAACGGGGTTAACCTGTATATATGTGTATATATATGTATATATATATATATATATACACACATATACACACACACTTTCAGGAACTCAATATAGAAACTGTTTATCCCCATATATTTTTGCATATTTTTAATTTGGTGCACCAAGGCAAGTTTGCCAGTTGTTATGTGAGTGCCGTCTTTTTTTCTATGATATATATATATATATATATATATATATATATATATATATATATATATATATATATATATATATATATATACCGCTTCCCCAGGCTCTTCCTGACACAGACGTCTGGGGTTTCATTTGTATAAAAGGGAGACAAACATGTGTATACACACAAGGGGCACTAAGCCTCCACCTTCAACAGTTTATTTCTTCATTAGTGACACAAAACATTTCAAACACAGTTACTTTAAGGAACCAAAGAAATCATAAAAGGAAACATCTATTCCTGTCAGGAGTCTAACTCACATGCATATCCATATCTGCAATATTGTCTGGCTAAGCCAGTTACCAACTTTAAAAAACCACAGAGATAACATTGAGTCCTTAATTGTGAGATGGGGACAGTGTCCCATTAGATCCTCAGTTGCTGCAACACATGGGAGGTGGGGGGGCGTTTACCCCGAACTGTATACTGAGGAGCAGCAGTTTTCCTCCTAGCCTCCAGGCTCTAAGAGAGAGTTAAGCAGCCAAACTAATTGCAATATATTCCTCTTCCTCAATTAAGAGAGCAGGTGAGTGAAAACCAGAACCTCTAATCTCTGGCCTAGAGTTTCTATCCCACAGTCTCAGCAAATGTGAAACTGTGGAATGGATCATTTTTTCCCTTTTTTCCACTTTCTGCCTTAAAATCGGACAGACTGCTGCCTAATATTCTGGGACTATGTCACATATCCTCCTCCCCCCCCCCCACCCCCAGCTTACACCTTCTTGGGTGAGTGTTCATGGAAATACAGTATACCGAAGTGTCCCACTGGATACTCCTTCGCTCCACACTGTGGTCCAGCGTGGCGAGATCTGGAACTATTCAAGCGCAGCGTTGCCCTTTGTCGCCTCTGCTTTCCAATCTTTGAACCTTCTAGGCTCTTCTTACTGAAATGTCTCCTCTCAAGAAAATTTCCACTCTACAGAAGTTTTTGATTTCCCTTTTGGGGCAATTACCAGTCCTTCGGGTTTTCGAGACCTAATTGCTTCTGTATAAACGCAATCAATGTTAATAACGTTATCAGGATTTAACATCCACTTTGTGTTTTCAGGAGCTGCCACCCACTTGGCTAAATCATCTTCCATGGTGGCCTGGGTGTCTTCACGGGCGTTAGCTTTACACAGCACTCTTGTCATACCTGACGGGCAGACTTTAGACTCAGCACTTGCTAGATGCCATTTTCACTTTCTTCAGCAAAATTTTTGGTTTTCTACTTGGGTTCAGCGCCTTAACATATCTTCATCTACTGAGCACTGGGTGCTATTGCATCCACACTTCATACATTCTCTGTGTATGCTATAAGTACAACTGGTTATACACAGTGGGACAGACTTCACTCGCAGACTCTGCACTTTACTTCGGCGGGGCTGCCATTTTAAGTCCTCACGTTTTTTCCTCAAACCCACAGACCTTTCAGTGTCTGCCTGCACTCATCCACCATATGTGGCAAACTTCTCCCGTTATGTAGCGCTGCTGCTTGCCCAGGCTCTTCCTGACACAGTCTTCCATGGTTTAATTTGTATAAAAAGGGGGACAAGCACGTGTATCCACACAAGAGTGAGTAAAAACCAGAACCACTAATCTCTGGCCTGGAGTTTCTATCACACAGTCTCAGTAAATGTGAAACTGTGGAATGGATCATTTTTTCCCACTTTCTGCCTTAAAATCGGACAGACTGCTGCCTAATATTCTGAAACTATGTCACAATACATACACACATACACTGGCGACACACTTTATTCGAGCTCGGCTAGTCCCACGAATTCAGGTATACCCGGGTGTATTGAGGTTTGTGACTGTTTTCTGCCCGAGTACATTGAGGTATTTTCCAGGCAGGGATTGAAGCATTTTATTCCCGCTGGCTGCAATACTGCACAGTATATATATATATATACTGCATTACAATTCATGAATTTATGCCATCTGGTAGACACGCGAAGCATTGCAGCCTATTAAATCCTAATCATTATCATTTAACAGATCAGCCGCCCGTCAGCCAGGCATGAACCCAGGCTGGGAAGGCAAACGCAACGGGGCTTGTCAGAGGTGAGGAGCGGCGCATTCCAGGTATCTGCCAGGTACATACTGGGTATTTGCTCGAATAAAGTGTGTCGGTGCAGTACATACACACACACACACACACACCTATGACACAATCATCATGAGCAAGCTCCATGTATATTTTATTCTCTTTCAATAAAAGCATCACATGTTTCTAAAACTCGTATTCGTACTGTATTCCTTTGTACCTAAGCACTTCAAAGCATGTAAATCTTTTTGTACATGCAAATGTTTAGCAAGAGGAATATTTCTAAAATGGGTAAAATCAGCAATCAGGAACAAAATAAACAAGATGTTTATGCAATAATATATTTTTTATTTATTTTACCATTTATCATTGTTTACATTACTCTTATATAGCAATGTTATGATATGTTTACTTTTAATAATTTAGTTTTACACTAATGTGCATTTTTACATTGCAGCATGTTATTAATGATTATTGAGATGTGAACAGGTTTCTACCGCCTTCAGAATATAAACACCCTCTATCCACGCCGCCCTTGCCAGGTCATTTGAAATAGTTTCCCTTTTTTCCTCCTTTTGTTGCACTACCCTTATAAATGGCCTTTGGGGGCTCTCAATCCATCAACAGGGATAGGATAGGACAGGACAAACCATTATCTTATCAACTTTAATTAAGCTATCCCATGTCTTGCACTGGGATAGCAGTCATAATAAATGTTATTTTTGGTTCAAGAATACCGTGAAATAGAAATAATGTATTTAGGACACATGCATGATTATTTCCCTTAGTAATAAAAATGACTACAACAATTTTATTTTTTACTGCACATGCATGAATGGAATATACAAAAACAGAATTCAATATTTATTTTACAGTATTAACAGATGATTTCATACATATAAAAATACCTTCTGAAAACATCATAGAATTGTAACTGTTGGCACTTCTCTTCATACACAATTTAAGAAATTATCAATATACTGTACTGTAATTCATATTGTGGTGTGCCAATGTCATTCAAAAGCCTTTCATTCCTCTGGCAATGCCATTTACAAATTTAAAGCAAGACAATATTTTTTACTTGGGAAGCTATCTCTAAGACTAACTTACTGAATTAACCAGTGAGGTATTTGAAAAGTCATTGTAAGTTATTGTTTACATACAGGAAGTACGGGATATTTCTAACTTACGATACCTGGCTTTTTTCAAGTCCGTGCCATGCTTAATTGATTTACTAAATACATTAAAGGTTCACATTTGATTGAAATTAAACAGTTCTTATGCCTTTACATGACGTAATTCTTCTAAGAACCACAGCATTTTGCTTCAGAAAAGTATTGTATGTTTTTTAAGGAACAAAAAGTTGCGGTGCACTGCTTGAAAAACAATGGGCTGGAGAGCAAAAATCTTTAATTAACACGTAAAAAACGGAGAACCACAACAGATCCCTCTAACACATTTCACGCTATACAGCACTTTGTGAACGAGTGGATAGCACATACATCAGTAGTGGTTTAAGTACATGTTTCCTCCTGCACATGTCATCATGGGGCCGGCTATAATTGACACCTGAACATCACATCAGTCCAAAAGCCCAAACCGGCTCTGATAATCATTCCAAGAACCGCTGACATGATACATAAATCGGTCTACACGTGGCTTGTAGGTTCAGAGATACATACACTACCGACACGCTTTATTACTCTGCGGCCAGATCCGCAAGCCGGGAGATTTCCCGGCTTGCTAGTGGCCGCCCCTCGGCGTGCCGCGCGTCATAGACGCGCGGTCACGCGTCTTCGGGAGCGTGCGCCCCCTGCACGCGCGTCCAGGGGCTCCCCGAGGGAGCCCTGGTGTCCCGCGATCGCGGGACAGCGGCAGGGGGTTCCGGGGGACCCGGCGGACCCGGCAGCGGTAGGGAGAGCGCCCCGATCGGAGGGCGCTCTTCCGCTGCTTCGGCGCGCGCCCGTCACTCTCGGGCGCGCACCAGGCTACTGCTGCGGCCAAGAACGGGCAAATGCTCGAATAAACTTGGCCGCAGCAGTATAAATAGCCCCATGATACTGGAGCTCCATAAACTATTGGGGCAAGCAGTATACATATAAAGTAGCATTTCTTAAGTATAATGCAGTGTGGAGTTGAACAGGGAGCTCAACAGGAGTGAAACAAATGGACAACACAACACCTACTGGTCCTGAATCCTGGATTTTGACCTACGCTGGAAAGGAGGACGTTATCTATCCCAGACTGCACATCTCAACACAAAACTATTGCTGCCATGCCGCCTCTACTGTTTTTATTTGCTTTGACCTCACTTCTTTTAAAAATACGCACTTCTTTCTACCAGACTCATTATGTCTCTAACTCTATTCATATATCTCCATCTCCCCTTTCTTCGCCACTTCTCAGTTCACATGAACTCCTTTCTTACTTGCGCCCTCTGACACTATACGGCTATATCCCCTGCAATAAAACACATCAACAAATCAGCCTCGCACATTCTATTTCTATCCATGCTTCTCCTCCTTGCTTCTGGGGACATCTCTCCCAATCCTGGTCCTTGCCTTATTTCTGTATGATCTCGTCCTTGTCTTCCACATACAACTTCTACTCCTTCTGGTGTCAACCCCTCTAACCTCATACCCATCCCCTGTCACTCTCCTCTCTCCTTTTCTCCTGTGCCCTTTGGAATGCTCGCTCCCTTTCTAACAAGTTCCTCTCTGTGCATGAATTCTTTTTCTCTCACTCTTTGCTCCTCTTTGCTGTAACTGAGACTTGGCTCACTCAGTCTGACTCTGCTCTGGAAGCTGTCCTCTCTTATGGTGGCCTTTATTTGTCCCACACTCCCTACCCCAATGGCAGTGGTCGAGGCATGGGGCTCCTGCTCTCTATCGGCCGCTACCATACCCTTCCTATTCCTCCCTCTCTTGCTTTTCCCTCCTTTGAGGCTCACACTGTCAAGATTTTCTCTCCTCTCCCTGTCCACGTGGCGGTCTTCTATCGCCCACCTACCTCTACTCATCCCCCTTTTGTCTTTCTCTCTCACTTTGATTCCTGGCTCTCTTTCTTTCTCTCCTCAGACTAACCTGTTCTTCTTCTTGGGTACTTCAACTGCAATATTGATGACCCCTCTCTCCCTTGGGCTTTCTCTCTCTTACCTCTTCTTTTGGCCTTTTCAGTGGACTGCAGCCAACACCCACTACCTAGACATGGTTTTCACTAAAAAAAATTCTCTCTTCAATATCTCCATTTCCCCCTTTTCTCTGTCTGACCGTCACCTCATCTCATTTTCTCTCTCTCTCCCACTTCTCCCCTTCTCCATCTTCATCTACCCCTTGTCTCTGCAGAGACCTGTGCTCTATTAACCTACCAGCTTTTGAGTCCACTTTACTGATGCAAACATGAGTATCCGAACACTTGCCTTTGAAAATCTGGGGCAATACCCCAGTAATGCTGCAACATTTCTGTGACATTTCTGCAGACAGACTAATGGCCCATCGGATTAACACAGCGGGGGTCCCTGGCAGTCCCATTCAAACTGCCCAAGATTTTCAAAGGCAAGTTTTCGGATACTCGTTGCTGCATCTGTACGTTCCTCCCTCTCCTCTCTCACCTCTGCTCGAGACCCTGACAATCTGGTCAGGAAATACAACTCTGCCCTATCCTCCACTTTTGATCTACATGCCCTGCTTTCTCTCTGCCGTTCTCGCCCTTTGAACCACAGACCCTGGCTAAATTCCCACGCGTGCATGCTGCATTCCTGCAATCGTTCTTCTGAACGCCTCTGGAGGAAATCTCACACTCTTGCAGACTTCCTTCACTACAAATTTAAGCTATCCTGTTTCAACTCTGCTCTCTCAAGCTAAACAAACCTACTTTTCTTCACTAAACATGCACAAGTCTAATCCACGCCGACTCTTCTCTGTCTTTGACTCCCTACTCAGACCACCCCTGCTGCCTGTTCTTCTTCCTCCATCTCTCCTCAGGCCTTTGCCAACTATTTCAAGGAAAAGGTAGAATCCAAACATCAGGCCATCCATTCTGTCTCCTCCATCCTACGCCTCTTCCTAACTCTCCTCCTACATTCCTTGACTCTTTATCCGCTGTCACGGAGAATGTGTCATTGCTGATCTCCTCTTCTCCCTCTACCTCCTGCCCTCTTGACCCCATTCCCTCCCATCTTCTAAAACCTCTTCCTCCTACTATAATATATACACTGGCGACACACTTTATTCGAGCTCGGCTAGTCCCACGAATTCGGGTATACCCGGGTGTATTGAGGTTTGTGACTGTTTTCTGCCCGAGTGCATTGAGTTATTTTCCAGGCAGGGATTGAAGCATTTTATTCCCGCTGGCTGCAATACTGCACAGTATATATATATATATACTGCATTACAATTCATGAATTTATGCCATCTGGTAGACACGCGAAGCATTGCAGCCTATTAAATCCTAATCATTATCATTTAACAGATCAGCCGCCCATCAGCCAGGCATGAACCCAGGCTGGGAAGGCAAATGCAACGGGGCTTGTCAGAGGTGAGGAGCGGCGCATTCCAGGTATCTGCCAGGTACATACTGGGTATTTGCTCGAATAAAGTGTGTCGCAGCAGTGTATATATATATATATATATATATATAGACAAAAAAAAGACTGCGCTCAACAGGTAATAAAGATCTGAATGTAGTTAATAAACAGTATTGATTGGCATATTTGATTGACTATACATAAATTGAATTCTAATAGAATAGCTGAATTAGTACTGGTATTTTCTAAACATGCTAAACTAAAATCAATGGGTGTAATTGTGGACCTGTATATAATTAAACTGAAATAGCTAAAACCCTAAATCACTAATACAAATACATGAAATAAGTGATATAATAATATAATAAAATACAAATTTCTATGAAAGAAAAAATATATATAAAAATAAAAATAAAAATAAAAGGTAAAAATAAAAAATGAAAAATGAAAAAAGGGATTCAAAAATAGGATCTGGCAGCTCTCCACAAGGACCAACGACCTCCCAGGAATCTGCGAACAACAAAAAAAGAAAGCGCCCGATCATAGTGCAATATGAAAAAAAAAACACTTTTAATACAATCGATTAGGTCCAACAAAAATACACTCACAAACAATTAAAAGGTAAAAGCATGTTATGAGTATACTCATTCGCCTCCACGTGCTGCTGTAACTCCGTTTGTAAACTGCTCTCTCTTGGGTGAAGTGTCTGCTTCTCCAGTAGCCCTTATCGGTGCAGGAACTGTGAGAGTCTCTGGAACCGTGACCCGGAAGTAGGATCAAATGCCAGGATGGTGGGTATAACCCTGAGGTTTGGTGTAGACAGGCAAGGTGTTTTTCCCTATAATGTCCACTTGTATGAAGTACCCGGTTCCTGTACCTCTACTGGCAAACCGCTCCCTTCAAGGATAGAGCTCCGGTCTTTCCCGTAGTCCTCCGGTGGGTATAGGGGTTGGAACTGTAACCCGGAAGTGTAATCGCCCCCTCTGTGAAGAAACGCGTAGGGAGGATTTTTTATTGGTATCTAGACCAGTTTTTATTAATACTCGTTCGCTGCCGTTTTGCTGCCTTTTATTATTGCACAGTTGTGTCAGGACTTTGGAACTTTGCCGGTAGAATAAGACCTCAACAGCGGGGTCGCACATCCGTTGCTCCGCATCCGGTTTACACAGAGGGGGCAATTACACTTCCGGGTTACAGTTCCAACCCCTATGGAGGACTACGGGAAAGACCGGAGCTCTATCCTTGAAGGGAGCGGTTTGCCAGTAGAGGTACAGGAACCGGGTACTTCATACAAGTGGACATTATAGGGAAAAACACCTTGCCTGTCTACACCAAACCTCAGGGTTATACCCACCATCCTGGCATTTGATCCTACTTCCGGGTCACGGTTCCAGAGACTCTCACAGTTCCTGCACCGATAAGGGCTACTGGAGAAGCAGACACTTCACCCAAGAGAGAGCAGTTTACAAACGGAGTTACAGCAGCACGTGGAGGCGAATGAGTATACTCATAACATGCTTTTACCTTTTATTTGTTTGTGAGTGTATTTTTGTTGGACCTAATCGATTGTATTAAAAGTGTTTTTTTTTTCATATTGCACTAGGATCGGGCGCTTTCTTTTTTTGTTGTTCATATATATATATATATATATATATATATACTGTATATACTGTAGCCCTTTACGTAAATCTTAATTGGTTTTCCACACTTTTTAGCTATTAACATATATTTGATAGATCATACATTGCAAATACTGGAGTTTACTCAAGTTATATATTTTTTTTCAGATGGGTGAAATTAGTTTTGAAAGGAATAAACTGTATAGGTTTTTGTCTGCACCCACTACAACATTCACTAAAGAGGGAGATGAATGCTTGGGGAAAAGAAGTAAAATGTAACAGTTGATGTGTCAGAAGATAAAAGGAAATTATCACCGTATTAAAAAATGGCATCCAGATGTTAAAAAAAAATCCCAGTTAAAATGTAACTTGCATTAGTGTAATAAAATCATGCTGAGCCCAAGAAGGTTATCAAAACAAATCCCTGGATCAGCTTCCATCACTCCTGACCTCAAAGATTAAGTCTTTCGTGAAATGATAAATTAATAGTTCTCTTTCTATTTTAAATCAAATCAAGGTGTGTCTTAACTAAATCTAGGTTACCATTTGCGTAGACCAAATAAAAAGGCAGCGTTGACTTTACTGTAACGTATCATGTTCATCAAAGTAAAGTTGCATGTTCTGTCGCTCCATATATTATTTTACATCATCCCTAAGGAGGATTTTCATATAGGAAGAAGATAAGCCATCAAATTAAATGATTGTTGCAGGCAGTGCATTTTAGAGAAATCTGTATAAAATAAGAAATAAGGTTAGAACAAGAGAGGAGAGAGAAGAGAGAAGAGAGAAGAGAGGAGAGAGGAGAGAGGAGAGAGGAGAGAGGAGAGAGGAGAGAGGAGAGAGGCGAGAGGCGAGAGGAGAGAGGAGAGAGGAGAGAGGAGAGAGGAGAGAGAGAGAGAGAGAGAGAGAGAGAGAGAGAGAGAGAGAGAGAGAGAGAGAGAGAGAGAGAGAGAGAGAGAGAGAGAGAGAGAGAGAGAGAGAGAGAGAATTTCATCTATACTCGTGTGGTGAGACGATTTTTCTACTTCCTTCAAGTTTTCTGCATATATTGTTAATTAAGACAGTGAAAATGGCAGAAATTTATGTCATATAGCATGCTATTTTCAGAAAAATTTGCATGGACAGTATTGGGGTTTAAGAATTAGGTCCCAAAATAAAAAATAAATGATATGGAAAATTATCCTGTAACATACTGTGAATGCACTTTTGTGCATTCTCTAATTTTCTTTCCTATAAAGTTCACCTACGTAGTTCCTTTTAATCCTGGAGATAGGCACAGAGAGCAAATCGTATCCACAGGATACAGTTACAATTGCCATCACTAGAGAAGGGCAAAACATTGTTGTGGATTTGTATCCGACTCTGATCTGCCGGTTCCCTTGGTCCACAGGATTTACGTGGATCAATCTCAAAAAGAGCGATCCGACTTTTTCAGATTTTTTTTTCTATCACTGACAATCCACATGGCGGATTAATAATCCACGGTCGGATTGTTAAAAATCTGCACAGATTAAATCTGAGAGGGAGTGAGAGAGCAGATTTTTGACAATCTGAGTGTGGATTTTTAACAAGCTGCTCTACGGATTTCGGATTCAATATGGAATCTGAGTGCGGATGTCAAATGGAGGATTCGGATGAATCCACTCGGATTTTTTAGTACCCAATCCACGGATGGATTTTGGTAGGGGGTACGGATTCGGTCTAAAACACCCTGGAAATCCCGAGACATGGATTTAATATGGTTTGCCCATCCCTAGCTATCGCCTACATGATTAACCTTCTGTCCTGAGAAATCTGAGTAAGATCTGTTTGTAGCTTTATTAATTGTTATATCCCACAAGACTTTGATACTGTGTGGATCGGGAAGTCACGCCGCCTTCGGTGCACTCCCCGCTTACCTTCATCCACGACCGGGGCTCCTCTCTCTCCCATGCAGGTCGTCGGCCACACCTCCACTTCTGGGTCCAGCTCCCGCACAGGGCGAGCGCGCGCATAGCGCTGCAGGTCCCTTCGCACCGCTCTCCTCCACCTCCTGCTGTGTCAGGCGGTCCCTGCTGCACCACCACACGCACGCCCACCCCAAACTAAATAGCGCCGATCATGGAGGCGCACTCTAGCCTTGAAGGTCTGCCTCCCTATTCAGAGGTTCTCCGTGCACCTGCACTCTGCCTACCACAGCCCCTGCTGGACACACACCCCCATGCTATTCCTTGCCGATTGGCAATGCCTCCGTATGTCCGGATCCCATCGTAGGTATCCAAAGGGGATGTGCTTGCCTCAAAGCATCCTGCTGCCCTGCTGTTGCCTCTGTGCGTCTTTTGTACCTTTTGACCCCAGCTTGTACCCGGACCTCTACCTTCTCTAGCGATGACTGGTAGCCTCCTGGCTATTCCTTGCCTTTAGAGTTTGGGGACTCTATCCCCCCGATTGGAAATGCCTCATTATTTCCGGATCCCATCGTAGGTATCCAAAGGGGAGATGTGGCTAACTGTGAGGATTGGACCTCGGTCTTGCCCCCGTGACGCGTCCCATGGCGGGAGTGCCACAGTACTCCTGCCAGCACCTGACCTAGGCTCCGCCCCCACGCCCCATGAAGCAATGGAGGACGCTCCTGTCTCCACTACACAAAGGTGTCGCATGACCAGAAATACTCGAGGGGGTTAATGCTGACATCATTAATTATTCTACAGCTGCGATAAACTCCGCCCCTGCCTATCAGTACACAGTCTACCTGCGATGACTCACTTCCTGCAGCTTCATTCTTCATTTTCTTATAGGTGTCTGAATGGAATCCTTCCTTGCTAGAGGTTGAAATTTGTTTTTCGTTCCCCACAAACTGAAAGACCCTTTTTGTCCTAAAAAAGAAGAAGAAATGGAGGAGGAGCTAGTGGAGGCATAAGCAGCTCCCTCTTTAATATTACATATTGTAGGCCTACAGTCCCCTTCAACTAAGTGTCCACTGCGCCCGTCACCTCTGATTTCCTTGAGGGGGAACACTGCACCTCTCCTACTTCCCTGTACCTTGCGCACGGTCAAGGGTGCCGGGAGGCGATATTACAGCAGCAGTGTCTCATTCACACTCGTATTCGAATACAAGTAACTACAGGGCCAGCAGCCAAAAGCTTCAGCAGAGGGGAATCACCACATGTCACATGTTGTAGGGAGCTATGGTGGCTTAGTAAATCCAAAAATCTAACATGTTTCGCCAATGCTTCATCAGAGATGAAGAGACATAGCCTGTCTAGATTAACCTCTGACACTCCGGATAGGAGTTATGTAAAATTGTAAGTGCATGAATTCAAATGTATGAACTTTAAGGGTTAATTAACCTGTATTGATATATTGCTATCTTCTCTTATTTTTATTTTGGACTAAAACGAATATACTTGAGACAACACGGCGGAGGACATAATTTCTTCTTTGCATACGCCACGTATTGACTTGTTGCCTCTACGCATTTCGCTTTGTGTAACGCTTCATCAGGGGGTGAGTCATTGGCTCCTGGAGGGGTTGTATTTATACCAATTTGTCTCCATAGATTAAGCCCATACCAATCAGGTGGGCATCCTTCCAGTAATTAACCAGTTATCCTACTCTAAACACCAACACAAAAAAGAATACATGGATAATTAGATCCAAAACATAAATTAAACACATATTATATACAGATAATCAATTACATATAAGAGTGATAAACCTGATACAGTTGTCATTAGGGTATATCGTATAGTTAGATAATCACATCTACCGATCTGTAGAAGTGCTCAGAACTCATCCAGAGCCCAGTTCATTAGCATATGCAGTTATCTATAGCGGCGACTATTCATCTACAACCATCTATCCCAGTTAATCAGGGAGGAAAAGTAAGCACTTACTCATAAGTGGCATATGGCCTCAATATAGAAATATATATATTAGTATTAGATTGATATTCACATCTATAGCAATAACTCTATAATTCCACTCATGAATGGTATGTAACACCAATATAGAATGGTGCACAGTAATAATAGATAGGCGTTATTCCTATATAGCAATATAGTTCATACATTTGGCAATAACGCTCTCCAAAATCGGAGGCTGGTGTAGATGTTTTGAGATGTATAGGGACATCTTTGTTTGTCTAAACCTGTCATAATCCGACAGCTACACTCATTCATATACATTGAATTAGATGATTATATAGCTATAATGTATACATAAGCTAAGCTATTTCATACTGTACATCATAATCAACCAATGTTGTATTACAATTGCATATAAACATAAACAACTAATTTTGTAGGGTACTCTAAACAGGCAGTGCGGTAGTTACCTCATAAGTACATGGCAACCCTTACCGTGTATTTTCAATTGAATGTAACATATGTGATGGGGAGAAGGGGAAAGATGAAAGGGGAGGGAGGAAGGGGAAGAGGGAACAACCTATTGGGGACTAAGATCATCGTTATTTTTTACATAAAATATTATCTATTTTTACTAATATACTTGAATGGCAGGTTACACGGGATCGAGCTGCAGTTCTCCCCGTCAGAACTTAGTGAATCCAGATCAAGTTTATATTGTCTTCAAAAGAACTCTGGATTCTTTGATTCAATGTAGCATTTTCATGTTAAATTGTACAATACTGTACCTGCTGTATGTTTTGTGAATTGCGTCACTGGAAATGTGATGCATACCATTTATGAATATTATCATAGCAGGAATAGAAGGATCATTGGAATGCATTTTTTTTTAAATGATCTATGTTCTAAGTATCCCATATTGTGAGTTCTTCTTGCACAGTACAACCATCAACCAACCACAATAATAACTGTTGAAAATATATTTAAGTACATTTGAGCAAATAGCAAAGTCCCACGGAGGAACATCAAATATTTCATATGCCTATGCTCATATGATGTTGTCCAAAGAGTAAAAACTTTAACAACTTTATTCTTCTTGGAATACTGTAAATACTGTAGGTTTCATGAAAAATGCTATTTCTGATAACATTACCCAGTGCTATTAAAAAAGAGAGCTACTGCAAATACATTTCTGCACTTATGTACTTAATGCCTATATTCTGGAAGTTTTGTTAAAAGTAATAACTTTAAAACTTTTTTTTTTTTAGCAATTATCTGTTTTCCTCATGAAACAAATTAGAATGTAAGACAGAATCAATTCAGAAAATATTCCTTTAGTGAAGTGGTAGCAGAGTGAATGCACACTGCAATGTAGCTATTCCACAGTGTTGGTATGCGTGGATATGCTGGAAGACCTGTAGCAATACTGTCAATTATAATTACATGGATAATAGTGAACAAAATAGTCCTCACGTTCCTTTGATTTTTTTACTCCTTTCAATTTTTAGACATGACTATTAATAAATATTAGAGGTTCAACAACAGCTACTGCACAACTACTTAATGAAGTAGGGCTTTCAGATTTACAATGAAAATCATACTGTATGCACTGATAAAGCTACGTTTAATGATATTTTAATTCCTTAAAGTGTTTCATCTCACTGTGCTATGCGCACAGATAACCAAGAATCTGTAAAAACATGGAAAAACGTGGTCTGTAAACATTACCAATTAGTTTTTTTAATGAAATTTCCATGGGCTGTTCCCAGATACAGTTTTCGTTGCTATAATATTTGTCTGTAGACCTTACTATTAGAAATGTCAATACCAGACCAGACGGTCCTTCAAGCCAAGGCAAAGGATATGCTACTGTAGTTAAAATAGATGTGTGAAGCTCTTGAAATGCGCTTCATAACATTTTACATTCATTTCTCTTAAATTAAATGTTTTTTTCACACAAACGTTCACATTGCTCTGAATTTTTTATTTTTTAAAGATTTTGATGCAGCACAACATTTTCACCCGATTTCCATGTAATTCTACCACGTTTGCCAGAACTTCAACACTTTTTGCGGTAATCTTGAGAAAATTACACTACTGTACTGTATGTAAAGAGCTATGTGAAATTCTTTTTCAGAAGCTTTCCCTTTTTGTGTTTTACAAAACAAATTGTAAAACTTTTTTTAAAAATTTGTACATCTCTATTGATCAAGTTGATGACTAGTCAGGCAGCCGAATGGATTAATTGATTAAAGCCCAACATGCAAATGAGAAATGCTGGATCAACTGGAGGTATATCAGTAAATTGATCTCTCTTAAATTGGTCGTTCACTATCATTTTCATATGAAGGCGATGGTGGATTCAGTAAAAGCTTGTTTAGAGGTTCACTGATTTTGCTACAGGTGGATCTGTAGAGCTACTGTGATTTACCATAAAGATTACTTCCTTACATGGATGTGCATCCCCACCCCATCCCCAGCTTTCTGGGAATGTTCAATCATTATGGTTCTCGCTTGCTTCTTCTTCTTCCAGATTAGTCCAAGCGTCTTGCTCTTTGAAGCTTTTGATGCTTCCTGCAGGTTTTCTTTGCCCACTTTATTCATTACTATTATAAGCAAGTATCCTGCGCCTGCTTACGGCCCTAAGTGCTGTAACTGGTAAAGCACTAAGGCCGCGCCTATAGTGCCCGCGACAGCGACGCGTGACGTCACCCGTCGCCGCTAGCGAAAGTTGTATTTCGCTTTGTGGCGGCATCGCAGGCGACCCGGGCATTGATTGGTTCATGGGCTGTCACATGAGGTGACAGCCTCTGAAAAATCAAATATTCCCAGCTTCCGAAAATCGCATCACCACGTCGCTTTGTCGCCATCACGCTTACTATAAGCGCACACGGCGGCAACAATGCATTTGTTTTCGGGCGACGTCGCCAGCACTATAAGCGCGGCCTAAATCTTACATTCGTAGAAGCTAGATTGACCCATCCAGAACAGCCTTTTCTATCTCTTTGTATGCCACTTAAATGTCTGTATGCCTTTATATCCAACTGATGTGATCATGCCAGTGCTACAGAGTTGGAATTTGTTTGGATGTCTCTTGTATTACGGTATCAAAAGTTGGTCACTTCTCATTGTATTCTGGACCCAGGCTCATACACTGGCGACACGTTTTATTGAAGCACGGCTAGCACCGCAAGCCGGGGGATGCCCCGGCGTGCTAGCCGCACTCCCTCGGCGTGCCGCGCGTCATCGACGTGCGGTCACGCGTCATCGGGTGCCTGAGCCCCCTGCACGCGCGTCCAGGGCTCCCCGAGGGAGCCTTGGTGTCCCGCGATGTGGGGGACGGCGGCAGGGGGTTCCGGGGGACCCGGCGGACCCGGCAGCGGGAGGAAGAAAGCCCCGATCGGAGGGCGCTCCTCCGCTGCTTCGGCGCGCGCCCAGTACCCTCCGGCGCACGCCAGGTTACTGCTGCGGCCGAGAACGGGCAAATGCTCGAATAAACTCGGCCGCAGCAGTATGTAGCATGTGAGTAAGTCCATGTAGCGTTACTCGTCCCCTTTTAAAGCACACAAAGTCCTTTTATTTTCTTCAACTTTATTGAGGGGAGTTAACAAAAATATAAAAGTTCTATATGTGGACAGTGCTAGCAGATTTCTCTTGTCAGGAGAATAACCTATGAGAGGAAGGTGTTCTGCTATGGGGAGTGCTTATCTGAGGGGAAGGTGAAAAGGCTTTCCTTTTCTTAGGGAGCAGTGGAAGATGTGTCTACTCACTTTGGCTGCTTGTTGGAAAAGAGGGAGCACACTTTCCTGTCTGACAGGAACACACTAAGGGGCATAACAATTTGCAGATAAAGCAGGGAAGGAGGGCTAAACCAATCTCAACTGTGAGCATTGGAAGGTTGCCAGGGCAACTGACTAGAGGCTGTGTAAAGGGGATTACTTGTAACAACTAGGTTGCAATATACACAGCTCTGGCTGCTTCAGAGCAGGGAAAAACATGTAACTTCCCTGTGGAGAGCAGAGAAAATATATAGAAAATATACAATCCTGTTCCAGGACACATTGGCTGGGGCAACATTCATATAAGGCATTAATGTTGGGTAGAGCTAAACTGGTAATTGGATGTCTATTCTAACAAGGTGTCAAAAGTATGACTATCTTTACTGCTACAGCACACTTACAATGGTATAAAACATACATTATGAGGCCGCATTAAACACTAAAATCGTACAAATGGAATAGCAACATTGACAATTAACAAAGAAAATAGTATTAAAATAATGCACATGTGCAACAAGGGATTTACAACCACAAGAATACAATGTTGACTGCGCCAAAGGAACATCCAGGTAACACTACGTTGTGTTAGGTATGGTCCAAGGAAGACAAAGGTTAGTAGGATGGTCCACAGGGTCAGAACCGAGTAAGTACACTACTATATACAGAGCACTATTGCTCATATCATGTGCTTATCATACAGTATGAAGTGCACAATATGCCTCAGCTCTATTTTTCATCTTTCTAATGTTCTCTTTTCACAGTGAAGCTATTTTGCTGGTAGATGAGACCAACACGGAGAATTACGAACGGTCTGCTGCAAAGGTTAGGAATATTCTGCATCACAAGCATCACATTCCAGTGTCTGAGTCCAGAATTAGACTAATGAGACGCAATTTGGGCTGGACCTATGGACATGTGAGGTAAAGTACTGTTCAGTTTGTTTCTCTACATGCCAAGTTATATGCATGACCATTATAACATATTCCTGTTCTAACCACTTTTTTGTTATTATTGCAGTGTGCATCCCATGATAAGTGATGTTAACAAACTTAAGAGTTGACCAAGCACGTACATGGATTGAGGGTGTAGATATGTTTGAGGATGCTATATTCTCTGATGAAACATCTGTCGCCTTGAAATGATTTTCTACTGTGGCACTCATAATTTCTTTTAGTTTATCACTTAAACCTTGACCAAAGCATCCATTAAATGCACATGCCGGGGGAGTCGGAGGGGGGGGCGCAATCTCTAGACTTGGCCCAGGACCTAAAGTTATATTTGAAGGTCAGCTCACTTTGGTCCTGTTGCAAGGTACATGCAACTACACACGCGGGTTTCTTGACAAAGCTTTTTTATTTAGCCTTAAAAGATATACAGCACACAAAACAAAAATAGCTTTTCATCAGCAAACAAGAGAAAATGGCTTTTTCTTCAGCAGACAAAACAAAACAGTTTCTCTTTAGCAGACAGTGTAAAAATAAGGCAGCTACTCTTTTCTATGCAGGAGACAGACAGTTCATAAACCATGTACTTTGCTAACAGACCTTGTATCAGTAATCTCTTCAGTAGCTTACTCCTCTTTTCTCAACAGCCAGCCCCCATGTGTCTACAGCCTGGAGTTTTTAACACACCTTGATTAGGCAGCTGGGATCCAACTAATTGTCCTGAGGTTCTCAGCTGAAGTTAACCTAGTCGCTGCTGCATTGCAGGCTAAACATATGTCTGCCAGGCATATAGCTGGTGGCTTTTATTTACCCTGTCACAGGTCCCCTTTCCCATCCACTGAAAGTGTACCATTTTTGAAGTGAAACTTCTTTCGTGGCACTGCTATACACTAAATTCTCATAGGGAAAAAACCTGCAAATGGTCACGAAAATAATAACGGAATTTACTCACTGTGCATGTCTCCAAACGTATGTGTGGAAGCATCACGCGAAATCTCCTGCGCATGCGCCAGCCGAAATCTCCTGCGCATTCGCAGCTCTAGTACTCACCGCTGCAGTACCGGGCGAAATTCTCCTCTGCCTGTGCATACACAACTCCAGTACTTGCTGCTGCAGTGCCCTGTTAAACATGATCCACGCATGCGTAGAAGGGACATGCGTCTGTGCCTCCTCCACTGCCACACATGCGCAAAGGTGCACGCCCGACAACACAGTCACTGCTCAACGCATGCGCAATAGTTCCCAGTCCCCACCACACATGCGCAGATAGATGCATAACATCCCACAGGCATGGACATGCGCAAATGCACCCTGCGATTCACATATGCGCACACCTATCCCTTTGTGTACCATTTCCCCTGTACAAACTCTGCGCATGCTCAAACGCTCACTAACGTCATTCCCTCCAAAACCATGGAAGCAAAAGGAGTACACAAATGTATGTGCTCCAAAAGAAAATTCACTTATGTGCACACTATGTGAGTATAAAATGTAACTTTTAATAAGTATACTTAAAACATATATTACCGTAACACTAGATGTAGTAAACCTTAAAAATAGATTAAACAATATGTACACAAGCAACAGAGTTGGCCTAACGTATATATAAGTAAGTTCCAGTATGGAATAGTAACTGAAACCTGTTTGGCCAAACCATGCCCCTCTACATGTAACTCCTACACAACTATAGTCACTCTGGACAGAGCGCTATACAATAGACCGCATCAGTGCCATTGAATTACCCCACCTCCCATTGTGCCTTTATAATACCAGCAACTGCACTGCCAAAACACAATTTACCACCTTCATCCTACCTTTATGACTCCACACACTACCTCCTTAACATGTCCTCTTCTAAAACTAAATTCACTCTCATACTTTCACCCTTCCCTCTTACACCACACAACATACATTAGGTAACATTAAAATCAAACCACATTCTGTCCTTCACTAATAATAGGAAAAATTCGATGTAAAACAAAACCAAAAATAAAATAAAAATTATGGCTAAAACAAACAAAGAAAGACAGCAAAAATACCGCTCCAAACTTACTCAAAATAAAGGGGCAAAAAAATCCCCAAAACACCTCTGCACAGTGAGAAAGCACTTCCACTCATGACATTCTTGAAAGAAACATTTAATTTAACTCTCAGCACCACTCCATCCATTGCAACTACAGGTTCTAGCATTGGTGCTGTCTTCCAGCGCCATTAAGATACGTTACAAAACCAAATTTATCTCGTACTTTAGTCATCATAAATATACAATTTCATGTATTAAAAATTATACTATGTAACTGGCATATCAGTGCTACAGTAAATGTATTACATTAAAACCAGTCTGTAATTAATCTGTCAACATACCTATATATATTTTATTTAATTTACAAACCACTGTGAAGTTTCACTTACATCGCGTGTGCTTGCCACACACCCCCTATTGTATCGCCTGGTATCATGGATTAAGCCTACTTCCATGAGGTCACAATACTGTAGCTCAGGCAGCAGCACCTTACATTTCAGAATACTTCCCATCTGGTCACCGGTTCTTCCAAGACAACGACCTAAAACACAGTGCATCTACAGTATGACATTCATAAAGCACAGTGGAATCAACTGGGTCAAACACCTCAAGAGTAAGTTACTGTACTGGGCAGTAGTATAACATGCATATAAACAGTACTGTGCTGTATGTGCAGCTGTGTGTGCTTGTGTTATTCATGGAAATAACCATATTGTATTTGTCTCTATAGTATGCCCTGATTTAAATCCCATTGAATCTGTCTGTCATGCAGTAAAGCAGGGGTGCGCAAACTGGGGGCATGACATTTTCTAAGGGGGACGCCAAACCGAGCCTCGTGCTTACAGTGGACTCTTCACCACAACGTTTAAAAAGATTGCCGGGGGATTATCTTCTTCTCCTCTGGCATCTTCGGAGAGCGACGACGCGTCACCATGATAATGCAGCGTCAAATTACATTGCAATGTCATAACAGCGCGACATTGCGATGTCAGAAATGATGCCGCAAAGACGAGGAGATGCAGGAGTGCAGGAAAGAGGGGAGGGAAGGGGCATGACGTCAAACGTTTGAGCACCCCTAGCAATAAAGCATCATCTACACAAGTATGTGAATCCTGCTAGCAAAGAGGAATAGTGAAGGTGATAAGAAATACTGGAATGAATGTCTAAGTGTAGAAACGTGCAACAACTAGAGCAACAATAGGCATATAATAGTAATAAATAGATGTACAGAAAATTATTATAGAGTCTTATTAAAAAATGTATTGTTTTCCATTCTCTAAAGGGAAGAATATGGTGACCCAGTTTCTTTATTTAACGATCACACCACAGGCTGCTTTGTTTAATTGAATTCTAAAGACCCGGCTAACATGGGCCCAGAACTCTGGCAGGCCTCTGGGAACAGCTGACTGGCGTCTACTACTGATGGGGTTGTGAATGACTTATTCAGATTTGTTATTATGGTAAAAAAAAAGACAGGTAAAGGAAATACTGTATAGTGTGAATGGGCAGTACTCAGACGTGTTACTAGTCGCACAATCCACACGCGAGAAATGGCGGAGTGATAATGGCTCTATACAATGCATGTACAGTATTTAGTGCATTGAAGTAATATATTGACACCTTTTGTAACATGATTATTACACAGGCACAGGACAATTTACACCCAGCTAAGGCAAGGACCTCAGGGGGAGAGAGGTACGATACAAAAAAAAAGAACAACCATTCTAAAAAAAAAAAAATAAAGTGCCATTTTTCTATAAACTAGTTTTGCAGCCAGCAGGAGACATGCTATCAAATCCTGTAAAGAAAAAATAAACATGCGACGAGACACATGCTCTCTGAAATGAGCTTGGGGTATCCAGGCTAATTTCAGAGAGAGTATGTGTCTCTGATATGCCTTAATTTATTGGGGAAATGTGAGTAAAACTTCCTCTCCCTTATCAACAATTATTACCACCATCATAACGTATTGCATTGTGTCATTGTTTCTTTTTTCAAATGCGCCCTGCGCTCCCCTTTCCCTGAAGACTACTACAAATCTATAAACAGCCTTGTTCCTTTATTTTAAAAAAAAAAGTCTTTATTTTAGAGATGAGGTGGTAAAACCCACTACACAATCAACACACACAGGATAAAATCAACAGTAATATACATGAGAAGACCTAAAACTCTGGATTGAGGAGTCATTTACAGTTGGGAATGCAGCTGCGATACCCACAATGTATTCCGAACATCCCTTTATGACGGCCATGCTAAATTGTTCTAACTGCACCGCCATCCTCTCGGGTCGGGGAATTTCACCCAGATTCCTTTGGCTAAAAGTATTAGCTTGGTACTCTGACTACACTTCTGATGTTGCTATCATCTCTCTGTATGAGAAACACAGAGCAAAGGCACATCAATTATTTACTACACTATGAGTAGTGCGCTCTTCTTGTTTTTCCTGTTTTAGTTCCTGTGATGCTGAGCCATCCCATCTGATCAGCAGCCAACTCAGTTTATATTTCCGTCACTAAGGTCATGCATTCTTTTTTGTAGTTGTGATTTTATGTTTTCACACTTTTCACATTTATTATTAATTTGTTATTCACAATTTTTAGGGCGCAATTTTATATATCTCTGTATACTAACAATAAGCCCTGGTCAAACTCAAAACATCAGTACTTTATGGAGCATGTGTTACCCTTTAACAGATATTAAAACCTGCACTGCACAGATGGCAATTAAAAACCTGGTTTTGCTTTTCTTGTGTGAAAATGCCCAGAAGTACGATACACAGTTCACACACAAATACAGAGAACAACTTACCATTATTATATGTCCATTCCATGTACCACCAGCAATGTCCATACCTCCTTCTCTATCCCACTTGACCTGCCCCAAGCCCATACCTCCACTACCACCCCCAGACCATATCTTTCTCTCCCCCCTCCTCCCACCCATACTGTATCTCCGTCACCCCCAGCCAATGTTAGTTGGGAGAGCTGCTTCTTTCATTTGTCGTGGTCCCCAAGATTGCTGTTAGTGGCCCTGGTTATGAAAGCATTTCTAATTGACCAACCTTATTGGCTCCAAAGAAAAATAAAAAAATAAACCTAATTTGAAATTAAATCCCGTAAAAGGAAATTATTTTATTTCAACATCCTGTTTGATTTAATGTGGGAGGTGGATGTCCCTCAAACCACTTGATTGACTTCTGTACCATACATTTACTTAATTCTGTGAAATAACTACTCCACATTGACAACATTTACTACACCACTTTGCTTATAACTCTAACCTTCTCAGTATAATAATTAAGACCCTTTCCAAAAATATCGTCTTTTATATATTATTCAGATGGTGAGCTGTACAGCATCTACTTTGTTTATATTCCATGTAAATCAGCGTATTAACAATGCTATTTTGTCAGTAGAGCTATATTTTTATATATGAACTAAGCTACAGTATAATATTACAACACCCAGGAATAAAGCATAAAAATAATACTGTAGCATAAAAGTATATTACACTATAATGTAAGTTACTCAAACCTACCAAACATAACATATGGAAATGACTGTATATTCAGTCATTCCTACAAAAACGGCAATGGTTTTAAAATATATGTTCAAAAGGCCTTGTCTCTTTCCATAAAAACAGGGTATTTCAAATCAGAAGGTTAATAATTTAAGGAACACCTGTTAAGCATTTCACCTTTTGCTGACATCAAAACTGTAACCAGCATTGTGCATTTATTAAACAGTTGAAGGTTATCAGGGATTCAGCTGTATGCTGCAACTCAATTCTAAGACATGTAGAAACTAAGTGGACCATATTGAAAAGTATTTTGATTGTAACTTGTGATTAAAAGCCCTGATAATTTACATTCCTTAAGTAGTTATACTACAGTTATGACAACAGAAACAGAAGCAGCGTAAGAAGTAACCCACTATTGAAAGCGCTGGTTGGACGAGAACAAACCAGGACCCAATGCCAGCACATTATGTTTTGGAAGTTTTGATTTAAGAATATCAAAGTGCAAATGGACATAAATGGTATGGAAATTTAATGTGAGAATAAAAAGAAAAAACAAACAAATGGATAACATTTCTCATACTTTAGTGTAACCAATGCATGCACATTCTTTTACTTCTTCTATCTTTTTGAGATAGCGTGAATTTTTCCACGGTATCTACTGTTGCTCAATGTTAACACTGTATCCTCCAAAATGTAAAAAGATGGAGGCACACAAGGGGACAGTCCCTTCCTCAGACAATGCCCCCTGTATATAGAGCATAGGGCTTATGAATAGACTACATCCTACAGAATATACCTCCTAGCCTCAGGGAGTGCCACTGGATACATTATATTACAACCACTGTTTCCTCAGAACCTGATTAGCACAGACATACCAAAAGGAACCCTATATTACATCAATAATTATATATAAAACTTTGCTGGTTTGAAAATTTTGGGGGAAAAGCATGGCCATTTGCAATGATTGCATTGGTCAGTGTATACTGAGAAAAGTTATTATTCATCATTTATTTACTTATAAAATGTTTTACCAGGAAGTTACCTCTCGTTTACAAGTACAGCTCAACACGTTATAGCGTGATCCGCTACAACACGTATCCGCTTATAATGCTGTGTTAGCAAGGCGCCTGTAAAAAAAAACATTTAAAGGCCACACATAGACACACTAAGACAGACACACCACCATCACCCCACCCCCCGCACGCGATGGCTGACCCATGGTGTTGGATCCCCAGCACTCTGCTCTGGGTAAGTCCTGCGTGGGGGTGCCGCCAGGTTGGGACCATTTAAAAAAAGGTGGTCATGGTGGCCATTTAAAAAAATTTTTAAATTTATTTGATTTTTTTCGAGATCCCGGTTATAACGCGGTAGTATCGGGTGGAGCCCGAGCACCACGTTATAACGGGGTTCAGCTGTATGTTCTGGGCACAGAGTTATAATGACAAATACATGGTGACAAATACATAGTTACAATGAGTGAAAGGGATTGTACAGTACATTGTACAGTATGCAAGACATTGTAAGCACAGTTAAAGATAATCTATATTATTGGCATATATAACAGTTACAGACCAGATTAAAATGTGAGACAGCTTTAGTTTTGAAAGAACTTAGACTGGTGGCAGAAGTGAAGGTCTCCAGTAGACTGTTCCAGTTCTGGGGTGCACGGTAATAGGAGGAGCGGCCGGATACTTTGTTGAACCTTGGGACCATGAACAGTCTTTTGGAGTCAGATCTCAGATAAGTTCTGCATGTGTAGAGGTGAGGAGCTTGTTCAGATAGGCGGGTAGCTTGCCCAGAAAGTATTTGAAGGCAAGACAGGAGAGATGAACTTTGAACCTAGACTCAAGTGATGACCAATCTAGTTCTTCGAGCATTTTGCAGTGATGTGTGTTGTAATTTTATTGGAGGACAAAGTGGCATATTGAGTTGTAGAGGGTATCAAGTTTGCCAAGGTGAGTTTGGGGTGCTGTGCTATATATTATGTCCCCATAGTCTATAATTGGCATCAGCATCTGCTGTACGATGCGCTTTCTGACCAGCAGACTTATGGAGCATTTGTTACTATATAGCACATTGAGTATGGCATAGGTTTTGGATGTCAGGGTATCAATCTGCAACCCAAATGTTAAATTGGAGTCGAACCATATGGCCAAATATTTGAAACTAATAACAGCGGCTAAGATAATATTAGAGTTGGTTCTGATCTATAGCTCCTTCATTGGAAGCTTTAGAAATGTAGCCTCAGTCCCAAATACCATTGTTACAGTCTTGTCAGTGTTTAGAAACAGTTTGTTTTGGTAAATCCAATTTTCAGGTCTCAAAAAGTCAGATTGAAGTACGTGTCCAAAGTCAGAGCTGTAGGAAGATCATTAATGAACACTGAGAAGAGTAAGGGCCCCAGAACAGAGCCTTGCGGGACACCACAAGTGAAATCCAAGGGGTTGGAGTTAGTGCCCGAGATAGACCCATATTAGGATCTACCTGATAGGTAGGAATGACACAAGTTTAAAGCATGCTTCCCTATTCCAGAGTATTGGAGTTTGTTTAGCAAGATAACATGATCAACAGTATCAAAAGCCTTCGCAAAATCTAGAACTATTGCACCAGTAAGTTGTCCCAGTTCCATTCCATACTGGATCTCATTGCAAACTTTTAGGAGGGTAGTTACCATGGAGTGTTTGGGGTGAAAGCCAGATTGGAATTGGCTAGGGCAATTTGTTTTGGTATAGTAATCGTGTAATTGGGAGTGAACACATTTTTCCACAACTTTGGATAGTATTGGGAGAAGAGAGATTGGCTTGTAGTTTGAGACAGTGTTTTTGTCCCCACTTTTGAAGATTGGGACAACTCTGGCAGTTTCCAGGTCTTAGAGATATGGCCTGAAAACAAGATATAGTTGATTAGGGAAGCAAGTAGTTTGAATGGCTGGGGCACCAAACCGTAGGAACTTAGATTGCAGTAGGTCAGGTTCATATTGACTGCTTAGTTTTAATTTGAAGAGCGCTTGTGTAATCTCCTCTTCAGATACTGGGACAAATTGAAAATTGTGGCAGTGTTGGTAGAGAGTGGGGCTATAGAGGTACTCCCAAAATGAGGTTCATGTACTGTATGTAGTTTGGGTTGGTTTCACTAATAAATGAGTAGCACACCCCACAATGTATTCATTGAATTCATTTGCAATGTCAATGGGATTTGCCAGGGTAACATCCTCCTAAATGATATAACATGGTTGTTGATGACTAGAAGGCTGGAATATATTGTTGATAACATTCCAGAAGTTAACTGAGTTTGATGGATTCTGATGAAGATTGTCATAGTAATATTGTGTTTTTGCATGCCTTGTGCACATATTCCGCAGGCATCTGTAGTTATTAAGATCATTAGTAGTTCAAGTTACTTTGTAGCTTTTCCACAAGGCATTCCTGAAATGGTAGAGCGCTATATGGTCGGTTGTCACCCATGGAAGGTGGGCCCTCCGTACTCTTATTCTGCGTAGAAGAGCATGGGTATCACAGAGTTTTAAGATCTCGGATTGGAAATAGTTGAGTGCACAATCAGGGTCGGAAATTAAGTCGATTCTGTACCAAGGACAGCTGGTCAGAAACTGTTGTGGGTTAAAGTCCCTAAATGATCTAGTCAGGAGAACTTTAGGGTTTGTTTGGGGTGATCTGATTTTCCTTACACAGTACACTGTTGCGTGGTCACTGAAAATGTCAGGTAGGATGCCAGAGGATTGGATTCTGCTGGGACTAGAGGAGAGAATCCAGTCTAGCAAGGAATGATTGTGAGATTTCAGGTGGGTTGGGAAATGAGGGTGGGAACCCAACCATGTGGGTTTGGAAATGAGTTGTGTTAGGTTAAGTGACTTGAGTTGTATCTGGATTTTGTTGCTTTTAGGGTCGAGCCAATTGTAGTTGAACTCCCTGAGAACTAGCAGCTCACTTTTCTCGTTCTGAGAGGAAATTGAGCCAATAAACTGGGTGATATCAGGCAGGGATTGTAGTGGGGCTTTAGGGGGGCGATAGATGCCAGCAATAAGAACGGACATAGAAAAGGGGAGGCAGATTTTGCCAAGTAGGATTTTAAAAGAGGGTGTGCTTGGGGGGCAATTTAACAGTGTAAATTATAAGGTGTCTGCAATATAAAATAATACCCCATCTCCTCTCTTTGACCTGTCTTTCCTCGAAATGGAGTATCCCTGAATGGCGATAGTTGCATCAAGGGTTTTAGGACTTAGCCATGTTTCTGTGATAATAATGACTTTGGGTTTATGCATAAGGCACCATACCCTTAGTTCATCCAGTTTAGGCAGCAGGCTCCAGATATTTATATGGGCGGCAGATAGACCTTTTAGGTTATGCAAGATGCCATTTATTTTATCAACAGCTTGTGTGTATTCAACACGGGCACCCTAACCACTTTGTCATAGTCATAGAGTCTGATTAGAAAACACAGAAAAGAAAACAATACCGGGCCATTTGTGATTACTGGAATTTGAGTTGGGCTACAACTGTAGTTATCTCTAATTATTTCTTGACTTTTAATGCTTTGAAGTAAGCAAAACATGGATTCATTTTATGTATACCCATCTATCACCTGAACTATCAAAATGTAAACAAAATATTGGTTAACAATACTGTATATAGGAAATCAGTTTATTCAACAATATAAATTAATTACTACAGGCTAATTTACATTAGCACTTTTAAAATCCAGTAATCATATTAATATAAACATGGTGAATAGCTCAGTGCATATCCACATAGAATCTATTAAGCACTCACCTACTACATTACTGATAACTAGCATATCAATTAGCATTTGTATTTGTTAAACTTGTAATAAAATATAATTTCCTTTGTTTTTTTTTTTAAAAAAAGGCTTCAACATCTTTACTGGGAGCAGCACAGATTTTAAGTTCTTTTGAAAACAAGTGGATCAATTTACAAGGCCCTAAATTAAAGTTTTAAGATGAATATTGAGCAATGAATAAAAACATCTAAGTTTAATGAATTTTTGCATTATAATACACTATTCTAAAAAAAATGATGGTCTTTTGTTGATTCACAAACAAAAGAACAGGTGAAGGATACCTTTTTAGTATGCAGGGATATTGGTAATAAAAAGGTCACACCAGAGAGTTCTTTTGTAAATGTCAACCTCTTATTATGCAAGTGTCTATCATGAGCACATTAACATTTACAATGTCCTCAGTTTCTATGGAGAGTACAGAGAGTGGCAAGGTCTCTTTTCTTACACAGGGTTTAGTTTCCTGTTTTATTTAGAGATGTGGATATTTCACTTTGATAATTATTGAGTCCATTCAAGGAAAATACATGTAAACATTCCCATAAATACTCCACTTAAACTAGAAACCATTTTTTTATGTGAAACAGTGCTCAGTGAGAAAAACTCTGTGCAATTAGAAGATTTGTAGTAATTAGTTACATTTAGGTTAATTGAGGGGCTTATTTTGACAAGATTTATCAAAGGAAAAAACTCCAGTTGCATGGTATTATTTTTTACACTCGTTTTTTCCCAGTTTTGCAGCTGGAAGACCTTAATAAATTGACCCCATTAAATTGTCATACAGTATGACACTTATTGACTGTTATTATTTGCAAATTGTATTATATTATAATTGTATTATACTTATTAATTTGTGAATTATGTATCATAATTTAAAACAGCAGTCAGAGTTGCCATTTCTTTCCCCATTTAATACTGTATGTGCATCAATACAATCCACACAATGATGAGTAATTAGCTAAGTTTAATGATCGATCCGTTCTCCTATGATCGATCGGCGAAGATTTGGCTCAGGGGGTTCACTAAATGACTACAGAGGAGTATTGACTCAGCATCTGTGACTTTGTAAATTGTTGCTATGGAAACAAAAAAAGGCTTGTTAATTATAATACATTATATATTCATGATGTGGTGGGTGTTCGAGTTTGAGCTTACTGAGAATATGTGTGTGTTAATCAATTTCTAACTGGCAACCGTTGTTTTGAGGTAGGTGGCACCTCCCCCCAAAGCTCACCCCTCCTCACCTTTTTAACTTGGGAGGTCTTTTCATTTTGCTGCAAGAACAGGATCTACTATGGTTCTTTCCCCTCATACAGAGGTAAAAGGAAAGGTTCACAGTGTAGTGTTAAGACCTGCAAATTTGGTTATACCTTGGCGTGGTATGCAGGCTTATGTGGTTAAGGGGCTCCAGAAGTAATTTAACTCTCCTCTGTGGTGCTTATACCCCTACCAGTTGTCCAGCAATACCCCATCGTTTACTCTGCAAGTCCTTATCTCTATCAAGTTTATTATACGTGAGGATACCGGACACTATATTACACCTGCTCGTGTAACTGCTGAATATATCCAGACCATAGTATTCTATACACTACAAACAATAACATCAAACGGAACGCTAATAGTCTAAACCCCTAGGTGGAACTTGGAGCTATAAGTGATCCATTTCGATTTACAGTATCAAGGTATATAGTAGAAGAAAAACATCACAGAAGCATTTATCACACATGCCACAAAGAAAATTCATATTCTCTGAATTTAAGCATAAGCAAATGCACATACATCAAATGTGAACTTAGACCTAGAATACTGTATTTACCAAATGCATTATGATCAAAGTTGAAATATTCGAAGCCTTGTCCAACATACTATTTGAATGTGTCACTAAGGTATCTTCCAGCATGCAGGTTGCCTTATGGAGTAGAACTTCTTAGAAAATATTACCAGCAGGTACACAAACGTTGCTCGTGGCATGCTTACTGTGTGAAAGAAAAAATTAAATGCACTCTAAAGTGGCACTATAATAAACAACAACGCTCCTCTAGGGATCCCAGCCTGCGGCACTCGTTTATTCTCATAATGCTTTTTACTATCTGACATCGTGTGAATGTATCATTTTGACTCCTTTATCGATTCAATTTTATATCAGTCTGCACTATTGGTCTTTTACCTTATTCATGAAAGTGACCCTACACCAAGACGTACAGGGGTACAAAACAATAAATCATTGCCACTGATTTGGAATATGCACAAAAGAAAGGGGAATATGTGAGTATCCCCTGTTAGATTCAAAAGACAGAGGGGGCTATGCACTAAGCTCAATGGGTTTGCGTTCTGATGTTCAAAAAAAGCACGTCCATTAAAAAGTGAGGCCGGGGACGCGATTCACTAAGGCCTTGAGCCCATTTTTTAACGTACATGCTCAAAACACCCACAGGGTACGTGTTGCTTTTTTCCCCCCTGTTAGCGTTCTTAAACTTCACGTACGCTAGCTGATAGAAAAAAAAGCCGCATGTAACATTTGCATGGAGATTTGCCATCTCCATGCAAGGCTGTTACAGGCGATCGTACACTAAATAAATACATTTGAATAATAGTGTACATGAGCAGGGGGTCTCCGGAGCTGAACAGAATTGGTTTCAGGTCCGAGGACCCCCTACTTCAGGTGATACAGGCCCCGTTATGGGGTGCCGGTATCCCCTGCAGAATTTCAATGTCCCGGACGCTTGAAAGTGCAGGGGATACCGGCACCCCATAACGGGGCCTGTATCTCCTGAAGTAGGGGGTCCTCGGACCTGAAACCAATGCGGTTCAACTCCGGAGACCCCCTGCACATCTACACTATGAAACACATGTATATTAAAAAAAGATTTAACAAACATCAATACACGACCCCCCCCCCTAACACATACAGTACAATAATGTGCAAAATTACTATTATCCAGATATGGATAATAGATTATTTGCCCATTATTAAACACTGCATTAGCATACCTAAATAAAGTAAATAAAAACAGTAGCCAGCTAATCCAATGAGTACAAGCAGTAACAACATCAACAATGAATTAATTAAACCATTAACCAATGAAACCAATTAATTCCTAAACCAACTCAAAATGAAGAGTAAAGAATCCAAGAAGAACGAAGCGGTACAACTCCCATGCAGTAAGGACTCAGACCAGGACAGTGTCACTCAAGTGTAAGCTTTATTGACACCCGACAGCCCCAGAACCACTCTGATGTGTTTCGTGTGCTTTGTTACTATTCATTTTGAGTTGGTTTAGGAATTAATTGGTTTCATTGGTTAATGGTTTAATTAATTCATTGTTGATGTTGTTACTGCTTGTATTCATTGGATTAGCTGGCTAATGTTTTTATTTACTTTATTTAGGTATGCTAATGCAGTGTTTAATAATGGGCAAATAACTATTATCCAGATATGGATAATAGATTATTTTGCACATTATTGTACTGTATGTGTTAGGGGCGTGTATTTAGTTAGAAATAATGTTTAGTATTTTTGTAGGCACAACATTGATACCGCAGGCCCGCGGGTACCCCGGGATGGCTGCGGGGTCAGCCGCGCGACCCCCGGCCTCCCTCGGGGACCCCCGCGGGATCAGCCGGGGACACCCGCCGGCCTGTTGTATGTGTGTTTCCCATGCAAAAATGTAAAGCAAGAAATTTTTCAAAGTCCAGCTTTTTTTGCGTCTATCTTGATCTTACGTGTTCTGTTGAACGCAACTTTCGCGTATGCTAAGGTTACGTAGCTTAGTGCATCCCGCTTAAGGGCAGAATTTAACGCAAACAGGGTAACGAACGAGCAAAGTTGGACTTACAAAAATTTCCTGAAAAAAGTCATTTTTAGAGCGCAAAGTGCCTGTTTGCGTGGCTTAGTGCATCATGTTCAGCGCAACATCACGTTCTAAGAGCACTTGGCGCTCTAAAAACGACTTAACGGAGCTTAGTGCATGACCCCCCGAGTCTCTACACTGCCACAAACATATTGTATTTCTTTTGTATTTTTCATATATACCTAGAAAACTGCGAACACAGGATTGAAAAAGCAATCCGCTAAAGCAGCAGTGCGCAAACTGGGGGCGGGAGAATTTGCAGGGGGGGCGCGGGCTGTTACAGAGGCCCCGCGCTCTTCTCCCAGGTATTTAATTTAATGCCAGGGAGGCGTGAGGCCTCTGTAACCTCACTTATATACTGGCAGCCGGGTCTTTGGCGACGCGTTGCCATGGCAATGCAGCGTCAAGTGACATTACGGGGTCATGTGACGTCACATGTCACCGAGCATCAAATGATGCAGTGGGGTCACGTGACGTGACCCGCAACGTCATTTGAAGCCGTGCCTTCTGGGTGGGGGGGGGGGGGTGCGAACGCTGCGGCTCCCAGGAGAATGTTTCTTTGCATTTTACAATTTTCACTAATTTGACCTACAATAGTTTGGAGATATTCAGATTACTATATATTGTCTGTATGAATATTCGCAATGTTGAAAAAATTTATATTTGCATATCCAATCAAAGAGAAGTTCATTTCCAACCATATATAAGGGTTCCATCCAACCCATTTATGTGTTGGTTGGGCTTGAGTTGGTGACAGCAGCAGCATCATTCCCTTCACTACTGTGTATGGAACACACACACACACACACACACACACACACACACACACACACACACACACACACACACACACACACACACACACACCCCCCCCCCCCAAGTGAATATTAAAATGTAAGTTAAATAAAAACACAACTTGCAGGGAGTGCAAATGATGTGAAGATAGATTCTTAAGCGAAATTGCAAGCTTTGCACAGGTTTTTTTATGACTAAATCTTTGAATATCACGCGTTAGCGAATGTTTACCAAAATTAGCTGAATTTTTTGCATACATTCGCCCATCTCTAGGTAGTAGTGGATGGACAGATTTCAGTCACATCTGTAAAATGACCAAGAAAATAAAAGTGAGTTCCCACATCATAGATATCTTCAAGTTGCTACACTTCACATACGTTATTGCACTATGTTGTCTTAACTTTATTTTTCATATGTGATGACCACTGCGCTCCACAAATCTTTCTGCCAGATCGGTAAAATGTCCTTATGTTTTTAAAGCAGCAATACGGGTTAACTTTTACAAAAAAATGTTTTTTATTTTTTATTACAGGTTTGAAGCATAGTGTCTCTGGAGCTGAACGGTGTTAATTTCAGCTCCGGGGAACGCCTCATTCCGGGGATAGAGAACTCAGTAAAGGATGCCGGAATCTCTGGAGTTTAACGGTCCAGGTCACGCGGGCCAATACAGGGAAAAAGGAGACCAAAAGGGGAACCTGCCAATGAGACTGATGGTAAGTGGGCTTGTACCATATACCACCTGTCTTCAGGAGGATAGTACCCATACTATTACACATTAGGTACTATATCATTTGTTAGTACCCTGGTTTAGTGGTTTGGCTTATTTTGGATTAATATACTTGCATTTGAGCGCTTCAGCTATTTTCTACACGCGGGCCAATAGGAAGCTACACCAGATGATGTCACGGCTTCCCATTGCCCCGATGATGTGGGACATTTAAACACCGCCATTATGTTAGGCACACGGTGTTTGACTGCAGGGAGACTGGCACGGCTATGGAGGTAAGTATCTCTGGGAGCAGGGGGTCTCCGGAGCTGAACGGTGTTAATTTCAGCTCCGGAGAACCACTGCATCAAGCCTGTAATAAAAATAAATATATACTGTATGTATATATATTTTTAAAGTTAACCCGTATTGCTGCTTTAACTTTTATTTCACAATTACATCTTATTTTGTCTAGAGGGGACATACCATATTTGTACCTGTTACACAAATGTACGAATACAATCTGAAACTGCTAAGGGAAACAATTACTCACATGCATACAGTACATAGTATTTGAATGAAAGTTTAATTCAGCTAGCTGTTTGACTATAATAAATGCAGTTCATTGTGATGACAGTTCTAAAAGCATATCCTGTTTTAGCTGTTGTACATATGGTATAAAACTATCTGTTGACACATTTGATTTATTTAACCACCATCCTTTCTACAACTAACCAATAATTATGATGTTATCTAAAAAGTAGGAGTCCATCCTGCATGGGAAAATGTTAAACGCTTCCAGAATGCTAGAATATAGGCACCACTTACAGTAGTGTTCCAGTGAAAACGTCCATACAGTATTTCTTAGAAGCCTCTCCTAAAAAACCATCATCAAGCTGAGAACCAGGATCTCACCCCATTGAAGGTTCTTTAAAACCAAAAAGTTGGTTAATACTGCACTTGCGTTTGGATACATTATATCATAATTCATGTGGACCGGTTTCTATTTTAAAGCAACAGAAAGGCTTTGCCATAAGGTACCTTCCATACTAGAAGTCCCCTTATGGCCCTATTCAAGTGAATGGCCCATAAAGCATTATACAGTATTTACTGGGCAGTGTTACTCATTTTTTGACACTTTCAGTGCCAAAAGACACCTTACATCCTAATTACTTGAATGCTGGAAGGTATCTTAATGAGTAAACCTGCTTAGTAAATATTGCCAGGTATCCTAATAGTCCTACTAAAAGGATAGGTGCAAATAGCAGATGCACTGATGGTCAGATAGTCATGCTCAATGAGAACATTTGAATAAATCAAGAGTAGCACAGATTTCTTCTTTAGCCATTGAGCAGAGGCACTAGAGCCTTCCCATTTACTTATTTGAATGAAATAAACATACAATGCTTCTTTAGGAAAACAAGACCACAGCTTTATTAAGTTATATTTACAACCAGATAACATTGGCATGATGCCCATCCATAATCTTGTCCACTTCCTTACCACTGCTCATGATCTCAGATGCATTATTATTAATGGGGATTAAACCCCAAAATAAATAATTCCAAAGAAGCCTGACCCACAAACTCCAGTATACCAGCTGTTACAATTCAACTCCATAAATGAGCCCCAGCCTGGCAGGCTAAGTCTTCTACTCCTTAAACTGGCCTTGGTGCATTTCCCCAGCCAAATGAAAACCTTCGCTTGATCCTTTTATCAAATCAGTTTAGGAAGCACCATCAGTGCTGGTGACTGGGAGTTTTCAGGCACAATAGGCCTTCTTTGGTACAGTATATTATTGTTCCAAATGTAATGGAAATATAACCCACCAATTATCTAACATTTTGGCCATGGCCTTGGTTCACCTTCACCCATAACACTTTCTGTTGGGTAAGGAGCATTGAAAGAGCTAAAGAAGAATTCACTATGAAACTAAATATAGATCATTTGCATTCTCACAGCATTCTCACAGCATAACACTGCATTTTATGCCACAAACCACTGTATAGTGTTCTACTGTACAAGATAATTTCATCAAATGTGAGTTAACATTTTAGGAGGTGCATGACCCACCAAACCCTTAAAATCTTTTAATGTACTGTAACTTAACACCACCCACTGACCTACAAACTGGTAAGAAATTATAAGTTCATTGGGTGAAACAAGGCCCAGTATCACTAAATGGAGACCAGAACAATGTAACCATCTCCAAAGCCAAGTAATCACCAATGAAATAAACAAAGCTTTGCCAAAAAACCTGAGCAACCAGAAAAGATTCACCACATCAGAGATATGCGCCGCTATGATAAGTGGGTCAAACATGATATGGCAAATGCTGGATTGCCCACTGACTTTTGCATTCTATGACCATTACACCCCAATCTGAAATGGACAAAATGGATCACTAATAAAATGCGTCCCTTACACTACTGCACAGACGACCTGGTCTTATAGAAGACAATCTACTTGACACCATCTGAGTGTGATCAGACAGTTAGACATTAAAGGAAAGACATAACTGGAGATAAAGACCATTTAGTAGAGTACTAAAAAAAAAAAAAAAAAGGATGTCGTTGATAAAGGAACAGATTATTATGGTTCCACCAGATTTTCCCTCTCTTTATGCATCCTAATAAATTCCAATGATTACTACAGTTTAAGGAAGGACTTTTATAACTTTATTGGTACTTACCATGCTTACCTTAACTGTAGAACATCAAAACCAATGCCTGGCTGAAGTTTACTCAATATTCCTAACCTGCTTTTTATCACCTGCCAAAGGATCCACACAAACACATACTGTATACAGCTCAACCCGTTATAGCGCGATCTGCTAAAACGCGGATCTGCATATAACGAGGTGTTAGCGTGGTGCCCGTATTTTAAAAGCAAAATGTAAAAAAGAAAAAAAATATATATTTTTAAAGCTTTATTGCTAACAGACAACACACACAATACTCCCCTGCACATCACATCCCACCCCCCCCCCCCCCCCCGGCCCATCACATCATATCCCTCTGCCTGCACATCACTCACCCTCCCTGCACGTCACTCACCCAGCATGCACATCACCCCTTCCTGCACATCACATCCCCTGCCTGCACATCACCCCCCCTGCACATCCAAAATCACCCCCCCACCCATCACCCCCCCTGCACATTCTATACCCCCTGCACATCACATCCCCCCGTTACTGCACATCAACACATACATACACACACACACACACACACACCTCTCCCTCCCTGTAACTCCGCTGGGGGGAGGAGAGAATGGAGCTTGTTCCTGGACAGGGACTCAAAGAGACAGCTGATATACTGGCCCAGACTCCGTGAGATCCTCCCCCCGCTCCCACCTCTCGCAGGCTCACAGCTTTTCTGCATAGATCAGCTGCTGCTGCAGATACTGCTGCGTGGGGGGTGGGGGGCTGCCGCTGTGACGCAGGGCTCAGGGAGAGCTGGGAGAGTTATCCCAGCTCTCTCCCTCCGGCAGATGCGAAACTCCTGATTGCGGTGGCCATTTTTAAAAAAAAACGTGATCCCGGTTATAAAACGGTCGTATCGGGTGGTATAAAGTGGTTCAGATGTATATCAGTGATATCACAAATGTGATATAATTTTTTAACACAGCTTATTGTATCTGTTCCATAAAGGTGATTCCCATAAAATTGTTATTACCAATGTATGTTTACTCTTATACAGTATATTGTTGATCAACTGCTGGAAGAAGGCTTCCCCAATGACCTTCTAGGTACTGCAGTGGCAAACCTCTCTTCTCCATGTTCCTCCAACACATTTCTGATTTATTATCCCTTGGAAACCAAAGATGGACATTTCTTGCAATATTTCCGGCTCACTGACATTTTACATTTTTCGCCATTGTGTCACAGACTTTGGTTTCCTTTGGAAACATTCCTAATTTTCCACACATATAAAATTGAAGTGTTCTTACAAGTATACACCCTGTTTATTATTTATATATACACATTTAGTGTTGCTATGGGAAATTACATATTTAATGCAGGGGTGCACAAACTTTCCTTAAGGCGCCCCCCTGTCTCCTCTCCGGCTCGTGCCCCTTCTCCCCCCCTCTGCACAGCTCCAGCATTAAATTATGTCACGGGGTCATGTGACATCACGTTCCTGTGATCACGTGACCCTGCGGTATCATTTGACGCAGGTTGTCATGGAGATGCATCGCTGGAACCAAGGTAAGTAAGAAGTTAACAGAGGCCTTGCGCGATCCCCAGCATTTATTTGAAATGCCTTTGGAGAAGCGCGTGGCCTCTGTAACAGCTGCGCCCCCCATTTTGCGCACCCCTGATTTAGTGTTCCTAGCACACTGTAGCTTTAAAGTTCTATACAATTACTGCTGTTTTACCTAGCAACAGGCTAGAATTGGTTCCTAGCAGGGCTTCCTGGTTAGGGTCATGGGAAACTGTGGTGGCCTGGATGAGATCAGGGTACAGAGTAGGACTGTAAGCAAGAAAACTATGATTACTATGCCTGTGAATGCTACAATGTGAAATAAACTTTGCACAAAGTTGACTTCAAAGCACATCTCTGCTGCCTGCACTAGTCTGGAGAATTGACAGACATCACAGCATGCATCATTAATTAGATCTTAAATATGTCTAAGACTCTAAAAGGAAAACATTACTTTGCTGCAAGCACTTAGCTGTGTGACTGAATTGCACAGTGGTGCAATTGCAGTTTGGATTAAGTGTGGAGTTATAACCAGGAGGAGTTAAAAGAAAGGAGGCATTAAACAAGGTATATAGAAGCACATTAAATTGTTAGCACGTAATACTCTACAGTTGCAATGAGCAGGATTGAGAGTGCCACTCAATGCACATTATGCCACAAATATGTGCACTTGGAGCAGCTGTTCCAGGGAGCATACCTCTGTGAGAGGTGGGAGCAGGTGGTCTCTTTGGAGTCTCAAATTGCTTATCTGAAGAGACAACGGGCAACATTGAGGGGCATTTAAAATCTTGAAAGGAGTTTATTTCTCACCGAGCAGGCCTTGGCTGGGACTAGTGGTCAGATGGTGGAGTGGTGACTGAAGACCTGGAAGAGGTAGGTAGCTGGGTAACAGTTACAAGGGGAAGCAGAAGAAGCAGGCCAGTTGTGACCTGACCAATCCTAATAGATGTCAGATTGAGTGAAGATATTGGGGGCAGGAATGGCAAGTCATGGTAAGACTGATTCCTCTCGCAGCCAGGGGAATAGTTCCTCCAGTATAGAGGGGACTAAACTACAGACCAATCTCACTTCTCCCAATTCTATCCAAAGTTATGGAAAAATGTGTCCACTCCCAATTAAGCGACTACTACACCAAGACAAATTTCCCTAGCCAATTCCAATCTGGCTTTCGTCCCAAACACTCCACCGTAACTACCCTAAAAGTTTGCAATGAAATCCAGTGTGGAATGGAACGGGGACAACTCACTGGTGCAGTATTCCTAGATTTTGCAAAGGCTTTTGATACAGTTGATCATGCTATCCTGCTTAACAAACTCCAGAGCTCTAGAATAGGGAAGCATGCTTTAAACTGGTTTCAGTCCTACCTATCAGGAAGATCCCAACATGTGTCCATCTCAGGCTCTAACTCCAACCCCCCTGGATATCACCTGTGGTGTCCCGCAAGGCTCTGTTCTGGGGCCCCTACTCTTCTCAGTGTTCATTAATGATCTTCGCACAGCTTGTAAGGAAGCCTCAATACACATGTATGCAGATGACACAATCCTTCAGTCTGACTTTTTGAGACTCGAAAACTGGATTTCCCAAAACAAACTGTTTTTAAACACTGACAAGACTGTAACAATGGTATTTGGGACCAAGACTAAATTCTTAAAGCTTCCAGCGACTGAGCTCCATATTAGAACCAACACTAACACCACCCTAACCCCTGTCACTAGTTTAAAATACCTGGGCTTATGGTTTGACTCCCACTTAACATTCGGAATGTACATTGATACCCTGACAACCAAGACCTATGCCAAAATAGGGGTACTTTACAGGAACAAATCCTCCCTAAGTCTCCTGGTCAGAAAGCGTATCGAACAGCAGATGCTAATGCCAATTATTGACTATGGAGACATAGTATATGGCACGGCACCTCAAACCCACCTAAGGCCCCGGACATGTTACCTGCTTGCTGGCGGAAGCGCGCTGAGGCGCGCTCCCGCTCAGCACTGAGCCCCTACAGCCGCAATTAGAGCGGATTTAGTAGGGGCTCACCTGCGCTTCCGCGCGCTTGCGGAAGCGCAGGTCTTGGGGGAATTTAAAATTCCCCCGCTTGCCGGCGAGACAGGCCGGTCACGTGAGCGGTTCGCCCAATGAGGGCGAACCAGCTCCGTGATGTCACTGGCCCGCCCCCGGCCAGTGACGCGCCCGCCCCCTGACGGTCTGTCCCCCTTCTACCCCGATCCATGTCTCGTGTGTGTGTGTGTGTGTGTGTGTGTGTGTGTATGTGTGTGTGTATGTGTGTGTATGTATATGCGTGTGTGTGTGTGTGTGTGTGTGTGTGTGTGTGTGTGTGCCTTTGTGTGTGTGTGTGTGTGTGCCTTTGTGTGTGTGTGTGCCTTTGTGTGTGTGTGTGTGTGTGTGTGCCTTTGTGTATGCATGTGTGTGTGCTTTGTGTGTGTGTGCCTTTGTGTATGCATGTGTGTGTGCTTTGTGTGTGTGTGCCTTTGTGTATGCATGTGTGTGTGTGTGTATGCATGCGTGTGTGTGTGTGTGTGTGTGTGTGTGTGTGTGTGTGTGTGTGTGTATGCGTGTGTGTGTGTGTGTGTGTGTGTGTGTGTGTGTGCCTTTGTGTATGCATGTGTGTGTGCCTTTGTGTGTGTGTGCCTTTGTGTATGCATGTGTGTGTGTGTGTATGCATGTGTGTGTGTGTGTGTGTGCGTGTGTGTGTGTGTGTGTGTGTGTGTATGCATGTGTGTGTGTGTGTATGTGTATGCGTGTGTGCGCGTGTGTGTGTGTGTGTGTATGTATATGTGTGTGCATGTGTGTGTGCATTGTGTGTGTGTGTGTGTGTGTGTGTGTATGTGTATGCGTGTGTGCGCGTGTGTGTGCGTGAATATATTTATCAAAGTTGCACAATGTTAATAAATAATTTATTCTCACAACATGTCTTTTTTTTTTAATTTTTAAAATATTATATAATACACACACACACACACACACACACACACACACACACACACACACACACACACACACACACACACACACACACACACACACACACACACGTTCCCCAGTGACACACACACTGACAGCTACCAACACACACAGTGATACCCGCCTCCCAAGCGCTTGCTGTCTCCTCTGTAAGGACAGCAAAAAGCTCCAGGTAGCGCGAGCGGCAGCAAGCGAGAGCGAGCAAGCGCCAAACATGGCCAAGGCCTTAGCAAACTTGACACCCTCTACAATTAAATTTGTCGTTTTGTTCTCCAATGCAACTTCAACACACATCACTGCGAAATACTCAAAGAACTAGATTGGTCATCACTAGAGTCTAGGCGCAAAGTTCACCTTTCCTGTCTTGCCTTTAAATTCTTTATGGGCAAGCTACCCAGCTACCTGAACAAGCTCATGCAGCACTTATCACCTGAGATCAGACTCCAAAAGACTGTTCATGGTCCCAAGGCTCAACAAAGTATCCGGCCGTTCCTCCTTCTCTTACCGTGCACCCCAAAACTGGAACAACCTACCAAAGACTCTCACATCCACCACCAGTTTAAGTTCTTTCAAATCTAAGGCTGTCTCACATTTTAATCTGGTCTGAAACTATTTCATTCGCCCATAACATATATTTTCTTTAACTGTGCATGCAATGTCTTGTATATAATGTATACCCTGTTCATTTATGTAACTGTATTTGTAACCGTGTATTATTTGTCTTAACTCTGTGCCCAGGACATACTTGAAAACGAGAGGTAACTCTCAATGTATTACTTCCTGGTAAAATATTTTATAAATAAATAAATAAAAGATACTCAGAGATGAAGAAAGGTTGTGGTGATTGGGGACTCCATTTTTAGGAGGGTCGAGTAGGAAATCTGTTGTCTTGATAGCATGAAACAGTATTAACAGCATTAGTTGTCTCCTGGGTGCTTGGGTTCAGCACATTACAAATTGGTAGACAGATTGTTGGGAGGGGTGAGAACTGACCCGGCAAACTTGGTACACGTTGGCACCAATGACAACGTTAAATAAAAATGGAGGGTTCTAAAAAGATATTTCAGGAATTTAGGCCACAAGCTTTAAGACAAGAACCTCCAAGGCAGTATTTTCAGAAATACTACCAGTGCCATGTGCTACACCAGGGAGTTTAATGCCTGACCCAGAAAATGTTGTAGGTTTGTGTTTTTTAGATTTAGAGCAATGGGAGTCCTTCTCTGAGGAGATGCTATCTTTATAGTAAGGATGAATTTCACCTCAACGAAGATGGATCTTTTGTGCTAGGAGGGAGGATGTTAAAGAAGTTGGAGATTTAAAACTAGAGACAAGCAAGAGGTAATGGACATAACGGAATAGACAGGAATAGGAAAATAGCTGTGGGTCACGGAGGTGAGATGTGGGAGTTTGGCAATTCATATTAATGTAACGGGTATTCCCCCACCCAATCGCATCTATGGCGTATGTAAGGGGAACCTATATGTTACCAGGTGTGGTGCACTATACCTGTCAGGCTCACAGGAGGTCTGAGCCTCCGCTAGTGAGAGCCTGGGGTGAATCCTCTGGTGAGCAGATGACCTTTACTTGGAATCCCTTGCTCCAGGAGATGATCCAAGATGCCTCCGCCTCAACGGTGGGTGGCTCCCGCATGGAGTGATCCACCTTTATAATGCCTCTTATCCTTGCTAACGCAGAGGATGTTATACCTTCATGCAATTCACCTTCACAGCAATTGCCAGGATAGTTACGTTTCCTGGCTGGACCCTCACTTGTCTAGGTTCTACAGGACCTTGTCTCTAGTCTAAGGGGAGTCCCTGTAGTAACCACAAGCTGAGGTGAGTAGGGCCTTGCTGGGGCCTATGGGGAGACTTCTGGCCTAGTGCATGAGGCTACTTTCCTCCCTGCACAAACACACCCTCCCCTCTCTGTGTCCCAGCTCCTAACTGACAATCCCTGTCTTCACACAACATTGTTGCAACTTTGCAGCATGAGAATCTGTCAGCCTTATTGGCTGTCTGGCTGCCTGTGACCAGGGTGAAAGTGCAGTCCCCAGAGGCTGCTGGGAATTGTAGTCCTTGGTGGCTCTATAACATTGGGGCCGCGTGCGCGCTATGTAATGGCCACCGCCGCTGCTAACTGCGCATGTGCGAACTGGGGGATGTCCCTTAATATGGAGCGCCTCTTCTCACTCCCTGTAATGGCTGCCGTATCACATCTGGGGCTATACTGCGCATGCGCGAGCTTCCGCGCATGTGCGAACGCACACAAGATGGCGGCGCCCTGTAGCTGATGTCGCTGGGAGCCCCTGGTGACGCGATCACCCCTGCAACTGCCCTCATGCTGTCGCAGGTAAGAGAGAGAGAACCGAATGTTTGGGGAGCCAGAGGGGACCTAGCTACATTAAATACAGATAATAAAAGTAAACTTCTAAAGGCTAAATTCATTTGCAATAGAAAGGCCGGGGCATAAAAGATAACAATAATACATATTGGTAAAAACCTTAAATGCACGCTGGTTAATGCAAGAAGCCTGAAAGATAATGCTAGAAGCTTGACAGATAAAATGGAGGAGCTTGAATTAAGAGCAGTATGATATAATAGGCATTACTGACACATGGTGGGATGAAACTCATGACTGGGCAGTTAATTTAGAGGGTTATTCCCTTTTTCGAAGGGATCGAACAAATAGAAGAGGAGTTGGAGCATGTTTATATGTTAAACCGGATTTAAAACTCATCAGATAAATGTCCATCCGCGCTCAAGCTTCCTATAGTGATCTTGAAAGATTTACCCCTTCCTCTTGCAGCTTCTGTTGCATGGAGGTACACCCCTCCTCCACCAGCACCCACCGCAGAGAAAAGAAAGCACAGAAGCGCACCAAGGTTGAAGAAATATGTATTCACAAATACAATAAAAAATGCAAGTTGTAACTTACATGTGGTAAATAAGATGTCCAGTACAAAATAAAAGATCAGGGCTCCGTTTGTGTGGCTAGTTGCTCAAAAGTCTGGAGGTGGGTCCTGGATAGTATGTATCAGTCCCGCACGCTGGGATACACTGACACTGCAAAGTGACTGCACTACTTCCAGGTGTTACGCGTTCTCGCGATGCCCGTGTCTGACAGTGCACCACGTCACCACACCTCCAAACACTTCCCAACAGGGCTGGCAGTGTACACTAGATACGTGGAGCTTTAACTAGCAACCAAGTCGCGGGTAGCCTGTCTAAAATGATGCTGGTTCCACTACGCGTTTCGCACGTTAAAGTGCTTCATCAGGCTCCTGATGGAAGGTCTTGCCTGAGGATACTCCAATAATAGAACTTAAATACCCATAGCCTCTGGGGCAAGGTGCTTTTTTATGTTCAGATATGGACATCTTCTGAATTTGAAACTAAAATTGGTATGTTTTTATTATTTTTGTGCAACATTTGAAAAAAGTTGCAGTAAAACAGCATTTCAGAGAAAAATGAGAAGAGATATTTTGCAAATGTTTTAGAGGTTATTCTACAAATTGTGCTTTTGTTTAAAGCAGCTGTAGAATATTAATGTGCATGAGTAACTTTTCATGAGGAGACCATCTTGGAAACTGTACTTTCTTAATAGTTGTGGAATTACAGAGTAGACAGAAATTGTAGATTGAAACATAATATTTGTGATAACACGGACAGTAGAGCACAAAAGAGCAGATCGATGGATAAGCACCACAGCTAATGGTCGCCACTTCCTCTGATAACACATATATATATATATACAGTATATATAGTTGATGCCCGCCTCGAACTGTGCCTGCCTCCCGGCCTGTTCACTGTTGAACCATTCTGTTCTTCCAGACCCCACCTCACTCCTGGACCTCTATTTCATCGTACAGTTCTCTCTGCAAATTCCATTGTGGCATCTGGGTGCAGCTTGTTATCAGAGGAAGTGGCGACCATATATATGTTAAGTACAGTACATTGGGGGTGGGTTCTGTGACATTGGTGGTGGGGTTATGATATCAGGAGTGGCATTTAGGGCTGTGTCTCAATGTCTCCCAGCACTGTGAAATTGACCTCATGCTGTGTGAAACTGTGAAACATGAAAATTGATTGAGTTGAGTGAGAGTTATAGGGAATCTCAGAAAAATAGTAATGTGATAAAAATTATGCTTAGTAACTTCATATATTTACTTTCATTTAACTTGGAATTACTGATATGCAAATAGAAAATGTTTTCATTTCATTATATCAAAATAGGGATTCTCATTCTTTTCCCTTTTGTCTTTTTTGTAGTTTACTTTTTATTTCTTTAGTTTCTACTTTTTGCATAAATGTGTGTACAAAAGTAACCAAACCTTCGGAATTCACTGATTAATCAAAAAGGAGTTCAACAAATGTCATTGTTTCACAGTATTTTAGTATTCTTTTCAAATTCCCTGTTAAAGATGACCTGTCCATGAAAAATTTCCTAACATATCGTATAATAAAACGCATCACTCTGATACAAGTGGTGCATATATATCACAATCGTCTGCTTTATTAATTATATATTGTACCATTTTTTCCCATTATTACATTAAGGACACACTACAGTTAATTATTTCTTAAAGAAATTATTCATTCTTCAAACGTCGCAAGTGATTAAGTCCAAGTGAACACATAATTTAGAAACAGGGTGTGTACAGCATGTCTAACAGTGCCCTCGAGCCAAGTTACATAGCACACGTCAATAAATACTAGGATATACTGTTCACTTTCTTTAAGTGGCTACTGATTTACAGTACTATAGTGCAAGGAATTTTCTCTTCAAAGAAAAAGTCCCAACTGCACTGTTTTAAATTCTGTACATGTTAATAAGTGGAAATTGGAAATTACACTGGCATTTCCTTTATTCTCCCAATCCTCAAATTACATGAAACATTTGAGACACACACACACACACACACACCACACAGAAAGACAGAGAAATACCAACACGAGCACTCTGATCATGTGAAGTAATAATAACCAAAAAAGTTTATTATGTCATGGACTGAAGCAACACTGAAAACAAGGTGAAAGATAACATACAATAAAAACAACACAGGACAAACAAGGAAAATACAGTGTGGAGCTCTTAACCTCGCAGAATGTGTGAAAAAGGAACCCTTACACAGTGGAGATGCAGTTATAATGCAAATGAATGGAGAGTAAGCCTAACACTCACAGTGGAGATCAAAAGATCCCACATAGAGTCATGACCGGTCGGTCCCCAAATTAAACCACTGAAGGGTAAGATGAAGCTCAAATAGGCATATGATATACAATGTCAAAACATGTTTTGGCTTATGTGTGTATATTTGAGTTTAGGATGTTCTTATGCTGAGCACATCCCTCACTTTGATTATTATTGTGGCATTATTGTATGTCATATTCCTATTTTAGATTCATCTTACCCTTCAGTGGTTTAATTTGGGGACTTTTTTAATTTAAAAAGGGACAATTTGCCCTTCCTTGCCCACCAAACAGTTTTGTCACATTTGGACATCCTCCCTCCCATGAACTCCAATGTCTATCCAGACTTCCCGGCACCCGTGTGGATGCCCGGGCTGACTGAATAGTCATTTATAGTAAAAGCACCAAACATGGTAAAACATATTTTAATACAGAATATGTCTTGGGGAGGCCCATACCTGTGAGGGAAATGGATCTTGGATATTGGGGCTCGAAAACCAAGAGTCTGGGAAACACTAAGCAGCCTCTGTGTAATTCAACCCGCGTACCGGCAAATAATGCCTGCACGCCAGGGAATATTAGGGAACTATCAGTAACTTTGGCCCCCGAACTCCTGCAAACAAAATAACTGCATTTCTACCCAAATATCCCACCCAAGACTTACACTCCTGAAGTTTCAGGACTCTGGGACACAGGGAACAGGAAAAGTGGAAAAGCAGGGGTCACTTTAACTTTTGCATGTTACATGACATGGCCCTGCCTTATGGTGCTATGTAGCTGCCAGGGACACATGATTTTCAGGGGTAACTAGATGGGCTTAACCTTTATTGTATAGTCTGGCTACCCATTTACCGTCACAATATTTATCTCATTGCCATTGTAAAACCAATGATGTCAAATATGTCATCTTGAATGAGATTAGTTATATTTTTTGGAGACAAACCTTCTAGTGAGGGCCCAAACAAGCCAGCACCCAAACTGCAGCGCTGTGCCAGATAGTACTGCACACAATATCATCTAGTTTGAAATTGACGTTCGACAATTGACATTGTAGGCCAGCCACCAGCACCAGTCACCAATTATGTAACGTCCAAGTTTGCAGTGACGCAGTGCTTGGCTTGTTGTTGTGTTTACAGTATGTATGTCCTAAACCATAGTTACTGTAACATCTCTCGGTAATGCACAGGTGGGAGTGCCCCAGGACATACAGCTTTTATTTATTTTACCTTGTGATGAAAAATGCTTTATCATTTAATGCGCTTTTCCTGTTAGCTTTAAAAATCATATTGACAACTAACGCATTGTTAGTCAACGTTTTTCACATCACTACATCATGATGTTGATTTCTTAATCTTCTTTACAACTGTCTTACTGATTTATTGTTCTATTGTGTGCTCTAGCTCCACCACCACTAAATTATGATGCTTATTCATCATGAATTCAGCCAACCACAGGTTTTATTTCTACAATAGTGATAGAGAATATTAATGAAAACAAGTAGCTGTGGCTCTGAGAGAGTGAGACTGAGACAAGTGAAGCTGCTGCTACTGTAGTCAATGATGATGAGTCTTTATTTGAATTTATTTGAATGGTGAGCTGAGTTACTGACCTGCAAATGTCCATGGTGGCATAGGTACTGCTGCCACTTACACCACATCAACTGTACTGTGTCCAGTCCACTACACCCACTGAATTGACAGAAGAGAGGAGAGAGGAGAGATTTCTAAGTGCCATGGTTGTGGGTTCTAGACTTGTTGGATCTGACATGATTCCAGTTATTAGATTGGTGCCGTAAGCTTACTATCAACTCTATATAGTTGGTGTATAAATCTTTTAAGGAAGTGTTGGACGGAACTCATTTAAATATACTTTGAATATACATTTGCATATCGCTCAGGTGTGCTCCTTTTTAGCAGAGGCATGGCTCCCTAATTTAATTGGAGGGATGCTTGGGATATACATACACAACTGGTGACTGCTAATAAAATTAGAAGAAAAAAGTGTGTTCTGCTTTAGTACACGAAGAAACTTTCAACTATAATTTCATCTATGAAGAGCTCTAATGTTAGTCCGTTAAAAGATTTCACATTCTACAACAAATCTGCATTTCTCAGAGACCAATATAGCCACTAGAACTTTGAACTACATTCCTGATAAATGTAAATGTCATCGTTCTTTCATTTGCTTAAACATTGAAATATACTGCCATAAATAATAATATAATATGCCAACTATTGGCAACACCTACGAGAGCAGCATAACTTGTGTGTAATCAAAAGATAACATATGAGCTGCACATGTGTGAGTGGAATAGCAGAAATCCATGCCAGAAATACCAAAACAGCTGTTTGCTGAGAGCTTACACTCTTTAAATTCAAGGGACGAGTCACTGGTAATGCAGTTTGATCAGGATTAAGTATCCAAGATAAAAAACGATTCTAGCTCCAGCAACACTAACATCTGTTTTTCATTGTACATTTCAATAAGATTTAATGCATGGATCTTTACAGAATGGCTTCTGCAGTATAGTCGACGTTACCCACAAGACATTTTATTTATTTATTAACAACATTACTCAAACATAGGTTGACCAGATTTTAAACGGTAGAAACTGGGACACAGTAAAAAGTTATTTATAAAACAAATCGCATCACTTAAAAACAAATATTATAATAGTATTTGTCTAATAGCGTCCCCATTTATGCTGATTTGTTGATTTATTTCAGTTTCCTAAAATAAGACAAACACTCGAGTGTTTCAAAATGACAGTCGGGTTTATATTAATAAATTGTTTAAATAGAGTTATGAGGAATTTTCTATATTCATGCACCTTTTGATTCAAAAGGAAAGCTATTTTTTCTCCTCAAGCCATATGATCACCTTATATCACTAGAGAAGGGCGAATTGTTTTGGCGAATTTGGATCTGCAGCTGACCAGCCGGTTTCATTGGTCCACGGATTTCAGCAATCTGTTGGTGGATTCTTCAAAATCGTCAGAATTCTTCAGAATCCGCCAAAGGATTGCTTAATCTGGGGATTAGAGTCTACAAATCCATCACGAATTGTATCCAATGGTGGTTTTTTTAATGAATCTAGGGAGAAGGTGTGGCTCAGTGAGTAAAGACACTGACTGGCACTGAGTTTGAAGTAGGGGAACCTGGTTAAATTCCCGGCTCCTTGTGACCTTGGGTAAGTTACTTCATCTCCCTGTGCCTCAGGCACCAAAAACATAGATTGTAAGCTCTACGGGGTAGGGATTGTGTCTGCAAAATGTTTCTGTAAAGTGATACGTAAAACTAGCAGCGCTATACAAGAACAAACAATTATTATTATCTGCGCGGACTGAAACCGACCAAATCCGTTTGCGGATTTTAGACCGTGAAACGGATTCTGGGGGTAACATCAGTGAAAATCCAGGAAACAGATTTGGGCAGATTCTCCCATCTCTAGGTGTCACTGGAGATTGATGAGGTGGGGTTAAGGACGCGCCAAGAAGGTGGGCTTATGCTGTTCTAAAGGCAGAGAATTTTTAGGATAAAAGCCATGCATTCAGAATAGGAATTTAGAATTTAACAAGAGGTGTGTTCTGAGGCCAGACAAGTGAATTCTCATTTTTCATGCTCTAAAGACCTCTTTTGGGAAGGAATCAAATATGGTTCTGGTAACGTATAGGAATTCAGCTTTTACCCTTTTTATTACATTTTTTACCCCATTTTATGAAATTGTCTGCATATGTTGTACTGTATTTGAAACTAAGCACTGTACTATTTTTATATATTAAATCTAAAATGTAATAATTATTGTTTTTGGGCCGTAATTGAACGCTGCATGTTTTGAAGAGAATAATTGCATTTTCTGACACATTTGCTACATATTTTTATGTGTTAATTACATATCTTTCATAGTAAACGGCGACCAAAGACCCCTAGCGATAATACTTTTCTTTATCCTTAGAGGTGGCATTGATTTAAGGTTATATTTGTGGCAGGTTGTGGGGAGATATCACTCATTTTTGGGGCCCTGTAGGGAAATTAATGAGTTTGTTAGATAGCTGTACAGTATGTATTAGCCCTTGTCACATACACAAGTCACATACTCGCATGTGTGCCGTTTGTGACAAATGGTGGCAGAGCGGTGGGATAACAATTTTTATTTTTATTATATTAGAGCTTTTTAGTGGTTTTTGTTTATGCCTGCGGGACAGACTAAATACTAGAAAGTGACTGATCTGTGTGAGTCTTGCGAGAGAACACAGCTCAGTAGCCAAAGACATTGCTCAGTGCTTTTTTATAAAACATACAAGCAGACAGTTGTGTCCCTTCCCTTTTGTTTTTCTTTCTCAATCTTTTTAATTGTATGCGTGTACTGAATATGACTACTGTATCCACACGCCATTCAAGAGAAACTCTGAGAGCTCAATGTGAGAAAATAAATATTCCAACTTTGGGAAAAAACCTGATAGGGACTGTGGCAAGCCTTGCGAGATGATGAGGCAGAGCAAAACGCTACTCTGTGTCAGGATGACCGAAGCAGTGGAGCAGAGGGGGGCTTAGCCCTGGAAATTGCCTGGGTCAAGGAACACAGGACTGTTATATTCCAACGACTCCAACAGTTCTCCCCCTCTCATCAGTGCCCTTAATGCATACCTGCAAACTGCTCTCAAGAACCTGGGAATTTTACAGGGTCGTCCTTAGGCTTTGCGGGGCCAAAGGTGGCATACTGGCAGCTGGGCGCCCCCTGTAAAAACAAAAAGGGGTACTTACCTAGACCAGCAGCCCTCCTCCAGCAGCATCATGGCATCATGATGTTGTGGCATGAAGTGACCTCAAATTGCCATGACAACGCGATGTCACAGCGTCATGTGATGTCGCGTTGCCATGGCAATGCAACATCACGCCATGACATCATGTTCCCAGTCGCAGCAGGAGGTGGCCCACTTCGGAGAAGATAAGAGCGCATGCACGCAGAGGCACACACCATCCACCCCCATACCTACGTCTCTGTAGGGGCCCTGTGCTCCACTCCCTCCTCTCCCCCGTCCTGTCGGCGCCAGGATCTAATGTCCGACCGGTGCAACCTGGAGAGAGAGGGAGCGTGGGGCGCCTTGCCCTGCCTACAGGTGGGGGATCATGAAATACGGTTGCAGCTCATAACCCAGTTTCAGAAAGAGTAGAGATGTCAAGCAGAACATGAAGCTGAGAGAGAAAGACAAACTTTGGAACATGAGGCTGTGAGATATGTTGCAGAATGTTCAGCTGAGAGTGATATACCTAAGGCAGCAGCTGGAACTTGCCAAACTCCAGAGTGCATCGCCAGAACCAAGCAGCAGAGAGTCCAGACCCTGTGCAGAGGATTTCCCAAAACTGGATACAGATGGAGACCTGGGCACTTTCTTGCGTAGGTATGACAAACAGTAATCATCAACCACAACCCTCTAAGTTGGTTAAACAGAGTCGCTGGGGGAAATGGGAAATTATTGAGATGGAGCCTAGCCCTTCAACAGTATACTTTCATGGTCCAGCACAGGACAGGTAAAGAACATGGTAATGTTGATGGCTTGTCATGCCAAGAGGAATGTGGTATCCATGTGGGACACAGAGACTGGCTTGTAAACCAGCCCCCTTCGCTCACAGTTAAGGAGGGAGGTGTCAGGATAAGGCCAGACGATATTCTATATTTTAATAATCTGGCACATAGACAGTTAACTTGAGTACAGCTTAAAAATAGATTGTCATGATAATACCACGATATGTTGGGAATTTTAATCCACCTGGTGTTTCAGGAGTTAATGGTGCAACAATTTGTGTTTAAAAATACAATATATTGTGTTTATGACAGGCCTAGGGTTGACAGGTGGCTTCTCCAAAAATACTGGACACAATGGTGAAAGGTGCAATGTGCTTGAGACACACACACCCACACACCTCGATCTGCTCCATGCTATTTCCTCCTCTCCTTGGCCACACCCCAGGCTCCTGACACATCCTTCTGATTGGCTGCATTACGCAGCAGCAGCCAATCAGGATGAAGCTACCCAGCCATCGCGAGCAGCACCGTTACCACGGAAGCACGGGAAAAGAACTTCAATTTCGAGGCGGACATCAGAGGTAATTACCTCTAATTTTTTACTGGACATGGTCCAAATACAAGACAGTCCGGTTCAATACTGGACACCTGGCAACCCTAGACAGGTCAAGAAATGTCCTGGCTTTGTGCTGATCTTTAAAGATAACCTAATGGGGGGGGGGGGGGCTGTCATGGATAGCCCACTAAAAGTGACACGTGGTGTCTAGAGGGTCATAAATGCTAACCAGATACTATTCTGTCAGCTTCAAAGAAGCCTCAAGGTTTGTGAAAAATTACTGGTGCATTCCAGATAGAGGTGACACACAGTTGAAGGACTTTATTAAAAATGAGAATATCCTGTGACAATCGGATGTACATGCTAAGAGTTACATGTGTGTGTTTGTGGCATGTACTGACACCACACACTGCATGGGTAAGAGGCGCCAAGGACAGATATCCATTTTTCACTCAAATTTAGGATGACGATGGGCATACTTAGTCTCGTTGCATCCGTTATGAGCATCTGAATCTATTAATGTTACTCACGTATGGCAAGGTACTATGGAAGTTATGAGAGCCTTTATATGCTGAAGCAAAACTCAAGCATCGTTGGGAAGAAGTTTTTTTTACTCTGTCATAAAACTGTCAATCTAACAGCTGATTTACGATAGGGGTGGATTTCAATGGGGAACAATTGTACAGAAATCTGAGCAAGGGATTATGAAAGTCAGATTTCAACAGAGGTGTGTTTGGACCAAACACGTGAAGTCCCATTTTCTGTTTTAGTGACCTCTCTGGGAGAAAACCTATGACATTTGGTAATGTACTGTATAGGGATTTCTATTTTATGTTTTATCCTGTTATTCTAAGAAACTGACCTGCATTTACTGTAATTGTATGTCCTTGAAATCATTTTTCTGTAATCTAAGCACTGTATTTTTATATATATTAAAACATTTAATTAGTAATGCTTCGGGCTCTGAATGAGCTGATTGCACGCTCTGGATAGAGAATTTAAATTTTTGGACACATTTTGCTACAACAGACTTTGTGTTAAGTGCATAGTTTTTTCTATTATAAACAGGGACCTGAGACCTTGGCAGATTAATTTTGCATCTTTTATTTGCATTTCTCAGTTGGTGGAAGCGTATAGATATGATTGCAATTGAGTAAGGGGTTAATATTAACTAATTGAATTGCGGAGGAGAACGGTGAGTTGGCGAGAATAGCCGTGTGTGTTAACCCTGTTTGCATATCTAAGTCACAAGGTCACTTGTGACTTGTGTGTTGTTCGTGACAGATGGTATATGGGGATGGAGTTAGGGAATATATTGCCCATTTGAGGGATCTTTGCAAAGGTGAAAAGAGGGACAGCTTGGGAGCTGTGTATTAACCCTTGTCCCGTATGCAGGTAATGTGCTCACAGGTGTGCCGTACGTGACATACATGTATTGTTTTTTATTAGGGTCAGTGACCTTGCCTGTTTTCCTGTATTTGCCTAGAAGCGAAGTTATTTGGGGCCAAGGCCTGTTTTGGAAAGTGAGGTGATCGAAACCTGGTCACAACTCTTTCTGACAATAGAAATAAGAAAAACCCCTTCTAACATAAATTTATAATAATTTCTCGAGGGTCTGGACAACATCAGAGGGTATGGCCAGGAATAGAGTCCATGTCTGTGTACGTTTGCCAAATATGAAACATCGTGGATCAGACATACTGTATTTCACAAAGAAATCACCATCATTGGATCAAGGTTGTACTCAACTGGATTCTAAGAGATGTCAAAAGACCAAGACTATGACCGTAAAATTAGAGAATTGAATCAGAGCAACAAGGAGAAGAGAGGTTTGCAACAGTACCTGGAAGATCATTGGCGAAGCCTTCATTTAGCAGTTGATCCACATAGGTTGATGATATAAATATGGTGAATATGATTATGTAAATATGATTATATAAATGATGGGTGGGCACTTTCACTGGGGTTTTGTTTAAGAACTTTTTGGGTTTTGCTGGAAATCTATTGTTTTTGGATTTTTAAAAAAAAATTTTTTAGAATAAACATACGCAGGAAAAGTTTTATTACTTTCTTTGCGAAATGTGTTAACTTTTAACTTTTTCGCATGTTTGTAGGTTTTTTCCCTTGTGACTATCAAGTTTGCCCAGTTCATTAAAAAGAGAGGCAACAAACGAAGAAAAAAGACAAAAAAAGAAGCCTGTGCCTTTCTCGGGTTTTGGCTCAAACTTCTCTCATAACCAAACAAAGTGTGAAGTTTGAATTCTGAGCCAGCAAATGTGCCCATCCTTTAATATATACATTTTAGATATTACTGTTGACACTACATGCAGCACAGTACATAGAATTTTGCAGGCAGATTGATTTTCTGCCACAAAGACCTTACAATCTTACATTTCTTACCATAGGCAGAGGGGGAAAACGGGACTTGCCCAAGAGTGAGAAAATATGATTTGAACCGCGTTCCCTACTTCTAAGGACATGTTGTTAACATTAAGCTACTCTTTTACAGCCTTCTTGCTGCCTATGATTGTACTTATTCCAGAACCCATGAAAACAATATCTACATCAATATTAATGCAATGCAGAACTCAAAAGCTATATCAGTTAATCTCAAATTTTCAGGAAAACAACCAGCCCACGGTTTAACAATAGCACATACATATGCAATTAGCAGTTTGCTAATATATACATATTATGTGTTGACCTTAGACTTGAAGCAAGGCTGTTTTTGTAGATAAGTAATTCTGCTGCATGTTCTACAATCACCTGACTGATTCAGCACAAACTACTTTTGTTGGGTACTTAGTAATGCCCATCAGTACATGGTTTTTCATTAACTAGTGTAAGTTAAACTATCAGGAAACATTTCAGCCTTTATATGCCCTATTGTCATATTGTTTACACTGCTGTAATCACTAGGTACACATATACTGGTATAGGTATATACCCATGTCCACTCCACCCTTATTCCTTTTTACCTATTGCATCAGTATGTGTCAAATATGTAATATTTGAGTCTTATACAGTCTTGTTATTGAATGAATATGAAAGAGAGAAATTGGAGAAATTAAGAGAATTTCTGGCAAATCTGCATTGCGAATTGGGGGTTATTAATTAAACTACGATAGTACCAATCTTGGTTGGGGGGGATATGGGGAGGGGGGGGATATGGGAAAGGGAGGGGGGATATGGGGAGGGGGGCGAGTTTCTGTGTGTTAATGCTTCATTTGGCATTAATGCAGTTTAATGTATAACCACCATTGCCATTTAATGTTTGGTGAATTATTTGCAAAGTTTGCCATTTTCACGAAAAAATATTAGCAAATTTCAACAGATTTATGAAATTCTGTGAACAAAATCACACATCTCTATTACTGGCACATCTGTTTTTGGGAAAGTACACGATAATTCACTCTGACAAGGTGACAAACCACAGTTATATGCTACAAGCTGACATACAGTATCAGGTATCTTCGGAGATCATATGCCAATGTTTCAGTTTGGGAAAAGTTTAGCTTGTTTTGAAAAATAAACCTTGTTCTCATTGTACAGAGCAGGTAGCACACACCGAGGCTTACCAACATATCATTTTATGGACAATAGCTTAGAGAGCAATGTGGTAAACACAGCAAGGTTACCATTATTATTATTCAAGTGAATATGTCAGGAAAGGGTGCATGATACTTATAGACCTAAAAGTGGTCTCTGCTTGACTGCTTTTACACCAAAGAGTAAAGCAGCAATTTTTATTTGTACCTCATTAACATATTTTTCATTTTGTGTATTCACTAAAATCCAAAACTTTTACCCAATTTGGGGACTGATGCCTGATGAAATAAAAAAAAAGAGCAAGGAGATGGAGATGTCATGTCATATATAGATATTGATGCTGGTTCGCTTGCACGCTCTCAAATTTACCATACATTGTTTGCTAAATAAATTACCAAGCATCAGGACAACCAACAGCTTTCCTAGGGCCCAGGATTTGAGTCTCCACCCAGGCCTCCGGGTTGTTGAGCAGGGGATGTTTACGCTCCCTCGATTGGTGGCCCTCGACTCCCCCCTTTCTTTATCGCCCCTTTGCTCTATCTCTCCTTTCGCCTTCTTTCACTCATCCCATCCTTTCTCTCCTTCCCTCTCTCTCACCTCACCCTCTCTCACTCTCCCCCATCTGTCTCCACTCTCCCTCTTCTCTCATGTCCTTCATCTCCCTCCTCCACTCCTCTCTCTCTCACGCTACTCCACTCTCCCCCTTCTCTCTTACTCTAGCCCTCCAATCTCTCTCTCCCTATCTATCTCCATCCTCTCTCACTCCTCTCACTCAATAATCCTCTCTGTCTCTCTCCCCCACTCTCCCCCCTCTCTCCTGCCACCTTCCCTCTGACTTTCTCAGTTTCCCCACCTCCCACCCCCTTAGTGGGCCCTACCTGTTAAGCGGGGGTGCGAGGTCCATCAAGGCCCTAAACAGTAGTGGAGTATACCAGAAGTTGTACTCAACTTCCAGTGAGGGCTAACTTCCAGGTTCGGACTGCAGGGGTGTGACCCCTCCACCGCCATGCCCAGGACAGATGTCCCCACCCACCCCCCTGGCAGCGGGCCTGCTAAGCAAATAAACAAGTTGATCACAATCATATAAATAAGGAAAACATTATATGCAGAAATACTGCCCAGAGCCACTTTTTTGTGATTGTGTAGATTTTTATTTAAAAAGTTGCAGTTAATGCTATTTTAATGACTATATAATTGTTTTATAAAGTTCTTTATAAAACTTAAAAATACACTGACTACATGCAAAATGAGATTAAAAAAATAAACAAATGCAGTATTAAAATAATGTAGAATATCAGAGTAAAAATATCCCAGCCCCATAAACTCAATAAAAGGTACTGTAGGTAATTTTAATAGATCAAGGAGATCCTGTTTCAGTGCCTCGATATGAAAGAAAGGGTTCAACAGAGTGGAGCCAACAGTTTCCAAATGACCATCTGATCTTATCTTGTTTCTTTGTATTATTATTTTCTTTAGATCGTGCCTTGAGATCAATGTGACAAAATTATACTAATGCACAAATCTGTTAATTAAGCACCTTCCAATTGAGTTCCATGTTTTCTACTGTAGCAAAGACTTCTCATAGTCTATGATACTGTGTTTTTTACACATATGCATCAAAAAATTGTACATTTTATGTACATATCTATCCGTAAGACTAGCACTGGGTGTCCTAATATGTTATTGTCTAGAAAGGTATGTCCTTACCCTATACATTTTAATGGGATTGAGTTTAAAGGTAGCAGCAGGCGTACCTGGAGGACTAAAACTCTCATTATAATTTTTTTATTATATATTTTACCAGGAAAAAATACATTGAGCGTTACCTCTCGTTTTCTTGGATATTAATAGGAAATTACATGTGGGACTATTCATGGGAGATCATAGCCCTTCCAACTAAAAAAAGTTTCATCAGTCCCATTATCATCTATTATAAAAATAAAATGTTCTGCTTTTTAAATGTCATTGATACATTTATATACATATACAGCATTGACAGTCTAACTCACTGTCATCATAATGCAGTCCAGTCCATGTTTACTAATTCTGCAATCATCACAATAGAGCGTAAATTGGCAATATTGCAATGTGACGTGTGTGTGCTGGTTCAGTACCAGAGAATGCAACCAAATAAAACAGATGCTGTATATATGGACTTAAGCATGCCAGGAACATTCTTAACTGTGCACTGCAAGTGAAGGTACGAAAAGTTAGAACTATGTGATTGTTATATTAATGCCGTTTATTTGGAGAGTATAATATGTTGCAGGCGAAAATATGTTGTGTCTAAATCATTGAACAATAATTTTAATAGAAATTTGGGGTTCAGTAATCTAAACTGATGACCCACAGCTGGAATGAAAGTATCAGTTACAAGTTACAACAACACCTTGTAAATCATGTGACAAAGTTAAGCAAAGTTCTGAAACCAACCATAAATCCAGCTCACAATATGTTCCTTATATTTAATAACCTTCCTGTGAACTTAGCCAATGTAAAATAATAGTTAAGTTTGTTGTGAAGTTCTTCTGCCAGATTACACTTGTTTTGCATGAATGAATCTGATTGCCAAGAAGAAATATTCGAAGTGCATATTCCTTAAAAAACAAATCAAGATATTGCTTTACTGAGCATTGAAAGAAAGAGCACATCATGTGAATCTTTGTTTCATTGGGGTGTTTGTTATGTTGAGTGTGATTCTAAACATCTGCACATAAAAGTTAATGATGGAGTAGAAAAAAATTACAGTTTCACCACTGCTTCATTGTGCAATTACACTCTAAAAAGCCATTCTCATTATGACGTGTGAACCGACTTGTTTAAATAAAGATCTCACTGTATGTAAAACGTGTTGAATATGTTGTATTAATGCAGATAAGTCATCATTTTATAAACTAAAACACATAATAGCTTTCATCTTTTCGGTTAACCTTTCATAATGGGAACATATTCTATATGTCTTAAAAGAAGAGTATTTTTAATACCACGAGCAAGAAGAGGACCATATTTTCACAGAAGTTAACTAATGACATTCCTAAATTTAAAAAAAAAATATTCATAAAAGTGATATTTCACATTTATTTAACAAAGACCGCTACAGAGCTATAAAAAAAAATATAACAAACTCCAGGGATCTATACAGTAGAAGGATAATGTCTGCATTTGCAAAACTATGCATGTTCTATTCTGAGCATTAATTTTGATTGTTTATAGATTTTTTTTCATGGAAGTACAGTATACTGTAAACAGATACCTTGGTTTTGACCTTGGAAACACTTTTTAACACTGTCTGAGGAGTACACATTTCCTATGCCAGAAAAGCCATTACAAGTGAGTGAAATGTTTAATTTAAAAATTGCTGTTAGCTTTATTTCATTTTCCCATGCATGTGAATACAAATATGAGTCTCATTTATTTTGGTATTTGCCATTCATGTCTTTGAAGTACTAGCTCAAGCCACATGTTAATTCTTAATAAGCAATACTGTAAGTTGATTTATTGTATCAACTTGACAAATTGAAAAAAAAATGACAGATGTTAACACTATTTCCACAAAGAGAATTTATCTTGGGGTTGGGATGCCACTAAAAATGAAGTCAAATGTAAACTTTTATTTCCATTTCCAAATACAGAAACATTGATTAATGCAATATAAATGAATCCCCATACCAAAGCCACTTGCTTTGATCTTTACTTTCCCAACACACCACTTCTTATACTGTACATTGTAACCTCCTTGAATTAGGAATTACTTGGTACTAATATCTTACTTTTATTTATTGTGCTTATCTATGTATTGTTTTAATAGTTCCATTTAATTTTAATTATTTTGTATGCTTATTTCAAAAATCCTGTCTATAAATTCTATGTTAAATAGAAAATTAAAATACCCAGTTTTCAGGATCTGTGCTAGCTACTTACAGTAGTTTGGGCAACTTATCTGCTTTAAACGCAAGTGATATGAACATTGTGATATTGCAAACTAATTAAAGCACAACCATCAAATAGAATAGCACTATATGTGTCAACATACCAATTCGCACATTACAGTGATGGCATAATAAGATAATGGTCAATTGAATCAGCTGATAAACAAAATCCATTCTACTTTGTTTGTGGCTTTAATAGTTTATGCCATGATCAATTACATTTATATCCCAAATCCATACTTTACGTAGCGCCCTTTAAGTACCAAGGATCATTTACAGTACCTCATATTACTTTCGTAAGGAATGAATGTTTAATTCAGAAGACAATGTTCCAGTCATTACTGTGATGTGGCTACCGAGGAAGAGTATTAAATAAGCTTTTGAAAGAACACAACAGCTTATGATTCACAGATATTATAAAGTTTCAACAAAATCTGAAAACAGTTTTTTAAAGTTTATGCTTTAAAACAACTAGAACTATATGCACTTGTAGTGTAAGATAAACAATGTATAGGAAAATAAATATTGAGAATAACAAAAAGTTCACAAAAAAGCAAAGGTATAAAAAATGCATTTATTGATTAGATACCTTGTCAAATAATGTAGAATACTATTTTCAAATGATAACACATATTAATTATTTGGCTTTATAACTAAATAATATTATTCTTTTAAACGTACTGTATCTTCCTTTTAAAGGTGCAGCATTTTTAAAATACACAACCTATGTCTCTAAACCACATTATAATTTAAATCAAAGAACAAAGTACTGCACTTAAGGAGCTTATTGTTCACAACAAGTCATGAAAACACACACAGTATCACTGTAAGCCTCTCAGATCAGAGTTATAGAAAAAGAAGCCGATGATACAAGTGGATAAAACTAAAACATTTTTTTCTTTTCAACAACTACGCAGATTAGCAAACAAGTACTAAACCTTGGTTCCTTTATGAAGTTTTAAACTCCCTTTAAAGTCTACACTTTTACATACAATTTCATCAGCCGCAAACACTGAAAAATGTATCTCATACTGTATAAAGTACATGTACTTTGTCTGGAAAGTATACAGAAGTATACAGCAAGTTAATAAAGAAAGATGCAATAATTATTGAGCACTTAAATCTCCTTCCGATATAAAACATAAGATAACTTACCTAAATATTGGTTTTTGACGGTGCTTTTTCTTAATTGTAATACAGTCACCCATTTAAGTACGAGGGAAAGCAAAGTCAAGTTTTCCAGGAAACTGCTCCAATAATAGTATATAAAAAAAAACGTCCAACAAATAATGTAAAAATAAATCCTCAGCTACTGTACTGTGTTGATGAGAGCACAGAACGTGTATTTTGTGTGCTGGGGAAATCTCCCTCTTTAATTGCTGAGCACAAAAAGGCCATAGAGGCCACATAAGTGTGTGCACTACTAAACAGTGCAAACTGTGCAGAAGCACATGTTTAAAGTTGACTGAGAAAGCAAAAGGGCCATAGTCACAGACTCTTCCAAAGTCTGCAAAGAAAAGTGAAACTCAGCCAAATGCAGTTGAAGTTAAAAAAAAGAAAAAAAAAGAAGTGTGTTCAGTTAGTTCTCATAGCTATGAGAATGCCTCTTGCTTGTATCGTTCAGAACGCCTAAATGTATAGTCACTCTGTAGTATTTTGACCACTGCTCAAAGCCAAACTTCTTTTTCTTCAAAATAAAAGTTGGGCAGCTGCTTTCGAATTTCCATGCGAGTGCCTTCAAAAAAAAGTTTGTTCAGTTAAAAGAACTGTACACAAATTAATGAAGACGGATGGATCTAGTCTGGGTGGCTGGCTGCACTTCAAGAGATTGTAATTATTTTACAATCTGGCTTTTATTCACTCTGGATGATGTGTAGATGTAACTATGCAAATTAAAGAACTACTCATCATTGCTGGCACTACAACCTAATAGCATAGACTTGGTTATGGCAGAATACGGTATTTCCAGTTAGCAAAACCATAAACACCTTTAGCATAACAAAAATATTGAAATCAATAGTTTCACAATGGCAACTGTGCTATGACCTAAATGTTACACATGATAAGCGAATGTTTTTGTTTTAAGAACATTATGGCTCTAGAAAAATGTTGGATAATGATTTTTTTGCCACGAATCAGAATATAATATCATACTTTTTTTTATAATCAAAAGGTACTAGGGTAGTTTAAAAAAAGTAATTACCTGAATCCCCAAAAATGTTTCGGTTATTTCTTATGTTGGCCGCAAGTGGCTCCATGCACATCGCAAACAGGAGCGGGGACAGGGGACAACCTTGTCTAGTACCATTTTTATTTGGAATCCCTGGCAGATAACCCTTGCCGTAGGGGGGGTATATAATGCCATTACTGCCTTCAAGACGAGCACCTCGATTCCGAACGCCACGAGAGTATTCTGCATATAGACCCAATCTATGTGATCGAACACTTTCTCGGCGTCCAGCCCCAGGATCAAAGAGGGGATCCCATTTTTTGAGGAATAGGCGATACGATCTACAATTATTCTCGTATTGTCCGCCGCCTGTCTCCCGGGGATGAAACCGACCTGATGAGGGTGGATGAGAGAGGGGATAATTTTGTACTGATCTAATCAACATTAATAACAAAGAACAAGTTAAATAAGGCAATGGGTGCAGCTATGTAGAGTCTTTTTAGCTCTGGCAAGAAGTGTATACAGAGCTTTTCAGGCACTTTAAAATAAATGCTCAATAGTTATATTGCAACTCAATAAAATAATTCATTATTAAAGTACTGATTAAATGCACTTATGAGTTTTTGTCCTTTGTCTTAAATTTTTCTTTGTTCATCTCTTTCTTTCTTCCTTACTCTCTTTCACCACTCTTTTTTCGTAACTGCTCTAATTTTCTGAAACAAAAAAAGTGTATAGTCGAATTAACTACAAATTATTTTACATTCCAGAAACTATAAATATGGCACACAAGTGGTTGATTTAAAATTATTGAAATGACATGAATCAATTTTGAAGAAGATTGTAGATCTTTTTAAAATAAAACATGAAAAACACTTTTGACTTTACAAACTTGAACAATTTGTCAGAGCGTTTATAAAAAGAACCGGAATACCTTCCCACATCTCTACTCAGAGCAGTACATTGCATGGGTAACTAACCAATGCCACGTTTGTAGATTTTAGAATCCCTTTCCAAAGCACCATTACAGTATATCCTTTTATCATTGAACATGGTCCTTAGTTTTAGGTCACTTCCCAACAATAGACATGAGGGATATTCATTAAACTGCAATAGTGGTGCTTGGGTCACAGAAACTACCATTGAGAACAGTGCCTGATAGTGTCCAATTGGCACAATCACAGTTTAATAAATAATCCCCTATGTATAAAAGATATGGAATAGTGCATTTAGATGCACAGCTCCAGATGTATTTTATTTTTATGCCTATATCAGCACTTGATATATAAAAAAAACTAGTTAAAGAAAACTTTTATATTTGATGTAGATTGGTAACTAGGAGTTTATGCTGAGTCAGACTTGACAGAGAATTTGAATACACATGGAAAAAGTGTGTTACTGCACCGACACACTTTATTCAAGCAAATACCCGGTATGTACCTGGCAGATACCTGGAATGCGCCGCTCCTCACCTCTGACAAGCCCCGTTGCATTTGCCTTCCCAGCCTGGGTTCATGCCTGGCTGATGGGCGGCTGATTTGTTAAATGATAATGATTAGGATTTAATAGGCTGCAATGCTTCGCGTGTCTACCAGACGGCATAAATTCATGAATTGTAATGCAGTATATATATATATACTGTGCAGTATTGCAGCCAGGGGGAATAAAATGCTTCAATCCCTGCCTAGAAAATAACCCAATATACTCGGGCAGAAAACAGTCACAAACCTCAATACACCCGGGTATACCCGAATTCGTGGGACTAGCCGAGCTCGAATAAAGTGTGTCGCCAGTGTATCACCACATACTGTAGATGTTATAGATATAAACAGTGTGTATTTGTTATTGAATAATTTCTTGTTCCCCCCTTTCTATGAAAATAAACACACATTTGTGTTTGTTTTGTATTTTAAATGTACTGAAACAGTATGTCCCCCAAGATCTGATCCATGGTTTTCTGACCTCCGAGACCACCAAGGCTCCCGAGATATTTGTAATTCTTTGTGCTTGTGTTTGACTCAAAATCACTTCCAATATTGCTACGGGGTCACCAATAGAAAGTTGCAATATTATCTCCTGATGGAGTTACAGCTTCTTTTTGGCCACCAGAGCTAAGCTGGACCTGGCAGTCATAATGTATCCACTGAGCAAGTGTTTTTTCTTACCCCATGAAAGAAAACGCAGGTATCTCGGGGACCGGGGGTCTCAGAGGTTTGGGTACCATACATCGTCTCAGAAGCATCCCCTGGTTTAGGTGATACAAAATAATGAGCAGCACAGACTGTTGCTTTAATGTGGTGCAGCATTGAAGAATTTTGATCTTGATAGACAGAATTTTTTAACCTTAACAACATTGTTACTATGTAACTAGCTGCCCTTCCTGAAAACTTTGGGTTTAGATTTGATAAATGCCAGTAAATTATTTACTGTGTGGAATTCACAAAATCTTTGCTGTTAATTTACCACCTCATATTTATTCTCATTTTATTTCAACCTTTTTTTTTTTTTTTAACAACTAGCCAAACAATTGCATAACTTTGAAAGAGTTGTTTTCAAACTCTTGGAACCATGGAGCGTGCCCCTGGGACACGCTCCATGGTCACCGTGGTGAGGAAGCCTTTGCTGGCTCTGCGCAAGCGCATTTTAGCTTGGGTCTTTTCCTTTCTCTGCTGGCTCGGGATTGCGTGTGGGAGGCGGGGGCTGCATGTGGGGGCGCGTGTGCATGCTCTGGTAACCCCACACCAGAATCTCATCGCCCAGATTATAGGGAGGATCCCAGATAAGGTTCAGGATTGGTAAGCCAATTATTTCTTACTCTTTAAATATGTTAATGATGATGGGATGTGTATGCCTTGATAAAGTGCTCTGTGTAGCACGAAACATGTTGGTAGGGTAATGCCTTGCCTTTTTTCCTTCCATGACTATTAAATCTTTTTATGGATAACGCACTTTCTTCCTAATTTTTCTTGTTTGAATGATTCCGGTTGTGCTCTGCCACTTCTCTCTTCTATCTGCAAATATAGCAAAGAGACAGCCATCATCAGATTTTTACAGTACATGCCTCCAGTGCTTATCCGAGGACGCATATTCAAGGTATCCTACTAGAGGTGGGCAAAAAAATTTGGGCAGATTTGGATGGGGCGCTTCCTTTGGTTTGCGGATCTCCGCGAATCAGTCTCAAAAAGAGGGATTCCTCTTACCAGATTTTTTTTATATATCACCGTCGATCACAATCCACGGATTTCGCAATCCGTCGGGAGACCTGCAGAGACAGCAGGTGAGGGAATAAGTGCAATAGATTGCAGTGTTTCTGCATAATGGTTGGCAGAAGCGACTGTGGGTGTGGGATAGTAGGCATGAGTCTAGGCTATTGAAATGCTTTATTTAACTGGTGAGTTTGAAGGTTTCAGCAGAGACTGTTTTGGGAGAAAGTAATATTATTCTACCAGCAGAATTTGGAATAGATTGCAAAAAGAGAAAGTTGTGAGGAAAAAAGGCCTGTTAGCAGTACAGGTGCGCCGACGAGTATTCTAAAACTTGCCTTGGAAAATCTGGGGCTATCACCAACACGACCCAACTACATGCTGGCTACATGCTGCAAACATTTCAGTGACATTTCTGCAGAGACTAATGGCCCATCAGATTAACACAGCATGGGTCCCTGGCAGTCCCATTCAGTTTCAATGGGACTGCCAGGGACCGCCGCTGTTAATCCGATGGACCATTAGTCTGTCTGCAGAAATATCACTGAAATGTTGCAGCATGTACCCAGCATTTACCCAGCATCGACCTGGGTCTTGTTGGTGATTGCCCCAATTTGTTTTAGAATACTCGTCGCCACTACAGTATGTTTCAATAATCCACAAGGGAGAGGATCCAGAGTGAAATACATTTGAGTTTTTGCAGTAGATTGAAAGAGGAAAGGGCAGATCTGGGCAATGCTATGGAGGAAGAAATGACACATTTTCACCATGCCGTGAATGGAGAAAGAAAGGAAGGAGTTACACCTAGGCAATGTGCTTTGTCGACAGGATAGATGGTAGTGCCACTCTGGGCCATGTCTAGTTAGACACCATCTGCCAACACCTTCCACGTAAAACCCTATGAAAGTTATACCACCGCCACCTCTGCTTGCTGGCACTCCTGGAAAGGTAAAAACACATCAAATACTTTATTACCGCACAATTAAAGGTTATGCAGATACAACACTGGGTCCAAGAGCTGAAACTCTATAAACCCAACACATGGATCAGGGGTAACCAAATGGGTTTAAACTTTTATTTGATAGCCTGGCTACACCTACCGTCAGTGACGAGTAGCTTTTTTGGTTGGGCGAGTAGCTTTTTGGGTAATAGTCAAGGTGTGTGTGAGTGTGTGTGTGAGTGTGTGTGTGTGTGTGTGTGTGTGTGTGTGTGTGTGTGTGTGTGTGTGTGTGTGTGTGTGTGTGTGTGTGTGTGTGTGTGTGTGTGTGTGTGTGTGTGTGTGTGTGTGTGTGTGTGTGTGTGTGTATGTATATATATATATATGTATATATATATATATAAAATCAAAAAATAAATAGATGATACCGTTCTGTGGCCAACGAAATGTTTTTATTTGTGCGAGCTTTCGAGATACACTGATCTCTTCTTCTGGCGATGTTACAATGAATGAAGCAAGCAAAAGGGAATACTTAAAAACAGTGTCTATTGGAATGTTATCTGTGCTTGTCCTATCCCTAAAACAGTTATTATTTTGGGATAAAATTAAGTTACATTTGTCATTTATTTAATGTTAAAGGAGGAACTCGAATTCCAGAATTTCAGTTCCCACACCATTAATATTCCTTTCCACAACAATATTTTTATATGTGAGTTAGTGGATTTTGGTATCACCTTGAAGGCACTAGATTTTTTGTAATCAATTGCTTTATTGATTTATTTTATTGCTTGGAAATATTATATTACACTTCAACATAGGGGACAACTTTACATGTTACAATACAGTGTTTACTATATCAGATTAATTAGGCAGTGTGTTTTAGAGGAGGGCTCCACTTTTGTGAAACTTATGAAGAGGTACCCAGATGAAGTGTGAAAACTACAAGATGTATAAAGCCAATGGCATTACATTCTAAGGGGAAGAAGAGACAAATTATCGCTTACATAAACTAAGCCCTAAAGAATCTACTATGGTTGATATACTACAGGGGGTGGGAGAATTTCTAGGGGGGGAATGGCGGTCATAGAAGCCCCGTGCTCCTCCCCACAGCATTTAAATTAAATGCCACGGGTGGCGTGAGGCCTCTGTAACTCCCTTAGCTGCTCTCTACCATGTTTTCGGGGACGCGTCGACTTGAAAACGTGCATCAAATGACACGGCGGGGTCATTTGACGTCACATGACCCGCGGCGTCATTTGACGCCGAGTCCTTGGAGAGGGGGGTCATGAACGCTGTGGCTGCCGGGCAGGGGGGCGCAGCTCAAGAAGTTTGAGCACCCCTGTAACTAGAACATACTGTACATAAATAACAAATTCCCTTATTTTTAGTGCCAAGGATCAAGGAAACATAAAGCTTAAGATACTGTACACAATGTTACCAAATAGGTATCACATTGATATTCTTATGAAAAAGGATCAGTCTGTTTACATGTGATGTGTAGGATTTTGAACCTGATTTAGCCAACTGACATATTTAAATTGAACATGTTAGGTCAATGTATTTTGTGTACCTACCAAAAAGAATAGTTAACTGGTATCAGTAATAAACATACAATATTATATAAACTGAGAAAGGGCTAAATCTAGAGATGGGCAATTTTTTTTTTTTACGGATTTGGGTCCACCTCGAATTGACCGGTTCCTTTAGTCCGCAGATCAGTCTCAAAAATGGCAATTTGCCTTTTGTGGATATTTTATATTTTATTTTTTAACACCGACAACCATCCGCAGATTCCGCAATCTGCTGTCGAATTTTAAGAATCTTATCCACGGATTCAGCAATCCTCATACGATTTGCTGAATTTGCAGACTAGATTCTTAAAATCTGTCAGCGGATGGATTGTTAAAATCCACCAGCAGATTGTATCCAATGACAGTTTTGGATTCATCCGCACAAATTAAAACTCTAACAATCCGTCGGCGGATTTTACACGGCGGAGTGGATTTTTTATGGCAAACACGGGAAATTCCGGAAAACGGATTTGGACTGGTTCGCCCATCTCCAGCAAAATCTCTAGTTCTTATTTTTTTAAGTATTAACTCATTTTCAGCTTTCATATTTTAAAACAGAGACGTGTTTTGTTATTCGTATATAATACCGTTGCAGATGATAACATATGTAAAATCTATATTTGCTATTAGTGTTTGAAACACATGGATTGATAATTGTCAAGGGAGAGAGGATTTGGCCCGGGATTAAAGGGGTTACACCCCATTTGGCCATCCTCTACTCTCACCTGGGAAGCAAGGGGTTAACTGGACTGAGGTCCAGTAATGTGTTTTTTACCCTGCTTCAGTATCCAAATGCTTATTCCCCTGTAAAAATGTATTGTTTCTGCTCCAGTGTCTGCACCCCACAAACACTGGGATCCATCCGGGAGGGCAAGGGTTAATAGTCGAATAGTGATTATAGCCCTTTGTTTAAGTTACCCACAAAGCATGGTATAGGGGACACACACTTTGATGCGTTTCGGACAGGGATTGTCCTTTATCAAAGACTTTGATAAAGGACAATCCCTGTCCGAAACGCGTCAGAGTGTGTGTCCCCTATACCATGCTTTACCAATAAATATATATTTTTAACCCACACCTTGCTGGTCCCCTCCTCTACTTGGCTGTGCACCGCTGCAATCCTAGGATTTCTCTTCTACATGAACACTGAGCGTGCTGCACGCAGCAAAGGAAGCGGCTACCTGTGAGTATTGTATTTTCTCCTTCACATGGGGACTAGATGACCAGGAACAGTGCTGCAGCATAGAGGTCCTGTATGGCGGAGTCGTATACATCAATGGTATGTTAACCCTTCAATCACTCCAACACGTGGACTATCATATTACATAGTGTCATTGCTGCACTCAATAGCACTGGGTCCAATACTATATCTCTTGGCCTTATTTGCTTCCTGTTACCATGATATGTGGATTTAAGCTGTTTAAGTGTTAACAAGTCTGAATTGGATTGAGCACTGTTATTGGGACTTGTGCCCCAAACCACCGACTAAGTTACCCACAAAGATGCCTGCCTACTAAATGCAAATGGTCAGGAGAGCAAATGTTTAGGAAGCAGACCCCTGATCAAAGGCTTAGCCACTCTACCTGTTTGCATGAAGCTGGAGTGGTTTGTGAGTGTTATAACTCACACTTACAAACCATAGTATCCTGCCGACACCCCTGATTTAGGAGTAGGGCTACAGAAATGAGTGACCTTATTAAATATAAGAATATTATGAGATGTCGTCGGCTGAATGTGCTAAAAGCTACATATGTGTATTCGTGGGACTGATTCGCACTTAAGGATTACAGACACATGATGTCTAGCCGGTACTAAGAGACAGATATTAATATCTCTCTTAATTTTAGTATTACACGGTAGTATTTAGTCTCATTGGGAGCATCATGCGTGACGGAATGTATTAATATGTATCGCGTGCCAGTAAGTACTACTAAACAGAAGTTATGAAGTTATTTACAGTGTATATGGGATTTTGGATCTGCTCTGAAAATGCAGACCCCATCTGCTTTGCTAATAGGGCAGGGAGAGCATCCTGCAAGAATTAGCATAGGCTAGTGATCAAAAGGTAACTGCCCTAATTGTTTATACTGGGGGCAGGAACCAAGGAACTGAGTATTTTTAAGTGTGATACTTCACACTTACAATGGAAGCCAAAATCTGCTTCAAAGAGATTTTTTCTAGCCACCTTGGCATCTAGGGTTAAGAGATGGGTTTGAAATGGTATTTAACCCAGTGTCAGCCCTTACTCAAATGTCTTCATGTATGATCTTCATGTATTGCTTTGATGTCAACATCTGAACCTGAATTATGGAAGAAATGGCCCATCCTGTATCCTGATGGCTTTCTTGTCCTAACCTTTAAGTAAGTGCCATATTTTGTCTGTTATTTGTATAATCTGTTGTGTTCACCTTTTTCAAGGAATAAATTATACTTTATCATATCTAAGTCTCATCCAGTTCAACCCAGTTATATTTGGTGTATTATTAATAGCCTGTTACAAAGCTATTGTCACAATAATATTATACAGTTTCATTGTGAATACATATTTGTTTATTAAGTACAGGCAACTCTGGCAGAACATTGGGAAAGTCAAGTATCTTCTCCCTGTGATCTGACATAATAATTTGCACTTTCAGTATAAACCTCTTCAAGAGTTAGCAAGAACAGGTAAAATAAACCAAGACGTTTCTGTGTGTATAGTTTGTCCCAAACCGCAAGTGCATGTAAATTATAGCACCAAATACATCCACAAATAAATATTGGTTAACCTAATTTCCTGAAGAGGAAGTCAACATGATTCTTGCTATTTGTTATACTATAAATCTAACATACTCAAAATTATAGGAACTAAAAAAAAAAAAATCTTTATTTTAAGAGACACATGAAAATTACAAGTTACCTCTAGCTAGGTACTGTACAGATGGGCACATTTTGGGTTCGAATTTTGATCCTCAGCAGATCGGCCAGTTCCTTTGATCTGCGGATTTCAGTGGATCAATCTCAAAAATGGCGATTCACGTTTTTGCGGATTTTTTATTATTATTACTAATATTCTCCGTGGATTCCGCAACCTGTGGATGGATTGGTAGAATCCAATCCACGAATTCAGCAATCCGTTGGCCGATTCTGTAGAATGCGCCAATAGATTGCTGAATCCGCAGAATGGATCCTACAAATCCATCCACTGGTCGCGTGCAATGGAATTGAAATGCACAACTCAGTTTGCGTATTTTACACTGCAAAACGGATTTCGGGACTAATATCAGCGAAATTCCAGGAAACGGATTTGGGCGGATTCGCCCATCTCTACCTGGTAGGCAGTTGAGATGGGCAAAACTGACAAATATTATATAAAACCATCAACATTTGCAAACATTCTCCCTGTATGTCTTTATAAAATAATGTCCTTATCTCATTATATATCACAACTTTTTTTGTAGTGAAACATGGTATCACATATTTAAATAAGAGTTTTATATGCAAAAAAAGAACCAAACAATGTAGCATATATAATAATTTCAATATATCACCACAAGTTGAATAGAATAAGAAATGTTAATATTACAGATATATCAAACTGCATTGCTCCTGCTGCTAACATAACATATTGCATCATAACGCAGAATATCACAGCGTTTCCAATGGCAGTGATAACGCAGAGTATCATAAAATATACCATAACACACCATTACACACATCTCCAATTCACGCTTAGTAACTGTAATATTGCTGTGAATTTTCACCAAATGTTATTGTCTTCAGTCTTCGACTGAGCTACTGATTGAGCTGAAGCAGGGATATCCTGAAATCTGACCGGTTGGGGGGTCTTGAGGAGTGGAGTTGAACACCCCTGTTTTACTTCATGTGTCAGCTTGTCAAATGAGGTAAAATACAGTTTTTGCTCTATCAAAAGCATTTAATCTATGTAATCAAAGACATTTGAAGTATTGATTGATTGCTCTTGAGAAAGGGTTGGTTTTAGAGGTTCAAAAGTAACTTTTAGATAGATGGGTCTTGCATGACTAAGATATTACTCACATTTGAAAAGGTCAACATACAATTATATTTGCCTATATAAAATGCTTCCTTAATTAGTGATACTGTGTAAACTCTGCTGAAAGTTTTAAGAGAAAAGCAAATAACAAGAGGGTTTAACAGAAGATACAGTTAAATATTGAAACATTTAAGTTAAACGAATCTTAATGATACACATTTGCCTTGCGGTATTGGGCAATACACATGTCTACATACTGTATGTATATAAGATACCTCCCCACCAAGTTGGCCTACTGTAGTTTGATTTCCCTAAGCAAGCACAAAACCAATTAAGTATAAAGGAACAGAACAGGAAATGGAAAATAAATACACCCGTCCTGGATAATGCCACCTATAGATGCAAGATTCAGCCCAAATCCATTTCCCGGAATTCCGTGGATTGTTTAGGCCAAATCCGTCCGTCCCCACCAAAATCCGTCTGTGGAGTTGTAGAGGGAGAGGGGGATTGGCCCGGTACTAAAGGGGTTGCACCCCATATGGCCACCCCCTGACCTCACCAGGGAGGCAAGGGGTTAACTGGACTGCAGTCCAGGAATGTGGCTTACACCTGGTCATGTCAGGAAAATGTATGTTCCCCTGTTCCCATGTTTCATTATAATCCTGTATTTTAATGTTTTAAAGTGCATTTCTGTATCTCCAGTTCTGGAGGTTGCAGAGAGTTGATATTTGGCCAATGTGTGGAGTCACTGTAGGCATTAAGAACTGGCAAATTTCGACCCACTGAGCCCACCAGAATAGAACTTATGAATATGTGTAGATATTAAAGTATATATGTATGGTATTTTGGATCTGCTCTAAAAATGCAGACCATCTGCTATGCTAATAGGTCATGAAGGGCAGCCGGCTGATTGAGCCTAAGCACTGTGATAAAAAGTTAACTGTCCGATTGTTTACACTACTGCTGCGGCCGAGTTTATTCGAGCATTTGCCCGTTCTCGGCCGCAGCAGTTACCTGGCGCGCGCCGGAGGGTGCCGGGCGTGCGCCGAAGCAGCGGAGAGGCCCGCCGATTGCGGCTTCCCCCTCTCCTCTCCGGGTCCGCCGGGTCCCCCGGAACCCCCTGCCGCCATCCCCCACATCGCGGGACGCGCGTGCAGGGGGCGCAGGCACCCGATGACGCGTGACCGCGCATCGATGACGCGTGACCGCGCATCGGTGACGCGCGGCACGCCGAGGGGATGCCACTTGCAAGCCGGGAAATTTCCCGGCTTGCGGAACTGGCCACACTGCAATAAAGTGTGTCGCCAGTGTAAGTACTAATCAACAGATCAAGTACTAATAACAGACTCTGCCACTTTAATTGTTACCTGAGGTTGGAGAATCATCAAACTGGAGTGATTTGTAAGTGTTATGACTACACCTACAAACAATGCAGATACTTCATTTGGTAGATTGGTCGTTGCCCCTGATTTAATTATGGGGCTACCCATAGAGTCCCAGTACACATGGGCTAATTAGCTGGGGGGCATGGGTTAAACTGTGTCTCCACGTTAGGGATTGGATACAGATAATTGTTCACCAATAGTCTGTATTCAATGTTAAGAATAGGGTTCCACAGGTATATAAACTGTGTCAACCCTACAGTTTTGAGTTCTTCTTCTGATACCATCTTGAATGTCACCGGATTGCTGGAGAATTATTTATTTTATTTATTTATTTATAAAATATTTTAACAGGAAGTAATACATTGAGCGTTACCTCTCGTTTTCAAGTATGTCCTGGGCACAGAGTAAAACAAAATAATACATGGTTACAAATACAGTTACATAAATGAACAAGGTATACATTATATACAAGACATTGCATGCACAGTTAAAGAAAATATATATTATGAGCGTATGAAACAGTTACAGACCAGATTAAAGTGTGAGACAGCCTTAGATTTGAAAGAACTTAAGCTAGTGGTGGATATGAGAGTCTCTGGTATGTTGTTCCAGTTTTGGGGTGCACGGAAGGAGAAGGAGGAACGTCCGGATACTTTGTTGAGTCTTGGGACCATGAATAGTCTTTTGGAGTCTGATCTCAGGTGATAGGTACTGCATGTGGTAGGGGTGAGTAGCTTGTTCAGGTAGCTGGGTAGCTTGCCCAGAAAGTATTTGAGGGTGAGACAGGAAAGGTGAACTTTGCGCCTAGACTCTAGTGATGACCAATCTAGTTCTTTGAGCATTTCGCAGTGATGTGTGTTGTAGTTGCATTGGAGAACAAAACGACAAATTGAATTGTAGAGGGTGTCAAGTTTGCTAAGGTGGGTTTGAGGAGCCGAGCCATATACTATGTCTCCATAGTCAATAATTGGCATTAGCATCTGCTGTGCAATACGCTTTCTGACCAGGAGACTTAGGGAGGATTTGTTCCTGTAAAGTACCCCTAGTTTGGCATAGGTCTTGGTTGTCAGGGTATCATTGTGCATCCCGAATGTTAAGTGGGAGTCAAACCATAAGCCCAGGTATTTAAAACTAGTGACATGTGTTAGGGTGGTTTTAGCGTTGGTTCTAATCAGGAGCTCAGTCACTGGAAGCTTTACAAATTTAGTCTTGGTCCCAAATACCATTGTTACAGTCTTGTCAGTGTTTAAAAACAGTTTGTTTTGGGAAATCCAGTTTTCGAGTCTCAAAAAGTCAGACTGAAGTATGTGTTGAAGGTCAGAGAGGCTATGGCTGTGTGCATACAGGATTGTGTCATCTGCATAAATGTGTATTGAGGCTTCCTTACAAGCTGTGGGAAGATCATTAATGAACACTGAGAAGAGTAGGGGCCCCAGAACAGAGCCTTGCGGGACACCACAGGTGACATCCAGGGGGTTGGAGTTAGCGCCTGAGATGGACACATGTTGGGATCTTCCTGATAGGTAGGACTGAAACCAGTTTAAAGCATGTTTCCCTATTCCAGAGCTCTGGAGTTTGTTAAGCAGGATAACATGATCAACTGTGTCAAAAGCCTTTGCAAAATCTAGGAATACTGCACCAGTGAGTTGTCCCCGTTCCATTCCACACTGGATTTCATTGCAAACTTTTAGCAGGGTAGTTACGGTGGAGTGTTTGGGACGAAACCCAGACTGGAATTGGCTAGGGAAATTTGTCTTGGTGTAGAAATCGCTTAATTGGGAGTGGACACATTTTTCCATAACTTTGGATAGAATTGGGAGAAGTGAGATTGGCCTGTAGTTTGAGACAGTGTTTTTGTCCCCACTTTTGAAGATTGGGACAACTCTGGCAGTTTTCCAGGTCTTAGGGATATGGCCTGCAGACAGGATAGAGTTGACTATGGACGCAATTGGTTTGGCAATGGCTGGGGCACCAAGTCGTAGGAACCTAGATTGTAGCAAGTCGGGTCCACATTGGCTGCTTAGTTTTAGTTTGAGGAGCACTTGTGTAATCTCCTCTTCAGATACTGGGCTAAATTGAAAATTATGGGCAGTGTTGGGAGAGGGTGGGACTATAGGGGTACTCCCAGGATGAGATTCAGGTTTGGGGTTTGTGCTGCGTTTTGCTAATAAGTTAGTGGCACACCCCACAAAGTAATCATTGAATGCATTTGCAATGTCAGTGGGGTTTGTCAGAGTAATATCCCCCTTAGTGATATTACTTGGTTGTTGATGGTTAGGAGGCTGGAATATATTGTTGATAACCTTCCAGATGTTAGCTGTGTTTGATGTATTTTGGTGGAGATTGTCAGATTAATATTGTGCTTTTGCATACCTTGTTTGCCTTGTGCACACGTTCCGCAGGCACCTGTAGTGATTGAGATCCTTGGTAGTGCCAGTTACTTTGTAGCTTTTCCACAAGGCATCCCTGAACTGGTAGAGTGCTATAAGGTCAGGTGTAACCCATGGAAGGTGGGCCCCCCGTACCCTAATTTTGCGTAGTGGAGCATGGGAATCGCAGAGTTTTAAGAACTCGGATTGAAATAGTCGAGCGCAGAATCAGGGTCGGGAATTAAATCGATTCTGTGCCATGGGCAGTTGGTAAGGTCATCCAGAAACTGTTGTGGGTTAAAGTTTTTAAATGTTCTAGTGAGGAGAACTTTAGGGCTTGAATGGGGCGGTTTAATTTTCCTTACACAGTACACTATTGCATGGTCACTGAAAATATCAGGAAGGATGCCAGAGGATTGGATTCTGCTGGGGTTTGAGGAGAGAATCCAGTCTAGCAAGGAATGGTTATGCGACTTCAGGTTTATTCGTGTGGGTTGGGAAATGAGTTGCGATAGGTTAAGTGACTTGAGTTGTATCTGGATTTTGTGGTTTTTAGGGTCAAGCCAATTGAAGTTGAAATCCCCTAGAACTAGCAGCTCACTCTTCTCATTCAGAGAGGAAATGGAGGCAAGAAATTGGGTGATATCAGTCAAGGATTGTAGAGGGGCTTTAGGGGGGCGGTAGATGCCAGCAAGCAAGATGGGCTTAGAAAAGGGAAGGCAGATTTTGCCAACTAGAGTTTCAAAAGAGGGTGGACTTGGTGGGCAATGTAACAGTGTAAATTGTAAGGTGTCTGCAATATAAAATAACACTCCTCCTCCTCTCTTTGACCTATCTCTCCTAAAAATGTAGTATCCCTGAATGGCGATATTTGCATCAGGGGTTTTAGAGGATAGCCATGTTTCTGTAAGAACGATGGCTTTGGGTTTATGCATAAGGCACCATGCCCTTAGTTCATCCAGTTTGGGCAGCAGGCTCCGGATGTTTATATGGGCGACAGATTGCCCTTTTTGGAATTTAAAGGTGGAATTCTCAGGGGCATGGGACAGAGCTGAAATGGGAGGACCTGGGTTAGTTTCAACATCACCTGCTAGAGAGAGAAATAGTATGAGTAGAAATTTGGGTAGTAGTTTGCAAGTTGTCAATTTGTGGTGTTTTCCATTAGAGTGAGCAGTGGTTGATGTGCTGCTTTTTAGAGTTCTCCACCAACATTCAGTAGATAGTGCAAGGCTTTTCAATAGTCCAGGGTGTATGGTGATGTTGGGTGTGGGCCAGGATGGAGGAGTTTGTAGTGGATAGAGGGAGTAACATCTCCATGAGGCCAGGAGAAAGAAAAAAGTTAGAAGACATAGCAGGTTCATGATGCCAGAGGTAGGCAGTGCTGCAAGGAGTTGTTGTGAGCAGAGTGAGTGTGTGCAGACTAAACAGCAGGGGTGGGCCTGTACCTTTTCAAGTGTTTTGCTGCATTGCAATGCTAGGGTCAATTCAGGGTTTCAGTGTTTTGTGCAGTCAGTTTTGGGAGAGGCTGCAGTGAAAGAAGTTGTAAAGGGGTGGGGGGTTAAACTATGCAGGCTAACAAGCATGGGATCATAGTGTGATCTGAATAGCTTACCGTTTGTTGTCTTGAGTAAAAGAGTTTGCAGTAGATCCAGTCCCCAGTCACCTCTAGTCAAACTGTAGTCTAACTGTTTTTATCACTTAAAAACCTCACTTTAAATTCCTCACTGCCTAATGCAGTTCCTGCCCAATGCAGCAAAGGTGTTAGTATTATACACAAAAAACAGTCACATGACCCTCCCCCTCCCCAATCAGTCAGCTTGTTCCATTTGGTCAATTAACAGCACAGAGTTAAGAGGAAGGAAAAAAAAAACTTTTTACATTCAAACATACAAACTTATATATCGATTCAACAAGGCCAGATTCAGTCTTATACTGTACACAGGGTTTCAACATCAGGAACATACTTATATATCAATTCAACAAGGCCAGATTCAGTCTTATACACAGGGTTTCAACATCAGGAACATACCTGTGAAGAGAATGCAATTAGATCCATGTCATATCAGCTGAGGTTATTGGTTATTGGTCTTGCATGAAGAAAGTGAGTATATTAACTATATATATATATATATATATATATATATATTAACTGTAGTCTAACTGTTTTTATCACTTAAAAACCTCACTTTAAATGCCTCACTGCCTAATGCAGTTCCTGCCCAATTGCTAGCTGATACTTCTCCATCCCCCAACCCTAAGTAAGTGTTACCTTCTTGTCTGTTAATTGTACTATATTGCTGTGTTCACCTTTTTTAAGGAATAAATATATTTTATTATATCTAAGCCTCGTTCAGTTCAACCCAGATATTTGGTGTTCATTATATCTTGTCATAAGCTACTGTGACAAGCTCTATAATTAACTGGTGGCAGCGGTGGGATTTAACTGAACCTGTATTACAGTGTACTGTAATTACCCTGTAATATAGTGGGAACTCGAAGGGAATTGCGACTTCCTGGGACTAAAGATATTGAACACACAGTAGTGCAACAGTTAACACAAGTTGTAACACCACCTCACTGCTGCGACTGAACCATGAGCGAGGCTGAAGGCTCATCCAACATGTGGACCCGAGCTCAGCTGAAGGACAAGTGCCGTGAATATGGACTGCCCTATGAGAACCAGCAGGTCGCAGACATGTTTGACGCAATCGGTGACTATGAAGCCCGGCTTGCAGAGCCTCAGGATACGGCTCAGCTTGCCCTTATACAGCCACCCGGAGATCAGGGAAGGAACCCAGTGCCGGGGCGGCGGAATCTCGGGGAGGGAACGAGTGCACCTCCAGGGAGCAGTGCAACAGGAGGGGTACTGGTTGCTGCGGCTACCAGTCCGTTCACCCCTGAAATGTTGGCACTGATTACTGCGTGGGGAGACAAAGGGACACCGGAGGAGCGGCTGCAGTTTATCACTATGGCAGTGAAGAGACCCGCTTATTGCCCCCCTGTCCAACCCAACAACGATGAACTTAAACTGGATCAGCACAGTCTCCCCAAGTTCGTGGAAGGTACTGATCATATCTACAGTTTTCTAAAGAACTTTGAGACACAGTGTCGGCTGTACAAAGTGCTTCCCCAGCATAGGGTTGCACGTTTGGAACCCTTACTGTCCGGCTTGGCTAAGCAGACGATGATGGCGCTTCCAGATGAGTATGCTGATGACTATGACCACCTGAAAGAACTGTTATTGTTTCAGTACGGTTTTACCCCTGAAGCCTACCGGGGTAAATTCCGGCAGGAAGAGAGGCAGCCCCAGGAGTCCTATATTACCTACGTGACCCGCATGGCTTTGTACGGGATACGCTGGGTGGAGGGCTATAAGGCACAGACTTACCAACGCCTGCTGGACCTCATCTTTCAGGAGCAGCTCATGCAGCAGTGCCCGCTGGCGGTGAGGGCTTGGGTGTACGACAAGAAGCCCAAGACTTACCAGGAGGCAGTGAGGCTTGCAGACGACTATGTGGCCAGCTGAGCCCTGATGACCGCCAAAGCAGTAGCCAAGGCGGCCAGAAAGTCTGCCAATACCCCCCAATGGACTCAGAGGCCACCTGTAGGCAGCAGTTCACCGAAGGCGGGGGAGCTCCGGCACGAGCGCCGGTGCTACAAATGCAACTGCCCTGGTCACATCAGACCAGATTGCCCGGAACCCCTGCGTTCCGGCGGACCCCATCAGGGGCAATGCACCCCAGCTGCGAAGCCGGTAGCCCGCATGCGGGCCGGAGCAGACATCTCACCCCGGTCACAGTCGGTGACCGGCAAGCAGTTGGCTTGATGGATTCAGGAGCTGCAGTGACCCTGGTCCGACCTGATATGGTCCAGCCAGAGGAATTGATCCCAGGCCCTGGGATACAGATCACTGTGGCCGACAGAGAGCCACGTTTCCTGCAAGTGGCCAGAATCTTTTTGGATTGGGGGAGGGCCAGGGTGTGCGGGAGGTGACGGTTTTACCCGGTTTGGATGCTGAAGTTCTTCTTGGCAACGATCTGGGTCCGATGACCTGCACCTACGACCGAGTGCCCAAACCCGCCGCAGTGGCGGTGGTTACCCGGAGCCAGACAGCGGCAATGGTGGCGTCGCCAGTCCCCCAGCCTTTGGGACCAACGTTAGCGGAGGGTGCAGAGGAGCCTGGGGAGGTAAGCCAGGATCAGTTGCAACCACAGACTGACTTACTGTTTCCCCTCACCCTTCCCCATTCTCCGGACAATGACATGACTGGGGGGTGGCCAGAATTAGGAGCCCAGTTTATGGAGGCAGTGAAGACAGACCCTACCCTGGCCGGCGTGAGACTTCATGCCATGGTCAAAGCCCATCCTTCCACTCTCATTCGAGATATCTCAGTGACTTGAATTAGTGTAGATGGAGGAGGAGAACCCTCAGTCCCGCTGGGATTGGAGCCCTTCTTCCAGTTTAGTAGTGTCTCCTCTAGAAGGTGCTTGAGATCAGCAGTCCTCTGTCACTCAAGGAGAACCTTTTCCAAGTCCAGTCATTCTACTGGCCACGTGGTTATGAGCTTACCCCTGTGTTGGGCGCTCCTCTTTTTGTAAGCAGACTGTATGGCGACAGTCGCAGAGCATATATGCATATTGCTTTCTTTCGCCATCTTTCCCATGCACTCCCCTTTAGCACCAAATGTCCACTTCATGCTATCACAAGAGCGCCCAAGAACAGCCCCCTGAGCCCTCAGTTCTTGAAGCTGTCTTCCTGCACTTTTCCCCTTCAATGTAGTTGCCAGTTCAGCTTCTTTGGGATTGAGTTGCGATTCCAGCTCCATTTCCAGAGAACATCCTATCTTTTCAGCTTCCTCAGCTAAGGATTCTTCTGGCTTTGATTCTGCACTCCTACACTGGCGGCACACTTTATTCTTAGCTGGCTGGAGCCGCAAGCCGGGAGGTGTCCCGGCTTGCTCGTTGCTTTCCCTCGGCGTGCCGCGTGTCATAGATGCGCGGTCACGCTTCATCGGGAGCGTGCGCGCACGGCGCGCGTGCCCAGGGCTCCCCGAGGGAGCCCTGGGTTGCTCCTAATGTGGGGGATGCGGTGGGGGGCTCCGGGGGATCCGGCGCGCGCCCGGGACACCTCGGCGCGCGCCCGGTTACTGTCGCGGCCGAGACCAGGCAAAGGTAAGAATAAACTCGGCCACGACAGTACCTCTGCCCTGTTGGGCGGCTGCAGGTTTGGCTAGTGCTTTCTTAGGTGGCTCAAACTTCGTGATCTTGTTTTGAAGGTGAGTGGTTTCCCCAGCTCTCACTGTACCCTTGTCCTCACGGGCATTAGTTACTGTGGGATACCGATGCTTGGGCAGAGCCAATACCTTTTTCCGTATTGGAGGCATCTGTAAGTTACTGGTCTGCAGAGTCTCACTCTGTTTATTGAGTGTATCCTGCCATTCTCCTTTCAGGGTCTTTATTTCTTCCCTGTGCTTTCTCTGAGCTTGCTTCCACCTATCATTCATTATTTTGTGGAGCACTGTGAACTTCTTCGCTTGGGCCGCAGATACTCGTCTCAGTTTCTGTACCTTTTTACGCTCCCTCTTGTACCGAGTCACCTGGCCTCTAAGCTTAGCCTCTAGTGATGCTTTGGTGATGGTCAGGGTAGCCTTCAGTTTCTCATGCTGCTTTGCGAGGACACACTGGGTAATCAGACGTAACTGCAGCACTTGTATGACATTAGCAGCCTGCAGATTTTCTTCCTGCAGAGTTTGTTGCTTCTCCTTGGCATTCTGGAGGTGTGTATGCAGACCTTGCAGTTGGTTCTGCAGTCGGTGCTCTGCTTCAAACTTCACATCTTCCAACAGTTTCTTTATTTTTTCAAGCTCGTGCAGCTTTTCATTCTTTCCCTTGACGTGGTCTGTCAACTCAGAATTTTCTTTTTTTAATCTTAAATTTTCTCTTTTTTCAGTCTCTGTACTATTCAGGGCCTCCTTGTAGTCCGCCTTCCATTTTCGCACCTCTGCTTGGAGACTGACTGTCTCCTGGCGGGAGATTTCCATCTTTAGGTCGAGGGTCTGAAGCTCCTTCTGAGAGACTTTGAGATCTGTATTAAGATTGACAATAGTTTCTTTAGAATTGTCCAGCTCCTCAGCGAGACCGTGAAGTTCCTTTTTGGAGACTTTCTGTTTTGTGCGGCAGGTGCCGATCTTGTGGTGTGAGGCATCCAGTGCTGTGCGGAGTGTATGAACCTCCTTCTGGGATATGTCCACCTCTGCCCGGACACTGTTGACCTCCTGTTGTGAGGCATTCAGTTGTACGCGAAGAGTGTGAACCTCTTGCTGCAAGACTGTAATCTCCTTCAGTGCCTCCTCATACTTCTGCTTCAGCTTAGCCATCATTTTATCAGATTGGCTCTGCTTTTCCACCATGGCGGTAGTTAGTAGTTTTTGCAGCATCTAGCTCAGTCTTGAGATCGTCCAATTCTGTCCTGGCCAAAGAGTACATTGTGAGCACATATTTCTGTAGCTTCACATTATTTTTCAGTAGCTCTGCGTAATCATCTTTCTTTTGTTTCAATTGTTCACGGAGCAGATCACAGTCACGCCTGGCAATTTTCAGGGCATCTTCAGAGCTGGTCAAGGGATCGTCACTCATTGGTTCCGGCTCCGCTTCCCTGGTATGGTTGGTTGAGGGTTTCTCACTATTAGCACTGGACAGACACTTCTTTGGGGTACACGACTTCTGCCTTGGGCCCTCTGGATATTCGGTTATCCGCGGGACGAATTCTCCATTTCTCTAGGCTGCAGGGCATCTTGGTCCCCCTTTTCCTCCGCGGGATCTGCGGACATGTCTGTTCCTTCACCGGTAAGTGAAGACCCGCTTTTCTTTTTCTTTTATCGCCTCTGTTTTGGATGACTCTATCCAATCAGGAATACTAGAGTCTCCATCTTTATTTGGAATTTTAGCAGCTTCACTGGATCCACCATGCTTTTCTTGCGATTGTATTAGCTGGCGTATATATTCGGTGATCTGCTGCTCCCGCTCTTGCCGATCGCATTCGTCATCATAGAGAGCGGTATTTTCGGTTTGTACCGAGTTCAGGCACCCCCACCATTCTTGGGGTGTTTAGTGGGTATGACTCGGTTCGGGTTCCCCATAAAAGATGTCTTCCTCCTTATCGGACTGGAAGGGCCACTCTTCCATGGGGTAGGGTTCATTACAGGAACGCTGTATCTTGTCCACTCTTTTTGGGGCTATCAGGTGTATTTTTCTTCCTGAACTCTGGAAGCGCTATTGCAGCTGTATTTGCTAGAACCCCAAATTTTGGTAGTCCTACAGGTGGGCAGACTTTGCTTGTAGAGTTCATAGCTCTCACAGGCGTCTCTGTAGACTTTTTCTTTACTTTGGTATGTTTTACAATATTAGCAGTACTGTGCATGCATTCACTCTCATCGTCTGAATAAGGCCTGAAGGGACACTGCTCCATTTGGTTCTTTACACCAGGAACACATTTTCTTCCCCATTTTTGCAGAGTCTGTATTTGACTTCAGCCGGGTGGCCATTTTAAATTCCCAGAATCAGTCCCTTGCGTCGGTCACCATCTGTAAAAGTTTTCCTGCTTCAGCACAGTCTTGCATCAATTTTCACACTTTTCTGCATATACTCCATTCACAGCTGGTAGTCCTATGTGGAAGGCAGCCTTTACTTCAAGAATCAGTACCGCTTGTGGGTCACCGTCTGTATTCACTGCTTCAGCACAATTTAAAAATTTTTTTTTTTAAAGAAAACAACAAAGCCTTGCTCCTATGGAGTGCTAACTCACTTCTTGAACCCTGACTATGGCTGGAAGGCAAAGCCCCTTTTTCAACACCCATATTACACATTATTGTGATAGGTAAGTAAGGTTTACCTGCTTCAGCAGTCTCTCTCTCTCTCTCTCTCTCTCTCTCTCTCTCTCTCTCTCTCCTCTTGGGATTGGGGAAAAGAGTCCATCTGTGGTTTTGTGGCTTTCTTCAGTGCAGTGTAGATTTCCTGCCTGGATGTGTATCCCCTTAATTCTGGTCTCTGCTACATGTGATTGTTTGCTTTGTTGCTCTGGCTGTTTGCAGGAACTATGCAGGCAAAAGCACAAAAAAATTCACAGGCAGTCTCCGGGGCCCCTTTGAACTTCAAGGGCCACCTCTCATCCCAACTTCTAACACCATATGTAAGAGATGTGTGCAGAGGTACGCAACTGGTTTTAAAGGTGAAATTAAATAAGGCTTTATTGCGCCTGTTGCTTTAAACACAGCAAACATGTGAAAATCCACAAACAAAATCTGCTCCACGTTGGAGTATATTTACACTTGTAGGCCAGCGATTCACCAGCCCAAATCATAGAGACATTTATATATATATAGACAGACATAGATAATCAGTCTTATAAGAAAAGTCTTATCTGTCTCGTAGTTGTAGGGGGAAGGCTTCTCTTTTTCCTGGGTTGCTACCTTTTCCTCAGGTTATCTCAGCATTCAGGTGTAGAAGTCTTGTGAGCTCCAGACATCTGTGATCCCTCTGTCAGTCTCATCTGTGAGACTCAGGAACCTCTGCTCTGTCTGTTTCCTTGGTCAGCCCAGTTGTGGACTAAGGAATCTCTCTTCCTGTCGCAAAGGCAGGCTTTTCTAACCAACCTCTAATCAGCCAGGTGGTGTTGGTTAATTGACTACCAGCAGTTAACCACCACACTGCTGGATTAGAGGCACCTTTTTGAACAGGGACAAAACCCCTGTTACAGTCCTGTTATTTGCCCTGATGTAACAGAGCTTAGTGCATCTGCCCCTTTGAGGTGTTTGTACTGCTGACTGCTAAAGCAATTTTGAAATGGTGGTACTTGAAATAATAATATTAATTATCTCAATATCAACCTAGACAAATCATATTTGCTTTTTGTTTTGGCAGATACTTAGATTGTAATACTATCCATGCTTTAGCATTATTTTCCCGCATATTACAATTTAAAAAGGTGTAATTCACCTATTTTTAACACTTAAAAAATGCCAGTGTCCTTACTCCACCTTTGTCTTCCTGTAACAACATCCCCTTTAATTCAAGGAACTATCAGAGTTTGATTAAAAACATGCAAACACAAAAAAAATTCTTTGCGACATCACAGAAATAGAAAACAATATGTAACACAAAAGGAAATGATAAATAACGTGTTTCTTAATGCAGGTTTGCAGCAGGATACGCTAATGCAGTTTTCCAAACCTCTACCCCATGACACAGGGCCACACCAGGTTTTGGGAATAACCAATGCACTTGCATCCAGGTGAATGCACCTTTTTTTGCATACTGATAGAATGTTAGGTGGTTGTCTTGGTGTGGCCGCGGGTAACGAGGAGAGGTTTGGAAAACACTGCTCTAATACATTATATGGTGTATGAATGTATAGGTGTAGAATGTATAGATGTCAAATGTATAGTGTATGAATGTATAGATGTAGAATACCATAGATCCCAGGTAATCAGCATATATCTAAATTATTGCCTTACTGTCTGAAAACAGCAGACTTCAACACCAGTTGATAATCCTTAATTTGCTGTCATGACTAATCAATTAATCAATTTGTTACCTGTCTTTCAAACACAAACCAAACACTGAAAGAAATAAGGCCATCTGAACATTCACAAAATCAAATGTTCATTGTTAAGTAATAGTATGTATGAGTGCAGTTATGATTTGAATGACTATGCCATTATCATAATTGCAAACAGAAGCATGTATGTACACCACTTTCATGCTCAGTTTGCCAGATTTAATTTTAATCAAAATAAATATGTTGCAAAATATATAATTCTTTAATAATAATAGCATGTTCTTGTATAGCGCTGCTAGTTTTATGCAGTGCTTTACAGAGACATTTTGCAGGCACAGGTCCCTGCCCTGTGGAACTTACAATTTATTTTTTGGTGCCTGAGGCACTGGGAGATAAGGTGACTTGCCCAAAATCACAGGGAGCTGACAGTGGGAATTGAACCAGGTTCATTGGCGTCAAACTCGGTGCCAGTCAGTGTCTTTACTCACTGAGCCACTCCTTCTCCTCCTTTAACTGATGAAAGCAGTATGTTATGCAACAATCTATACAGTACATTGTGCAGTATCTACAACAACAAAAAAAAGTGCAATTGAGGTTATAGAACTTGTACAGCCAGCTGTCATCTTGTCAGATGGAAAATCAGAGTAACTGAGATACAATCTAGCGTAGTTGTTACAGATGTTATGTCTACATTATTTATCTCAAAACCATTAGCTATACATGTGAACCCATTCCATGTAACTGCAATGTAACACATTGCTCTTCAAAAATTAAAGAGCAATTAAGCAATAACCTCGTACCTAATGCTGTGGCTTGGAAGCCTAACAATTTACAGGTACATTGTATCTTTGTTAACAAGATAAAGATTTATTTACCTGTAGTAGAGATTTCCAGTCGTGCTTTTAAAATGCATTGTAGGTCTTGCTGTGATTAGAGGTGCACTTATGTCCCTATGTTTGTTTAGCAAAATCTGTTACGCTTTTCTTTCTTTATTTTTAGTTAGTATTTTATAGAAGTAAGCATGGTTTTGTATGCAACACTACAGATATTGCCACACCACACGGTTTTGCATGTTCAGAAGTCGCAGAATGAAATGTGAGAAAGAACCCTATTCTCTATTGCAAACCGCATCTTCTAAACCACTTCTATAAAAAGTGACAAACCACATACAGTAGTTTAACAGCCAAAATACACAGGTTGTACTTTTTTTGGAAGCGGAATGAACTGAGGTGGTACTACCTCCATCATGAGTCTGGCATGGGTTTTCCCGAGATGTGGGTTTTGCTCTCTCAGCAAAACCCATATGTGAACTCACAACACCATTGTCGCCACCCTTGAATTGAAGTTCGTAACAAAAAACTGCGAGTTTGTGGCTTTTTTGACAAACCGATTGGATTGGCCTTTTCAGCATGAATTGGACATGAGAGAATGGCTTACAACAGCGGTGCACAAAGTGGGGTGCGCGCAACGTGATGTCACATGACCCCGCGTGTCATTTGACATTGAATATTAGGTAAGGGAGGAGGGGGGGGCATGAGCACAGGGGCTGGCAGGCAGGGGGGGCACAGCACAGAAAGTTTGTGCACCCCTGGCTTACAAGATTGCAAAGCATGCTAGTTCGATCAGAAAAGGCTCTTTAGACACAGATTCACACAACGTGACTAGGCCCCTTAGCCTACTAGTAGTACAGGACATGTGGAATTAGAATACCAGTTTAGATTAAGTTAAAAACATGTTTTTTTTTTAAAATAACCCTCTCTGTAATTTGTATTTGTTTGTAACCAGAAGTACACGCAAACCTCTTCCTCGTTGTTGAGAGTTTATCAGAATTTATATTCAAGACAAAAGTAGCAGAAAGTAATATATTGCTAGAAAGAATCTGAATCAACAAAAGCTCCAATTACTCAATTTTTTTTCCGATTTTTAGCACAATTTAGAAAAAATGTGAATACATTGGACAAATGTTGCAATTTTTTCCATATATAAAATACAAAGGTGTCCCAGCACTCACTGTCTATAAAGAAAAGCTTTACTACAAGAGTATATGTCTGAAATATGCAATAAGTTTTAATGAGAACACAAGGAAAAAATTACTTGGAGTTGCACATCACATTGGAAACAGAGTCTTAGGGAAAGTGGGAAAAGGAGACAAGGTGACAACACACTACAAAAACAAGGGGGAAAAAACACACTAAAAGGAGGAGGGCAACGACCGTAAGGGGGCAACGACCGTTTCGAGGTACTAAACTCTTTCTCAAGCCCATTCCCTCTGATCCAAAGGGACCCAGAGGTATTTCCCTATATCCTCACTCCCCTTTATACAATGCGCCCTGCCCTACAATAAGCAACAACTGAATATCTGACCAGGTAAGGCTATTGGTAATACAGATGCAGCAATACAGCAAACGAAGACCAGTAATAAAGCAATCAAGATCCGGTAAAGACCCCCTGTATGCACTTAAATGTCCTACAATAAGGATCAACAGTATATGAGATCAGGCAAGGTTATTAGCAACACAGAAGTAGCAATGCAGCAATAATGGAGAAATAGCATAAGGAGTCCAAGATAAAGCAATATGTGCAAGTCAAGAAAGCAAACCGTCCTTTGCTGAGTCACTGCTCCTCTGTGTCTCTACTACTGACAAGCGCAATTTTTTTTCCATATGTTTACAATATTTACTGCTGATACAGGGACACATGATATTGGCTTCTTTGATCACCTAAGCTAGAGTAGCAATTTTTTTTAGCAAAACTTGAGGGTTTTGTATTTTTGAGGGATTATAGGTGTTATATTTAATAAAGGGCTGTGGCCATTTGTACCCAATCAAGGTGCCTGTTTCTATTTGGGTGGGTTATTAAACAGAGGGGCAAGTGCCGAGAGGACAAAGTTCAAGAAATTCCAGAATGGACGAGAGTCGAGGTTACAAGTGTCAAGGATTATTGGTAGATAATAATAGAGATTCATTGGACAAAGTCATGTCATAGAGCTGCATTATGTTAAATAGCGGGAGGTTTCACATCATGTATGTAACACATGTTCCCCCACCCTAAGGGAGATTAACTGCTGTTACCTGGTGATGGTGCTACCTGTATGGTTCACAGGAGGGTCTGAGCATCCGCCTGTGGTAGTGGGGATAATCAGGACAGGCTTCAGGCTTTGTACCTTCTCTTCTGGGTGCAGTGCCTCCATTTCCACTGGGCCTATCATGGATAGCTGCTGTCCCCCGTGGAAAACACTCACTCCCTGAAGAACTGCAGCCTCAGGCAGGAGTATAAAAATAGGAACAGTTCTTTATTCTTGAACAGCCGTACACAGCATACATTACAGCATACTCTTCACTCTCTGATCCCTGGACGCAACCCCCAGGGCTTGAGGCCCCACAGGTCTTTCCCTGACTCTCATATCCCCTGAGGCAGGGGATATCCTTCTAAATTTGGATCTGCAGCCCCTTTTGTACCCAGGGGAGGGTCCTAGGTCTGAGCCCTGATAGGGCAGTACCCAGGCCTTAGGTCCACCCCCTCTGTCACTCAAGGGAGTTGTTTACTGCAAGAGCAAGAAGCACAGATTTAACCCTAACACTGTGTGCACTGGTACGAGGGCTTATGTGTTAGGCAGGGCAGATTAGTAGGCCCGGGGGTACCTGGCTACATGTATAATAGCTAATTAGAAAGCCCTGAAGGAGAAACGCGTTCGCCTTTTTAGTTTTCTCCATCTGTTTTTTGGTCTTCCTGTGGTTTTTGTTTTTGTTTAACAGAAACCGGCTTTTACTTATTGATGAAGTAAAATAGATTTTATGATCTGGTACAGAGTTGTTTTATAAATACATAGGTGTAGGTGTGGTTATTGTACTATTTAGCCAATATTTTGATGCCAACATGGCATATTTCTCAATGCATGTAGTCTAGTAGGTTAAGCAATTAAATCGATTATTCCAGAATGAATATCAACTCACATTATGCAAAATACAAACACAATTCACATAAAATATAATTAAGAAACTTTTTCAATCTTACATTTTTATAGAAAAAAATGGTTGGGAAATGGTTCCTTTTGTTATTAAATGTATCATACTCATGGTGTGTTTTTACCAGAATAAAATTAGAAATCTGTTTATGCCTCACAAGCTCTTAATTACTATAAGAGGATTAAAAAACTTGGCTGTTAAAATCTGTTATATTGTTTGTGATTTATTATTAAACCGAAGAATGCCTGGATTTAAATAAATCTCTGTGTTTCCAAACTTTTATCTCATTTAAGGGACACCGAAAACATTTAGATATAGGTTTTACAGTGCATACTCAAATACATGTATAATATTAACATGGCTGCATAATATTAACAATACTTTCTGGCATTGGAGAAAACTAATATATGTATTTTGCTGAAATATGTATGGTTGGCTTCTTATGTAAACAACATGTGTATAAAACCCATATGTTACAAAATATATCACACGTAAAAGGAAAGTTAACAATTTAATAGATTGCAGGCAAACTGACAAGGGAGGAAACTCTCAAAATTGTTTATTGCATGATTTACATACAGTATACCTTTCATCTTGTGCTATAGATCTTCTACTTCCTCTGGCCTAACTGTGTTTTACTTATTTCTAGCATCACTCCAGCTGCAGGAGTTTCTTGGATAGACATCTGGCTTTTATCAACTGCTGAGATTAATTTTTGAAGGAGAATATATTGGCTGCAGTATATTTAAAAAAAAGGCCTTTTCCACAGAAAGCCAGGCTTTTATGACTTTTTACATATGCCAAAAGAAGATTTTAAAAGAAAGTGACGTTGTTACTCTTTCTATGTCTGAGTTTTTACTAAAGTCAGAAGGGAAAAGTTCACAGTCATAAGACAGGACTCTCCGTTTATGCTTTTTTCTCATGACAGTCTTCTGCCTTGGCAGCCTGCTTTGGAAAATGGCCAAGTAGAAAATAGATTTGTTTTTTATTTCTTTTAGATGGTTACATTAGGTTTAACACAGTCAATTTTGCCCATTATGTGAGAAAAATAATTATAGCAGGTACTGTAAACGTAATCAGCTTGCAGCATTTCCACTGAATGTAATCTATTGTAATTATAATATACAGATGCAGCAGGCATTATTGCACTTGCTCTGGCGGCCGAAGCAAGTGCAATAATGCATTAGCTCTGCCTCTTTTTCGCACACGGCTAATGCAGACACCATGGTGTCTGCTCCGCTGGTACATTGTGTGTGTCCCGCTACAATACGCCAGCGAGAGCAATAGTGTCTGCTACACCAATACTTAAAATATATTTGAGAAAGAAACCAAAAGTTATGAAATTGTCTGGTACTTCAACCAATGATTACGGTTATGCCTGATCCTGTGTGCCTATTAGACAGTGGTATCCCACGTTAATGGCTAGGGCAAACATCCCGCAGGGTGCATGTATACAAAGTGACATTCTGCCTTGTATACAATGCCATAGTATGTAGGAAGAAACAAAGTAGCTTCTTGTAACCATTGGACTCCACAACCACCTTTGAGTATATGGATATAGTCTGGTAAATTGACTATACTTTTTACACAATGTACCACTGTATAATTCAGACTGTACGAAGGGTAAAGCAGTAATATAGGCACCATACTGTTATCATACAATATATCTAAACACACGCTACTAGATTATTCTATTGGCTAGACTATATCAGGGATGTGTAAACTGGGAAGTGCGCTCCAGGGGAGGCGTGAGATTTTCTGGGGGGGGAGGGGGCGCGGTGCTTACAGAGGCTCTTCCCCAAAGCATTTAAATGAAATGCCGGGTATCGTGTGCAAGACCTCTGGAAGTTCTTACCTTGTTTCCGGCAGCTTCTGGCGATGCTTCACCATGGCAACGTGACGTCATGACATCAGAATGCCGGAGACAAGGTTAGAAGAGAGGTAGTAGGGGGGGGAGCAGTGTAAAAAGTTTGCGCACCCCTAGACTATATCTACATCACAGTTAAATCTAGCATTTAGACTAACTCTCCTATTTAAGGTAGTTATTTTTCTCCTGAATAACGACTGCAGCAATGACTTACATGGATTGGGACAAGCAGCTGAGTGCTAGACTTTTTGTTTCTGGCATCCATTTGAGATCTGTATCTGTCCTGTTTCTAGATTGCAGAGGAAGTCCTGTGGGGAAGTAATTGAGAAAGAAAGCACCTCCTAGGACCAAGGGAAGTGGCAGTTTGTGTCACGTGGTTAATAAGCAACTCACATATTATGTAAGAATGAAACATGACAGAAATGTTCCCCTATATTTACTATAGATTGGATTTCCATTTGATTTGAATGGGCACATTATTTGACCACTTAATGTTCTATTAGAGATGACCTCTCTGGTTTGACTTTTTTCTCCTATTCCACTCTTCCCATCGGTGAGGCATCATCCTAGACCTTAGCGGTATCTCTCTTGATACTGGAACTGTTGGAATTGATTATTGCAACATAAATATATTGGTTAAAATATGATACCTCATTGATATTTTTCCTGCAGCTCCCAGTAAAGTTAGTCAGGCTAAATCTGTATACAGTATGTGCAGCCACTAGCCAAGTTACTCGTACCAAATAGCATGTTAGGAGCTAGGTTAGGAGTGCAATGACAAGGAGAGCAACTTTCTGAGTTGGGCAGAAGAGTTGAAAGGATATTATACTACAGAAGCCTTTTACATAAATTATCTGCTCCACTCCTAATTTCAAATGCTTGTAAAAGCATTGCACAGTTACACTTTGAATCTTCTTGAATACAATATAAAGTATGTGCACTGCATTGTTGTTCATGAAGTAAAATAAACTTTCTTGATTTTGTAGCTGTCGCGTTCGACACATTTGCGTACGTGACCTGCATACGGGACAAGGGTTAAAACACAGCTCTCTAGCTGTCCCACTTTTCACCTTCACAAAGGTCCCTCAAATTAACAATATCTCCCTTCAATCCATCTCAATATACCATCTGTCATGAACAGCACACTGGTGAGCATGTGACAGATATGCAACCAGGTTTAATACACACGGCTACTCTAGCCAACTCAGCTTTCTCCTCCTCAAAGTACTTTCAATGAGTTAATATTAACCCCTCACTCGATTGCAATGATATCTATCCACTGCCACCACCCAAGAAATATACAAAAATATGTTATGATATATCTGTCAAGGTCTCAGGTTTATTATAGAAAAAACTATGCACTTAACACAAAGATCTGTTGTAGCAACATTTATCCAAAATTATAAATTACTCTTTACAGAGCATATGATAGTTCATTCAGAGCCGCAAAGCATTACTTAAGAATTGTTTTATATATACAGCTAAACCCCGTTATAACGCGGTCCTCGGGGTCCACCCCGAGACCACCGCGTTACTAACGGGGTCGCGCTAATTTAAAAAAAAAAATGGCCGCCGCATCAGTGGATATTTACCCCGCGGTCCCGGCTTCCCCCTGTCACCGCGTGACAGGAGATGGGAGGGGGGATTCCCCTCCGGCTTCAGCTTCCCCTGTCACCGCGGGACAGGAGATGGGAGGGGGGATTCCCCTCCGGCTTCAGCTTCCCCTGTCACCGCGGGACAGGAGATGGGAGGGGGGATTCCCCTCCGGCTTCAGCTTCCCCTGTCACCGCGGGACAGGAGATGGGAGGGGGGATGCCCCTCTGGCTTCCGCTTCCCCTGTCACCGCGTGACAGGAGATGGGAGGGGGGATTCCCCTCCGGTCCGGCTCCCCCCCGCCGCAGCACAGGGCCCTCGCGCCGCAATACAGGGCCCCCTGGCCCTGCCGTAGCGCAGGGTCGTCCTGCCCCCCCCCCCATGCCCCTCTGCGCTGCACCGGGCCATCCCACCAGCCCCCGCAGCATCGGGGGCCCCCGCAGCCATCATCCCCCTCCACCGCAGCACCACCCCCACCGGCACGCCCCCCCCCCCCTGCAGCCACATGCCTCACCAATCATCCCCAAGGTAAGGCTGATTTATGTATATGTGTAGTGTGTGTGTGTGTGTGTAGTGTGTGTCAGTGTGAGCAGTGTGTGTGCAGTGTGCAGTGTGTGCAGTGTGTGCAGTGTGAGCAATGAGCAGTGTGTCAGTGTGTGCAGTGTGAGCAATGAGCAGTGTGTCAGTGTGTGCAGTGTGAGCAATGAGCAGTGTGTGTGCAGTGTGTGTCAGTGTGAGCAATGAGCAGTGTGTCAGTGTGTGCAGTGTGAGCAATGAGCAGTGTGTCAGTGTGTGCAGTGTGAGCAATGAGCAGTGTGTGTGCAGTGTGCAGTGTGTGTCAGTGTGAGCAGTGTGTGTGCAGTGTGAGCAATGAGCAATGTGTCAGTGTGTGAAGTGTGAGCAATGAGCAGTGTGTCAGTGTGTGCAGTGTGAGCAATGAGCAGTGTGTGTGCAGTGTGCAGTGTGTGTCAGTGTGAGCAGTGTGTGTGCAGTGTGAGCAATGAGTAGTGTGTCAGTGTGTGCAGTGTGAGCAATGAGCAGTGTGTGTGCAGTGTGCAGTGTGTGTCAGTGTGAGCAGTGTGTGTGCAGTGTGAGCAATGAGTAGTGTGTCAGTGTGTGCAGTGTGAGCAATGAGCAGTGTGTGTGCAGTGTGCAGTGTGTGTCAGTGTGAGCAGTGTGTGTGCAGTGTGAGCAATGAGCAGTGTGTCAGTGTGTGCAGTGTGAGCAATGAGCAGTGTGTGTGCAGTGTGCAGTGTGTGTGCAGTGTGAGCAATGAGCAGTGTGTGTGCAGTGAGTGTGTGCAGTGTGTGCAGTGTGCAAAAAAAAAAAATTTAAAAAAAAAATTTTTTTTTTTTTTTTTTTTTTTAAAAACGGGAGCCACAGGAAAACCGCGTTATAACCGAATCGCAGTATAGCGAGGCGCGTTATAACGGGGTTTAGCTGTATATATATATATATATATATATATATATATATATAAACAAATATAGTAGCGCCAAAGTATTGATAATAAACCCTAAAAGTGACTAAAGTCTAATAGTGAACTAAATTGTGTAAAATATGGGAAGTATAAATATATATATAATATACAATCAATATTAACAAAAATAAATAACACAATAAACTTAACAAAATAGATAAAATGTGTATATGTGCAAAAAATTTGAAAAAAGAAATAAAAAGTCCAACCAGTCCTTTTAAATCAGTCCATGAATAAAAAAGATATTTGATTCTGGTATGGCGGTCTCCGGCTGCTCTCAAATTGGATGAACCACATCCAAGGGGTACCTAAAAGAGAAAAAGAAAAGAGAGCGCACGCCCCATAGTGTAAAATGGTACATTTAATGTTAAAAAGGAGGGGAAGGGAGGGGGGGAAGAAATGCACTCACAAGAGTAACAATCAATAAAGCAATTCGTGAATATATCACCACCATCCGGTCTCTGAACTGCAAGCGTCCGCAAATGAAAGCTCCCTCAGGGCTGCGTGGCGATGGTACTGCTCACAGGAGGCCAGAGGTGTAGTTCCCCGACAGAAAAACAGTATATGAAAGTCCCAGAAATCGCCTCTCAAACTTGAATGGCCACAATGTGATCTCGCGCTGTGCGGCCTCGTGCGCATGCGCAGCGTCGTGATGACGTAATGGCGCAATCGGATTCCCTGACATGTTTCGTCACCAGAGGGCGACTTTCTCAAAGGGCTGATAGTAGACGGACAAAGGATCTGTGTAATTATAGCCAGTGGGTTGCCTTGCAACCCGTAATTGACAAAGACGATATTAACCCATTAAGTTCCAGCTGAAACCAAAAGTCCCATACTAAATAAATAGAATAGTCACTGGCACAGGTAGACAGATAATAGTATAGCAGTAAGCACATGATAGGATGGATTAAACTACCAAAATAAGGCAATGAAATTGACAAAATGGAACCAGAATATATAAATTATGTAAATGGTTCTAACAACCAATAAACATGCAAATGACACTTAGGTCAATCATAGTAACAAATAGGGAGGATATAATGGAAAACCTCAATTGTAAAGCAGTATATATACAATTATATAAACAAATCAACACATATACATATATTAAAACATAATCATTAAAGACACAAATAAAAATAAATATAGATAATAATTAAAAGAATATAGTTATATATATGAATATAATGAACACTGCAAATACAACCAAACATAAATGGCAATAAACAAAATATTATGAATAATAAAATAAATAAAATATATATATCTCTATATGACTAAATTTCAATATTAATAATAATAAACACCTAACAACTATTAGATTCTAATAAGCTTTATATATATATATTTAAAAGGATGAATAATCACAAATGAATAGTATAAACCCAAAATATGAAAAACATTATATTAGTAGATCGTTTGACAAGAGAGATATGATGTTAATAAAGAAAAAGATAATAATAGTGAAAGAAAAAGAAAAAGCCCCAAATCCAATCTTGAATGCAGTTCAATATGACATTGAACAATATGAGAGGGGCCTATAGCTAAGAGAAAGAGAGAAAAGAGAGCAAATGACCAAAATGGAACTATTGATATATTGAATCCATTTTGACACTGGACAAAACTATATATAGACAAAGAATAATAATAATATATATATATATATATATATATATATAAATATATATATATATATATAATTATTATTATATATGAATATTATATGTATAAGGATAATTCAATGTATGTATGTATATTAATATATTGTGGGGGGAAGGAAAGAAGGGGTGGAGAGGGAAAAGGAAAAGGAGGGAGGGAGAGGGGGCAGATGGGAAGGGGAGAGGGGAGGGAAGGGGAAGTGAAAAGAAGATAAAGATGAGAAAAAATGGAGAGAAAAGGAGCGAAGAAAAAGAGAAAAGAAAGAAATAAAAAGAAGGCAAAAGAAAAAGATGAGGAAATGAAAATGGAAGAGGGGGGAAAAGGGGAAAGAGGGGAGAGGTGAGGAAAGGGACGGGGGGGAAGGAAAGGGACTGTCTGTCAGTGGGAAGAAAATCCCTACAGTAGAGCGTGAAGAAGTCAAACCAGTGTACTGACATCCAGACATTCATTGAGTCCACCAGGGGTGAGAGTCCCCAACTGGTGGATCCAGAATGTTTCCTGTCGACATATATTTAAAATATTTAAAATATTTAAAATGTTTTTGAAACAAAAAGTGGCACTGTGTGCTCATTTGCATGTCGTTTCCCAGAATCCCTTGCTGCAGTGGAAGTGCTGTTGCTGGGTGATAATGGGGAAAGGCGGGGTTGCAGACCTGCCTTAGACATGCAAATGAGCATACAGTTATATTTCCATTTGTTATATATATATATATATATATATATATATATATATATATATATATATATATATATATACACATGTAGAGGTATCACACCCACCCAAACCATTTATATCCACTCCCAATCCACACACACCTTTTGTAAAGCACAGTATATACTGTGGGCTCTCCATTCATTTTTATTCACACTGATACACATACACACTCTTTCATCACTTGCTTTCAGGAACCTTTTGACACCTCTAGCCATAAAACACATCCAAACCGTGGGAAGGACCAGCACAGATAACATTCCAATAGACACTGTTTATAGTATAGATTTTGCTTGCTTCATTCATTGTAACATCGTCGGAAGAAGAGATCAGTTTATCTCGAAAGCTCGCACAAATAAAAGCATTTCGTTAGCCACAGAACGGTATCATCTATTTATTTTTTGATTATATATATATATATATATATATATATATATAGTGCTTAGATTACAGGATAAAGATTATTTACAAGAACATACCGTTACAATAAATGCAGAACAGTTACTTAAAACAAAATGATAAAAAATAGAAATTCCTTTACATTGCGTTATCATATGTCATTGATCTTTCCCAGAGGGGTCACTGGAGTAGAAGATAAAAATTCACATGTCTGATCCGAAAACACATCTCTGTTGAAATCTACCTTATAATTAAAAACAAGGTAATTTTATTCTAATTTCCCTTCATTGAGAACATCACAAGGCCAACAGTGTCGTAAATCAACTACTGGGGTGACCGTTTTCCGACTTAGAAAAAAACTACTCTAAAAAGACGTTTAAAATCTGCCTAAATATATGAAAGATCTCATATTTTAATTCCTCTAATACATAGACACACCTGAGTCATAGCAATAGATTCAGGCGAGTTTGCTGAACGACATGAGACACATTTTGATAGACTTGCTCCTAAGTTTGAATGACAAATGGATATCTGTCCCTTATCACCTCCTAGACATGAATGGTTTAGTGTCATTTTATTTGTTTAATTGCAACATGTACAAATCTCTCTCTGGTATACTTCAGAATAGTTGTCACATGATATCCTCATTTTAAATAAAGTCCTCCAACTTAGTGGTGACCTGTTTGTCACTTCTCTCTGTGATGCACAAGTGATCATTCAAAAATGTTCACCTCCGGGATCCCCCTTATTCTGATACTATTCCTCCTATCCTGATTTTCAGTGACTTCTTACCGCTCCACGATGTCAGCTATCTGCATTTTCAGGTAAGCTGTTGTCTTTTCATTTTTCCTTACAGCTTTTACTGTAGTCTCCATTTTCTTTTCTAGTTCATCAGTCCTGTCCCCGATCTAATTAATGTCTTTTCTTAGTTCTGCAATCTCAGATTGAAATAGTGATTTGAGATCTTTGAACAGGGATTTTAGGTCTTTTTTCAGGTCACTTCTGGTAACCAAATCCCTGTCTTCACTATCCTCTCTGCCCCTCTGTGAATCCATCTCTGCATCGGAACCACACTCTGATCTCTGTGGCGGACCCTTCCAGCTCTTGTCAGCTCAGCAGTGGGAGAATATGACTTCAAATCCCCCAAATTATTTACTTTTTGTGCTCTTGTTGGCATCCTAGGATATTCAGAGAGTGATTTTTATGATTTGTCGTGGTTTTGGTCATTTTTAATGTCAGACTTTACTTTATTGGGCTGGGTAGTGGCGAAGCTTGTGTATTATGCTCCCATACCTGTCACTGCTGCACATGCGCCTCCAGTTTGTTTGTTTTAACGTTGCTATCACTGCTTTAATGTGCCGGGGAATGTGGAGCATTCTGGGGTCTGTTGTGGGTTTGACTGTCTTGGGATCTGAGGTGCTGGCTAGGTGCTGCCACTTAAAATTTTTATTTTACTGTTTTCATTTTTTTTTCCTTGGATGGGGAGGGGGTGAGAGGGAATCAAATTTATTGAAAATAATGTAGTAAGAGAGCACTATCAGAACAGAGCTATTGTCTCTCTCTTGTTTTGTTCTCCACATCTTAAGTTGTCTGGGTGTGCTGTGCCTTTTATTCTGGCCGACGGTGGCCATCTTGATACTGTTGAAATGCAGCTGGCCTGCAGATGAACCTCAGGCTGGAACGCAGGGACCAGGATGGCACCCCCATGCTACTTTGAGTCCCGGAGCAGGGTCTATCAGCCGACACTTCCTTCCTGCGATAACTTTGCCTGTGAGAAGGCTGGCCCGCGCGCCCCAGTGGGAGCCCAAGTAGCTCTGTCGCCCCCTCTGCCTCCCCTTCCCCCTAATGCCCAACGGCAGCCATCTTTATAATGGTGCTGCGCCTCACGGAGCCGCATCTTGCCGGAGCAAGCCCCGAACAAAGGGGACGGGGGGGAATGTCCTTGTCCTCTTGATAAATTTTTATTTTAAATTTCTCAATAAATTTTTATTTATTTTCACAAGGGAAAGAGGAAGGAGTCCTCTGGGCCCTCTAGTTTTGTTTATTGTTTTAAACATTTTTATGTGATTGTTCAGCCTGCAAAGGGGGGGGGGGAGTCCTACGACAGGCTCTCAGGCTCCGGGAGACGTTGATGAGCAGCGCTGCTCAATGCTCCGATAGGGTAATCACGTGTCAGAAGCCAAACGGTGCTGTATAGGCTCACTCTCCACCAGCCACACCAACCCCACGGACCTCCGCTCACCTCAGAATATTGGATGCAGGTCACAGGCAATCCACAGAGGGCAGCGTACTTTGCCAAATTTACCCGTAGACTTGATGTTTGGTCAGGTAGGCCGTGCGCCTTCTGTGGCAAAATGTAAGAGGCCTCTCGCTTGCTAAGCCCCATTTCCATTAAACTTGGTCCACTTTTTTATAAAAGTGGTATTAATACGTAGCCATGTAATAATCTGTAAGTTCGGGATTTTAGCTGTAGAGATATGAGGATGTAAGTGGATTTGCTATCTCTTCTGGAGGAACTCCAGATTTAAGCGGCCATTTTGCAGCATTCCATGCCACGCCCCCTCTGTGTTCATTTTAACACCTTGGTATGTAAGTGTTCATGTGCTTTTACTTATTTATACCATTATAAATATCTCAATAGGTACGCCACCCTATGTTACGCGAGGGTCAGGGAGGATCTTACCATCTCTATGGTCTGACGGGAATCAAGCCATACACCACATTGGTGTGATTCCAGGAGCCTGCTTTTATCTGGGGCCATGTGAGTTGTGGCACCTTTAGATTACCTACAATCATACAACCCATTTTTTATTAAGCAATATTTTGCTATGGGTGTCTCCTCTTTTTTTCATGTGTATGATTATGCACTCCCCATCTTGAGAGAAAATAGTTTTCTTTGAGGCTGACAGCCCAGGATCTGGCTATTATCTATAGCCTTCTAAACGACATACATTTCACTTTTAGTGGGCCATCGGTAATAGCAACCCCCAAGCCCCCCAAATTAAGCCCTCTGTCTAGATCAGCACAGACCCAGGAAGGGTCTTGACCTGTCATATACTAATATCTTGTATTTTTAAGACAAATGGTATCCACAATAGCCCTTAAGCACCAGATTCATTAAATACTTAATATCTCATGATATTATCATGATAGTAGCCTTTAAAACAAATACAATTGTGCTCCATGTTCCTAACTGCCTTAGATTTAGAAATCAACATCAATATTGTCAAAGATAAAAAGAAAGCTAGCTGTGAAGGATATCATTTTTTCCTTCATTTAGAACAAAGCAACAATTCAAGATCTTTCACACCCACATGCTTTTTACTTTAGTGTAGAATTAAAGTCTATATCTAATAACTGTATCCTGCCTTTCATTCACTCTAAGACCAATATTAATATAGTAAAGTGCAATTGCTAAAATAAAAATTCTGCTTGTGTACATAATAGTCTGATAACAGCTTTCCCCTATCTATATTAGTTATTTGCAAAGAACAAGTAGAACAAGCATGGCATACTGTACCAGTGATTACAGGAATCAATAAGTGTGTGGTTCAGTGAGCAACCTGCAAATCATGCTGTTCCGTGCATGCCAAAGCACTGTACTTAAGAACTCAAATGATAACTACCCAGAACACTGAATTCTATCATTACAAAATATTTCCTCCCTGTACTAGTAGGCTATTCTAGCCACCTTATTGTTGCTATTATATTAATGGTCCATTCTATTGTACACGAAGTCCCAGTATGTCATACTGCTATATAGAAAACCAGAAAATATATGATATTAAAACAACTAGTATTATCAAAGGTGGATGATTAAAGAACCTTCTCTACTGTAAGTTCAAAGCCAAGTTATACTTTTTCTGTATTGTCCTTTTTCTTTCAGCCTCCTGTGTGGAAAACTTGCACAAACTTTAAAGTTAGTACAAGCGACGATATAAACAATATATTTTATTTATTTAAATAACCCTAATCCTAAATCTATCACACCCAAATTCTACCTTTAAAAAGCATATTCATTTATTTCCCTGTTTGTAAAGACATACTATAAGCAAAAGAGTGACCACATGTCATTGATAAAAATGTATATGGATTTTGTTTAATCCATACAAGCAGGGGATTACGTAAATAAATAAAAGAGTAATATGGTAAAGCGAGGATTAGGATAATTTTAATAAATGTTTACTTATTTAATTATTCATTTGCTATCATGGAGTTTTGCAAGGAATGAAATAAATACATACACTTTATTGATAAATTTTTATAACCCTAATGGGCAAAGGTGAAGTACGTGTAATTTGTATAGTACGTAATTTTCCAAATACAGTCAAGTACAGTACATACTATAGCTTATGCAGGAAGTAAAAAGGCAAAGCAGTGCTATGGTATGCAAAGTGAAGCTGCATTTGCTTTACAGCTCACCATTGCTTAAAGTAAGTATTGCTACATCTGTCGCATACAGATTAATAGTCTGCAAATACAGTATATTGTATTACACTCGACAAAAAATACACCCTCAACAGTTTGTTAAACAATTGCTTCATATGTGTCAAGACAATGAATCATTCCTTAATGTGTTACAACTAATATAACATTTGTCAATGCATTGTATAGGTAGTAGACTGACGGATCATCTCATAAACCAGGGGTGCGCAAACTTTTCCCCGTGCGCACCCCTGCCTGCTCTCCTCGGTGTTTCGCACCCCCCCCCCTCCACTGCTCGACCCCTGCATCAAATGACGCGCGGCGTCATGTGACATAACGTCGCCATGGTAACGTGATGTCAAGTGACCCCCGTGGCGTCATTTGACGCCGGGTTACCTGGACGACGCGATGGGTGATCCAGAGAGGTGTGAGTGTGCCCTTATAGCACTCAATGCATTTAAAGATTTTGAAAATGTGAGTGTGCCTTTTTTCCCATCACATTTGTTTGCATGTCTATTAAACTGTATCACCCTATGTTCTCTCTTTGCATTCTTTAAGAGAGGTTAAGCGTGACAAGGCACTCTCCTGCAAATCTCCATGTGAGTGATTTGTTCACTTCTCACTTGAGCACAACCACCAGTTTTTATTGGGTATTATTGGTCATTTGTTGTGTTGGTTGCACTCTATTGCACTTAATTTTTCACTATTAGTTGTTTAATTCAGTCATCTCTTATATTGGTGCAGTTCCACAAGGACAAATTGATCGGTGTATGTACAGTATATTGGTAAAAATGACGTGACTGGTTCAATTTAAAATAACCCAGTTAAATATAAATGCTTGGGAATTTGTTATTGTTTTCATTTTCAGATTGGCAGAATTCAGATTGGCAGGGTGGGGGGGAGAGTGGTTGTCCATATTGTTAATTTCACAATAGTAATAAGGTAATCAGATTTATGCATAGGTGAGGAAAGACAAGGCAGTAAAAGGTATCCTAAACCCAAGCTCCATTTACAATGAAATATTATTCCTATACTGTAACTTACACTAAATATATATTTTCCTATTGCATCAAAGTCTAAATATATTCTGATACGAGTCAACTTAAATTCCATAAAATGTGCTCAATCAAGGGAGATAATCAGTTGAAGCATGCAAGGGATTAAAAGATTTAGCCTATAGATGGATTTCCTTCTCTACATGATTAAAAGACTACTTCTGGGATATTACATCTATTTTAGCTTGGTCTGTGGGTTCAATCGTTTCAACAGATGTGAGGATTTTGACTCTTACTACATACGAGATATATCATACTCTCTTTACTGTAGTTGTCAATTTTCAAGAAGAAAGTAATTTAATTGTGCTATACTGTAGGTTCTCTGATTTATGCTGAAACACAGTAGCTACAGTATCTGGAAATGCTCAATACAGAATATTTCAACAACATTTAGTCAGCTAATTGATATTAATGCGATACAAGGCTGACAGAAATTGAAGCCTTTCATGCATACAAGAGAAAGAAATGTAAAAAATGTCTCAATTTCACATAATAAAATTAGGCCACACATAAAGATTGTAGTGCAGGGGCATAGAAGCCATATTGATAGAGGACTTTGGGGTCATTTCAAGTTGTCATACTTTTCAAGAGTTCTATTAATGTAGTTGCAGGTAAGCTTTTCAGATATAGGTTTCTTTTTCAAAATTAACATGTCTGATGTTGACATTTAATGTTGTGGAAGCTATACTACATCAGTAAAGAACTAATTTAGGTCTATTGGTGGTACGAAATTATTGGTACAATAAAACAAGTTTAAAGCACACTGTCATGATAAGGGCAGAACATATTCAGTATTTTAATAATCTGGCACACAGACTGTTAACTTGAGTTACAAATTACATCTTAAAAATACACGTATGTTTTTTATTGGGGTCGGTGAACTGGTCTGTTTTTCTGTGTTTGTCTAGAAGGGATGTTATCTGAGGCCAAAGCCTGGTTTGGAAAGGGGGTGGAATTAAGCAAAATCCCTTTTAATATAAATGAAAAGTTATTCCTCTTTGTTCTGGAAATGCCAGAGGGTGTGGCCAGGAAGATATTCCACATGATTGTGTAAATGTACAAAATACAAAACATCATGGATCTGACAACGATTCACAAAAATAACAAATATATCTTTATAACATTCGTGATCTGACAAATTAAATTATGCTTTATCAAGCCATGAATTACCACGTCCAATTAGACAATTTCAATCTGAATTACCTATACTGTTAAATAGAGGACTTGTAAGTCAAGCTATAGTTCAAGATGAGAATGATTATTTGCACATTCCGTTTCCACGCTCTCCTATTTTTTTACTTTATCCCGAAAATTCACAAAAAATAACAACAACCGCCCGGTAGACCTATTATTTCAGTTATTAAATCCCTCACATCTAATTTGTCACAGTTTATTGATTATTATTTACAACTGTTTGTCACTAAAGTAAGGTCATATTTTTACATGACACCACTCATTTGTTGCCAATTATCCGAGATGTGAAGTGGAAACCTGGCTATGTTTGGGTCACGGCAGACGTAACATCGCTCTATACTGTCATAGATCCCAAGCTGGGTTTCCAAGCCATATTTCACACATTAAAATCAGATAATAGTATGAAACCAGCCCTTAAGGCTTTTCTGTTGTATACAGTAGTATCCAAAATATACTCACACAATTATTTTTGTTTTGATTTGCACTATTTCCTTTAGGTGTGCGGCATGGCCATGGGGACCAGGTTTGCACCGAGTTATGCCAACTTATTTATGGGCAATTGGGAATTTCATCTGGAACAACGGCCCTCTCGGTGCTGACCTGGTGCTATGGTGCTGCTACATCGATGATGTGATTTTTATTTGCTCATGGAGTTTAGAACAGCTCAACACTTTCATTACATATCTTAATAATAACAATAGAAATCTCAAATTCCCGCGTCATCATGACACAACATATAGATTTTTTCAATTTAAGTGTTAGTATTATTGACAACATTATCCACACCAAAACTTATTTTAAATCTGTGCAGGCAAATAATTATCTGATGGCAGATAGCCATCATAACCCTCAATGGATAAACAATATACCAAAGGGACAGTTTGTTTGCCTAAAGCACAACTGCTCTGAAAATGAGACCTTTGCGGTTTAGGCCAAAGAACTGAAAGACAAATTCATTAATAGAAAATATTCTGAGTCAATTAGAAAACACCCTGCTACAAGTAGAACAGATAGATAGATGTACTTTATTAAAGTATAATAACAAAAAACAATCCATTGAGTTTAAAAATTTAATTTAATTTATTATGCAATACAACCAAATGGCCCCAAAAATACGACAAATTTTCAAGAAACATTGGCCAATCCGTCTTCAGGATAACACGCGTGCACATATCCTTTCACCTAAATCCAATATTATTTTCACTAAAGCCGTTAACCTTAAATCCAAATTGGCACCTAGTTGCCCTCTCATACATCATAAACCATGTTCATCTAATTCCACAAAGGTTTCTTTGCTTGCACCACATGCACAGCATGCACATACATTGTGAGCAGAAAACCTTTATGTCTAATGTCACCTCCAAAACCTATCACATTAAATCATTTATAAATTGCCATTCTGCATTTGTGATCTATTTATTCAATGCTCTTGTGGCTTGCAATATGTGGGAAGAACTGGAAGAACGCTTCAAAGAAGAGTATACAGAACGAGAACGTACATAACATCCGAAAGATCTTACCACGCATAGTGTGTCACACCATTTTTTGACCCATCATAACCAGAATCCAGCTGGTCTGGTATGTCAGGCAATAGAGATTGCCTCATCGAACTGGAGAGGATGTAATAAACTCAATCAGATCAGTAGGCGTGAAACCTACTGGATCTATGAGCTGAAAACTCTACTGCTGCGGCCAAGTTTATTCGAGCATTTGCCCGTTCTTGGCCGCAGCAGTAGCCTGGCGCGCGCCGGAGGGTGACGGGCGCGCGCCGAAGCAGCGGAAGAGCGCCCTCCGATCGGGGCGCTCTCCCTACCGCTGCCGGGTCCGCCGGGTCCCCCGGAACCCCCTGCCGCCGTCCCGCGATCGCGGGACACCAGGGCTCCCTCGGGGAGCCCTGGACGCGCGTGCAGGGGGTGCAGGCTCCCGATGAGGCGTGACCGCGCGTCGGTGACGCGCGGCACGCCGAGGGGCGGCCACTAGCAAGCCGGGAAATCTCCCGGCTTGCGGTACCGGCCACACTTTAATAAAGAGTGTCGGTAGTGTATCTCCTAGTAGATTAAACATAGATATTGTTTTGGTAGTGTTTCTTGAGTACTGACTACCCAAATCCCATAACGCATAGGGTCAGAGATTACTGCTAATTACAAGAGACGCGTGTTCAACATTCTAGGCACTGTGAAAATGATCAAGCTGCATCAAGTGGTACTTATCCCCGGTGTCTGCTCCTATACTTGAGCTCGGATCACGGAGTGCCGGGACGGCATTGAAACGCCCATACAGATGTCCCCCTGCAATGGAGGGGATAGTAGCAGCATTTGCCACAGTTGGATGTGCCATTATTACTTCATATTGCTGTGAGTAGGATTCTTGTTTTTACCACCAGACCAGCAGCACCACGCAACTCTATTTGTAGAACTTTATTGTATTTTTAAATATTTTTTTATAAATTGGCTTAACTGTATTTCAAACAGTTTTTATTTTTTTTTGTTATTTGCATTTGTTTATAGTATGGTTTCTGTAGTTTGTTGTTTGTTTGTCACGTTCTTGGTGTGTTGTATTGTCTGTCTGTCATATATAGCAGTATATACTATGATTTTCTCTTGTGCTTAATCCCGCATGTCCTGAGACACTTCTCTGTGGATTAATCAAGCCAATCCGGGTGTGCAAGATTGGACTTCCTAACAAGGTTTCCCATTACCATCCACCACCTTATTTGGACATTTATTGGACATTTCTAAGGTGCCGGTCTGTATTTGTTATATGTAATTATGTTCTGATCTTGTTTGGCCAGTTTGACATCAGACAGCCCTGCTCATAATTATGAGTTTTTCTTACACTCTTCATTCGGTCAGGCTATATATTTTTACTTCCTTTTGGAGGCGCCGGTTTATGTGTTTTTACTGTCTGTATTGGTCTGTGTGGACCTCTTTTCCTGGCAGCCCCCACTTTATTTTCAAAGTGTGTATTTATATTGTGTTAGTCACTTAACTGTCACTAATTGTTAATTTTTGCATTAGCGCTGTTCCCACTGCCCTTTCCTTTTATTAGTATTATATATCACTTTCTTCATTAAGCTGAAGCGAGAGTTTTTTCCTTCCCTTTCTCCCCCCTCCGCTCCCTCCCCTCCCCCCCTCCCTCACCCCCTCCCCTCCCCCCTAATTCCAGTATAAATGTTGCCATTTTGTAGTTCTGTGTTTTATAACTATGTGGTATGCTATTAGCCTTGATTGAATCTCTCTCTGTTATAATACTTAGGATGTGTTACATTGTAGATAAAGTTGAAAAAATACATATATCCATCGAGTTCAACCTATGTTAAATGTAGACAACAGATACTTATGCTATATTTGTATTTCCAGTATTTTGATATAGACGAAGGAAAAAAAAAACAGTGAAACACATGCAATGATGTCTAATACGGGGAAAAAATAAAATCCTTCCAATAATGGCAATCAGATTTCTCCCTGGATCAACATCCTTCCCATGTTTACTTATTTGGTATATCCCTGTATACATTTCTTTCGATGTCTAACCTCTACTCGAAGTTATCTATTTTATCTGCCAACACAGTCTCCATGGGTAAAGAATTCCACATTATAACTGCCCTTACTGTAAAGAACCCTTTCCTTTGTTGCTGGCGAAATATCCAACCTTAAGGGATAACCCCGTGATATTTGTATATTCATGCTCTTGGAATGAATAGTTCTTTTAAAAGCTTCTCGTCTTTTTATGGAGTGGTGCCCAAAACTGTACTCCATATTCAAGGTGTGGTCCTACTATTACTTTATAGAATGACATAATTATGCTTTCTTCCCTTCCATCCCTGCCCTGTTTAATGCAAGATAAATTCTTTTTGCCCTGGCAGCACTGCATGATTTGGGGCACTATTGCTAATTCTGCTGTCTACAAGCACTCCTAAATCCTTCCCCATGAAGGATTTTTCCTAATTTTGACCCATTCATTTGTAAGTAGCCGGTTTATTATTATTTCTCAAATACATAACCTTAAGTGTATCTACAGTATATTAAACCTAATCTGCCAGTTACTCGTCAAAGTGTCCAGTCTATCCAAGTGTCTTGTAATGTAGTGTATCTCTTTCTGGAGATACATTACTTCTGGCTCTGATTTTACTATCTTACACAATTTAGTGTCATCAGCAAAGATAAAGATTTTGCTCTCTATGCCAACCTCAAGGTCATTAATAAACATGTTAAAAGCTAGAGATACTCCACTCACAACTTTAGCCCAGCCTGAAAAAGTTCAGTTTATTACAACTCTATGTTGTCTAGCCTTCAACCAGTTTCAATCCAGGTGCAAATATTTTTTATTGAGATCAATTTCCTTTATTTAGTCAAATGTATTTGTTGAACATGTGTAATATTTTTTTTGATCATTTATTTCATAGGAGACCATGTTATGATTACTATTTTCTAAATGTTCTCGGACGAATATTTGTTTTTACTTCTACATTGTTTGATATTACCAAATATAGTAATATCCCCCTCCTGACTGGTTCCTTTCTGTCATGTAATTGTTTTTTTAACACCCTCAAAAACCTGTTTCTTTTAGTTGTAATGCTTATCTCATTGCTTCAGTCTATGCCAAAATCATTACTATCACCAATTATGAAA